>NC_133839.1:6506617-6809411 GCF_047830755.1 Zonotrichia albicollis | reverse complement strand
AAGGCAAAAGGTGTAACTGCCTCCCTGTCAAGACCACCTGATCTGTGGCATGGCCTGTTGTCCACAACAACAGCATCCTCTTCCCCACAAAAACAGGATGCATCCTACTCGAGCAGGAAGCAAAAGGAATACACACACATTTGTGCAACAGGGCACAGGATATCCAGTCAGGACCATATACACTCCACAGACTAAAAAGGGCATTTACCTGTGTCCCACAGCAAGTTTTGTGGCTTCTGTAAATACTCTTTGTCTCAGTTTACAGAGAAGGAAATTAACAAAAAACTGGCATTCATTCAGTGACAGAGCCCAATATACAGAATTATTCCCATTCTAAGCCCCCATATTTTGAAGGCAGTGAAACTCTACCCACTTTTAAATGCAGGTTGTTAACCAGAGGAGCAATGTAGTAGCTCTGATTGCCACAAAAGCTCAAATAATTATTTTATTGACCTAAAAGGCACTAGATTAAGATTTGACAGTGTAATATAAGACAAAGAAGGGCTTGTCATTTTAGATCTCTCTGCTGTAGCATTAAAGAAATTAGAGATTGTGGTTTGCTCACCATGTTCTCTGCATCCATGTCAGCCAGCCTTTTCAGCAGCATTGCTTGTCGATCCATAACCTTCTGGGCATCTTTCTACAAAATAAATGCATGAGAAAAATTGTTAACTAAAAAGTCAGTTTTATACAGGTTCTTTAAATGGAACTGGGAAAATCAACTATTTCTTCCCAGCTGCTGCAGCAATTCTTAGAAGATATACAGAAACATCACACTCACAAAATATTTCACGTATCAGTATCCAGCTCAGAAAGCTCTTCCACTTCCCAGCCAAAGATTAAAATAAAAAGCATGATGGCAATATAAGATCATTCTGAACTCTCCCACTACTCTGGGAAAGTCATGTGGAAGAATTCAGACCTTTCATCCAGCCTCAGTGATGGCTGAGGTAACTGTTACCAGCCTGCTTTTGCTGAAATGGAATATCAACTACAGAAAAAATAGAAATTTCATTTTCCTATTGCTCTTATTAACAGTAGAGAATGGTTCTGTACGTGCAGCACAGAATTGTTTCTGCTGCCCTCACAGCCTAGAAAATCAAAGTTCTGAATATCCATAGGCTCCCATGAGTTGAGGCCTTTCAAGTCCTCAGACTCCAGCAACAGCAGCGTTTGAGACCAGCAGGATCAGCACATACAGCCATATCCAGAGGAGACAGCTGGCAACATAGCAGGGCTTGAACCTTTTAATGCTGTCAGAGACTTAGAGGCTCTACCATCCTCAGAGCAGAAAAGCCAGTTTTACTCTATGAATTAGGCAGAAATAAAGAAAAAAACCCAAATAAAAATTATCCAACATTTATGGGTTGGACAGGGTCTGCAGGGCTGGGAAAAAGAATTGGAAAATTTCAAACTCAAAATTCCCTTCCAGCCCAGGAGCCTCCTGTAATCAGCCAGGCTCCACACCCAGCAGCTCTCACCTCCCGAGACTGATGCTCTGCAAGAAGCTCTCGGAGTGTGCGGTTTGTTTCTTCAAAGGTGCTCAACTTCTGAAGCAGCAGCTCTTTTTGCCTCGTTAGAGCATTTATATCTGTGCTGCTCATGTGCTTCTCCTGAAGGAAAAACATTAAACAAACAAATGAAGAAACAAAAATAAAGAAAGGAATGAGAAAAACAAAACACAGTAACTCGAAACCCACAAAACATAAACAAAAGGATGTAATTGTTCACTTCTCTGCAGAAGGTAACTGGAAGTAAATACCCCACTTTAAAACCAAACCAGCAAACCTTAAGGGTGGTTAAATTCCTCCACTTTTCCTTAGATTTTAGTGGATTGGCAACTATAACATTACTTTTTTAAGACATCCATATAACAGGACAAAAGGCAAGAACAAAAAGGGATGCCTACAATGTTGAGTCTCCCAATGGTATTTCTCAGGGCATGGATCTGTCTGGCAGCTGCAGCTCCATCCCTTTCTGCTTCACTCAGCTTGCTCATCAAACATTCCTTCTCCTGCTGCAAGCATTCCTTCTGTAGCCTGCAAGGAGAATTCAGCCATCAGAGGAACAAGAAGCTTTGGCAGCTTTACCAGCCACTGTTGATATAGAGTTGATTGAGTTAAAATTAATAAAAAGCTCAAATCAGAGGATAAAAGCTCTAAACAAAAACTGCTTAAGATCTACTCTCTATCAGTGTGGAAGCTGCTTTGAGGAAAGGCAGAAAGCAGACACCAGGAGCTTGCTAAGATCACAGCTATGACATTTAGAGGGGACAAATCAGGCTTATACAAAAGTGAGCACACTGCTAAACCCAAAACACAACGCTGTGCTTTTCCTGGGCACTTATGCCACACCAGAAATAAGACTCCAAATGGCCAAACAAAAAAACAGAAGAGCACACCAAGATATGCAGCTCAACGTTTTTAGCCAGCACTTGTAATCTTAGAAGCATTCCTAGAGTTTTCTGAGAAAGGAACAGAAAGTATTAACTTCCAAGTGATACCTCTTATGGAAAATTAAAACTAACTCTCCTAAAACACCAATGCCCCCTGGAGACACAAACTTCACTAATTCTTTAGATACAAAGTAGATGCAAAAATGTCAGACTTGCAGACCTTCAGGATCACTAAGAAAAAAAGCCTATGGTTCAGTCCTCTCAGGGGCTGTCACTCCTGGCTCTGTATGATTTTTATAAAGATAAAAAATTCTCCTTTAGTTTTCAGCTCCATATTTATTCATTTATTGTTCTATCAATATCATCACAATTCAAGCAGAATCCCTTAATCTTCAAAATACTAACAGTAGAGCTAGGCTGACCCTCCACACAAGCCAACTGCTCTGAGGTTCCTCTCAAAGTAGGGATATTTTCCCATTCCAAAAATCATCCTAGAGCCCTTCCCTGCAGTTATTGCAATCTGGAATCCCCTTCTAAAAGGTGACAAAAAATCCAAGTGCATCAGTTCTTCAACAGCAACTACAACCTCAAATCATGTCAGCAGTAAAGAAGGGAGGTGCCTGTGGATACCACAAGGTCAGAAGAGTGAGAAGTGAAGCTTTCTTACACAGTCAGGTCCTTCTCCTCCTTTATACGCTCAATGTTGCGCCGGAGCCGCGAGTTCTCATTCTCTGTTTCCACCAGCTCCTGTGTCATCTCATTCAGTTCTTCCTTCTGTTCCTCCAGGAGACGCTTTGTGATTTCCTCCTGTTCCTCCATTTGCTGCATCTTGACCTGAAGATATTGGAGTAAAACTTAAACATGGGGCTTTGGAAGTGATACACAGAATCCACATCCCAAATCAGCGAACCACTCATAGTCAATTAACTTATTGAAAGTATAAAAAATAATTAAGTATCTCCTCCCAAGTGACAGGACATGAGGAAATGGTGTCAAGCTGTGTCAGGGGATATTCTTCACTGTCAGGTATTGGAAAGGGCTGCCCAAGGAGGTGGTGGAGTCACCATCCCTGGATATGTTTTAAAAAAGCCTGGACATGCTCAATGCCATGCTTTAGCTGATGAGGAGGTGTTAAGGTCATAGGTTGGACTTGATGATCTCACAGCTCTTTCCAACCTAGTTCATTCTGTGATTCTTAATGATTCTGTGGTTCTAAAGTTGATTTTTGTTTTATAATCATGCAAGCAATTCCATTAAATTTCGTAGCATAAATAAAATGGAAAACGCTTGATGTAAGAATTCCTATCCTCAAATCCTATTCTTGTTCACTGATTTGATGCCCATGTAGCTTTGAGTAAAATAATAATACAGAATTTGCCACTCTGAGTGTTAACTCAATGTTAAGAATGCAGTTTACGCCCATCATGATGCATCTTACGAGAGTTGGGAACATCTTCCACGTATTTTTAAGTGGTGTCAAGTATATAAGAGCCTATTTATCTGGAAAACACAACATCACTGGGTTGCACATTTTTAAAACCGAATCAGAAGAAACAATGCCATTGAATAAAGGAATTTTTTTACAATAAAACATCAATGCATTGTGTTTTTCAATTTCATTGAAGAAACAATTTCATTGAATAAGGGGATTTTTTTGACAATAAAACATCAATGCATTGTGTTCTTCACTTTCTGTAGTCATCAGTTTTCATATTTTGGGCTTGGGCAGGAGAGATTACTTGGAACCTAAAGCACACCAATATCTTACTAATTTTATAATATTTTGAAATGTTTCATAATGTGGCTTAGTGAATTTCTCACTAGGATAGTTCAGCTATTTTAAACAATTCAGATTTATTTTCAAGCAAGCTACCAACAGCCTGGGCAGCCTTCCATTGCACCAAGACCTGCCTCCAGCCTCCTCTTGTCAAAGGATCAGCTGCAAACCCCCAGCCAGCAGGTCTTTCCATTGTCTCCTCACCTCTTTTTTCAGTGTTCCCACCATATTCATTAGGCTGTCTATCTTCTTTTCATATTTGTTGATTTTGCAGCAGGCGGGATCATCGTCGTCTGTGGAGAGGTCGCTGAGGCGCATTACGGACTGCATCCTGTCACTCTCAGGGGTACGCAGAGCTCCCAGATGCCCACCTGATTCTTTCTAGGGAATAAAGGGGATAATTTTTTTAGTGCAACATTATAAATAGTATTCTAACATTGCCAAAAAGCAGAGATTGGGTCACATCACTGCAGCAAGGCTAGGAAAGAAAAAAAATATTGTTTACAAACAGCTCTTCTCTTTCCATCTGGGAAAGGTCAAGAATGCAGAAAGAGTACAATGAAAAAGAAGAAAATCTAATCAAAGCTCAAATCCTCATCTAGGAAGTGCCAGGAATACAACAGGCAAAACTATCAACCCATGAGAAAGAAAATATGATGCAATGCTACACAAACACTCTGTGCTTTGGAAGACACTGAGACCAGCAGTCCCTCACTGAGCCTCCAGATGAGATCTTGAAGTGCACCAGTACAATCACAATAAAAAAATAATTGTGTCTGGCTTCTAGAGACAGAAAGGCATGGCCACAGGTTGTTTATGAATTCTCAGTTTTTCTACATTAAAAAAGATTGAAAAAGATTTACATTGAAAAAGATTTTCAGAAGACACTTCAAATAGATGGTGGGGGACAGTAGCCTTCTTTCAGATCTGCCCAACTCTCTCACTACACAACTGCTCTCTTCAACCTTGGCTAAACCTCAAAGTTTGTTTTAAAGAGCAAAACCAGGTGTACCTCCCACTTCAAGATGGTATCACGAGTGCTTGTTTTGCCTGGGGGTATCCAAGGGGCCTTAGTTTTCACCCGAACGGCTCGCACGCCGTCCCCTTTAGATTTCTGTTTGTGCTTTTGCTAAAGAAAGAGAAAGTAAAACAAATTACAGAGTCTTAAAGAACCATTTGCAATTTTTAGTGCTGCAAAACCAAACAAAAGATCATTAAAACAGAACAATCAGTAGTGCTTCACAGGATGCATCAGGTGAGATGAGGTAGCAGCCACCAAAAGAAGGTGACACCAGCCAGAAGGAAAGATTATTGCACATTCAGCTGGCAGGATGGCTGGATGGAGGACCTGACAGATCCCTGGGAGATCCCTTCTCCATCCCAGATTCATCTCACCAAAAAGCAGCTACATCATTTGACACCATGATTGATTTTGGAAAGCCCTGGAAGTGCTTTCCCTACTCTAGCCAACTAGAAGATCCACATTTATTTGTATTGACCTTGAGCTGCTCTATCTGAAGGAGAGTTAAAGTGTTTTTGCATAATTCTAACCTTAGTGAAAAATCAGATGCTGTAAAACATTCCCTAATGGCAATCAATTCATAAGACTTGTTATTTTCACTGTCATTCCATCCCATTATGAAATTTGCCATTAGCAACAAACACAAAATTAATACAAGATTTAGAACAGGATGTCTGTAGATAAGGAAGAATGAGATAGCAACTTCCATCAACTTTCTAGAACAACTTTCCATAAATATCCAGCAACAAAAGAGGATATGGGATAGCTAGAACCTCAGCTTCAGTTTTGCCTTGTGCCTCCTGTGGATGAGGCTGGGAAGAGATCTTCTTGGCTGCAGAACTCAGTGGGCAGAGAATGCCCTTAATGCCAGAAGATGGTGTGAATGAAGACTCTTTTTCTAAGTACTTTTATTTTAATGCAATCAAGATGCTACTTGAAATGCCTAAGTCCTACCTCTCCTCAAAGCTTTCCTCCTAAAAACAGATGTGAAGCCAAACACAAAACATTATCAGGACACACATCCAAGAAATAAAATGATAACATTGGAAGCAACATTTCTCACATGAACATGAAAAGCAATTCTGTATCACACCAAAATCATCTTTCAACAAATCAACATAGCAAATGTGTCACTGCAAATTCAGCACTGAATATGAAATGAAGTCTCATAGCTCTAACACAACAGTAGAACAGACCTGGCAGATTTTGTGATGCTTCTAGGGCCATTCACCTTCTCTGCAGCCCTTACAACCAACCAGGTACACACTCCTACCTGGCATTTTGCAGGTGAGGTTTTCTGCCCCTTTTTAATATGGACATGGACAGGGGTGTTTTCATCCACATGGACGTGCAAAGGGGGAGATGAGCAACGGTTCTTCATGGCTCTTCTCCCACAAATGGGAAAGGGAAATGCAATGAAGGGAAACCTGTGAATACGGAAACTGGAAACAACAACATTTCCTTCAGTGTTCAGAGAGAAACAGTGGCCAGCCTTGGTTAACATTTGAGCTTTTCATCAGGAGCACCTGCCATTTTGAACTTCACTCTATTCTTCTGTAAAGCCAGGATTAACACAAACAATTCCTCTGCTTCCAGTATTTTCTGCTTTTAACCTGGTTACTGAAGATCAAACACAGCTGGATCAATAGCAGGTGTCTGTAAGAACCATTGAAGTTCAAAGTCTTAAAGCAAGTGAGCAAATCAAGGGTTCCCATAACCAACAAGATCTGATTACAAAGAGAAATTTGAAGCAGGGAGGAGAATTAATTGAAAAGTTAAGAAAAACCATGAGGAAATCATCATACCAATCCATCCTAGAACCCTGAACCTGCATGCTCCTTCATATGTGCTTAACTTTGAGCATCTTTTTTAAGCATAAATCCTTTAAAGCCATTGCATCACAGCACTTCTTTAATCTCCACAGAAACACATAACCATAACCTGACACAACACAGAAAAGCCTAGAGACACAAGGTTCAGATCATCATCTTGGAGCCTCAGTTGATGTAAAGGCATAATGTAATTGCAAATCTTACACAAAGCCACCAGCAGCACTAACCTGATTCTGGCAGAAAGGATATTGTCAGCCTAAGTAAAGTTACTTACAGCTTTTTTCAAGCCCTTGGCTTTCCTGCGCACAGCCTTAGGTGTAGAGGAACTATCTTCGGTGTCAGTCGAGAAACACCTGTTACAGAAATAATAACATGATTTAGAGGAAAAGGTGCCAATTTCTTAACATCCTCTTCCCTTTGATTGAAGAGAATAGCAAAGCTCAAACATCAAGTACATGAACTCAAAAAACAAAAGTTAGTGTGTTTCCTCTGTAAAGCACAGGATGAGGAAAGGATAGATTATAATTCCTAACATACAGGCAATGGAAATTGTTTTAAACAGTGGAAATGTTTTGTACAATTACACGATGGCACTATTCACTTACAAACTTTCATATCCTAGCCCCAATTTTGAAAGAACACAGCAGCACTTCCTTCACTTCAGGAACAGGGCAGGGACTGACAGAGCCTTTGAATCACCACGAGTGACAACCAAACGTCCAAACGTCACTGTGCCTGCCTTAGCAACAAGGCTCACACGTAACCATTCATTCCTCCCGCAATCTCCGCAGGTTTTCCATGGAATCTGCGGTCACCCCAGGCTGGCAGAGCCGCGGTCCGGGGGCCGTGAGCTGCCCGCAGCCCCGAGCAGGGCAGGCCTTCACCGGCCGGGCCCGGCAGCTCCCAACGCCCGCCCGCCCGCGCCGTTATCCGGTGCCGACGGCTGCCGCTGGCCTGCCAGCAGGAAGGAGCCCGAAAGGCAGGGAGGAAGGAATAATTCCGGGGGCGCGGACACTCACACACTGAGGGGACACACAAACACTGAGGAGACACCCACCGAGACAAGGGAACGCCCACACGTTGAGGGGACGCTCCACAGGGCGAGGCCCCCCGCTCCGCCCTGCCCTCCGCGGGCTCGGCGCTCTCACCAGGCAGCTGGGCGCGGGATCCGCAGCGACTTCAGTTCCCCATCAGTGCGGTGAGAGGTGGAGGGGCGGCTGTGGACTGAGTTGTGGGCACCTTGCACGCACCAGGCACAGGAGGAGCGGCCGCAGGGTCCCGGCCGCCGTCGCCGGCGTCCCCCCCGCGGCTCCACCATTGGGCGATTCGAACGGCCCTGAGCGGTGGTAACCGCCCCCGGTAACCGCCCGCAGCGCCATGCGGCCGGCACGAGCGGCCTCGGGCGGCCCGGCCCCACCGGCCGCAGCGCCCTCACGGCCGCGGCACCCTCAGGAGGGGCTGCTCATCCCTACAGAAATGGGGAGGGCTGAAAAGAGCATGAAATAAGTGGATTCATAAGTCAGTTTTCTTGGCGTTGCCTTTGAGATGAGTTTTACAGTCTTAAAGGTGACGCCAGAATTGTGTACACCGCCACTTTTCCTGTTAAGCAGAACTTTGTGCAGTTCTGGCCGTCCCCAACACAAGGCCATGGAAATGTTGGAGGAGACCACAAAGTTGATAAGGGGATTAGAGCACCCTCCATATAAAGACAGGCTGAGAGAGTTGGGGCTGCTCAGCCTGGAAAACAGAAAGGTCGTGCGGAAACCTCAGAGCACCTTGCAGGATCTGAAGGGGGCTACAAGAAAACCAGAGAGGGACTCCTTATCAGGAACTGTAGTAATAGGACAAGGAGAAAATTGAAAGGGGGGAAATTTAGGCTAGATACTAGGGAGAAATTCTTCCCTGTGAGGGTGGTGAGACACTGGCACAAGTTGCTCAGGGAGGTTGTGGATGCCCCAACCCTGGCAGTGCTCAAAGCCAGGCTGGATAAGGCCTTGAGAACCTGGTCTAGTGGGAGGTGTCCCTGCCCATGGCAGGGGAGGTTGGGAGTAATGATCTCTAAGGTCCATTCCAATCCCTTAACATTCTAAGACTCCATAGAAGGTGATAAAAAAACCTGAAACAAGCTTTATTTTATGTAATATTATTGGCATGTTAGTGTTATGGATATTCATCTTGAGAGGACTGATTCATGTACCACAGCAAGGAGAAGCGGAATCACTGAGCCCTTGGTGCTTCAGATCCTCATTTAACATGAAAATCTCTTCCTCTCTCTCAGGTTGAGGTGGATGCTGAAATTATCATCAAGGGTTTCTTCAACCTCCTGTTTATGCATGCTCAATAAAATTCTTTAAAAGAACGTTGCCTGTTGAAACTACAGACACAAGTTTCAGTATAGAGCAGTTTAAAGAAATACAAGTCACAGCAGCCACGCAGCCATTTGTACTGTAAACATTTTCATTCTCCTTTCAATGTCAGATTTGAATTTGGAACTAGTCCTCCATTCAGTAAAAACGCAAACCTCTATCACCACCATTGTTATAACCAATTAAGGTACTCTCCCTGAACACACACTGCACAAGCAGTTGTATTTACAGACCAACTTCAGCTGCACCTGAAATATCACAACAAATCAGATTCCCTGAAACCTGCCTGTTCTTCTAGGGAAACAGAACTTGATCAAGGTGATAATTAAGGATACTTGGGCTGTTTAGAGGATCACTCACATTTGAACCTGCAATGTCTATGACAAGTACGGTTTCTGCAGTTAGGGAGGGACTTTGACAAGGGGTAGTGGCTTCCCACTGACAGAGAGCAGGGTTACCCGGGATGTTACAAAAACCATCCCCCCTGTGAGGATGGGGAACACTGGCACAGCTTGCCCAGAGAAGCTGTGGCTGCCCCATTCCTAGAAGTGTTCAAGGTCAGGTTGGACAGGGCTTGGAGCAACCTGGTCTAATGGAAGGTGTCCCTGCCCATGGCAGGGGTTGGAATAGGATGGTTTTTAAGGTCCCTTCCAACCCACATCATTCTATGATTCTACCCAGCACAGCTCAGAAGACTTAGCTGCAGGTACAGCTCCTAATCTGATTGCCACATCAGCAAATCCTTTGTTACTCTTGCAGGACAGAAACATCTAGAGATCCCCTGGCCATGCAGATGGCTCTTAATCCTTCTTCTCCTAAAACAAGAACAAACTGATCTTCACGGACATTCCAGAGAGACCTCATGCAAGACAAGCCTTTCCAATAACTGCTCTGCATTTGTGATTTCAGTGTAGGCCATGTTCTTTGGGTGTAAAGGGTACAGTAAGAACTCAGATCTCACAAAGAGGACAGAATAAAGCCAGCCTTTATCCTTGCAGACCGTACAGAATCAAATCCTGAGAGAACCGTTTACATGGAAGAGTGAAAGCAGATGCCTTGCTGAGTGCAGCCTTGCTGCTGTCAGAGGAAGGGCGCCTTCTCCAGCACTGCAGATTCCTCCAGTTCCCTCAGCACTAGGTTTACAAGATTCTATTGCAGGAAATATTGTCACTTAAAAACCAGTATCCAGTGTCTTAGTTAGGAAAACACTTCAGGTGACCTGGATGATAGCAGAAGACAGCCTGAGGCAAAAGCTGGTCAGGCCTACCACATCTGACACAGCCATAACACCAGCCAAGAGCATCTTGCTTTTACAGTAACCTGCTCTGAGGGTGTCTCTTATCTGAAAGAAGCCTTTTCATTGCATTCTTCAGTTCAAAGCATCTCCTTTCCAGCAGCAACCAAAATCTCTTTCTTTTACCTGTCCCCATCCTTCTACAAACACCAAGCTGGACCCTTCTCTCACAGCAACTTGATGTTCTGAACAGGGTGATCTCTGTGTCCACAAGTCAGTCCATTAGGTGTGACCAGTCAACTCTAAAAATAAAAGCCATTTCTTCTGAAGTTTTCACCATGCAAGTACTTCAGGGAGGCAGCTGCAGCTGGCATCAGATTGCAACTCCAGTTTTTTCAATGACTTCTTCCATGCGCTGGTACCAAGGCTGAATATTGGTGTGAGCCATCATGTCATCAAAGGCTTCCAGCCCTTCCATGACCCGGAGTACCCCGTACACTGCCTGTGAGAGCAGAGAGGTCAGAACAACACTGAGAAAGCAGTGGAGAATGGCTTAGGGTACAAGTGTCTCAGTAGCCGAGCCAGTATGGCTCCTCCCCTGCCCTGCCATCTGATCCATCCTTCTGATTAGCAAGGAGGAGTGAATGGCAGAAAGGTAATTAAGAATATGCATGTTTTTCCATGAGGAAATAGTAAGGATCAGGATCTATGTGCAGTTATGGGGAAGTCCCCACCATGTGGGAACTGTATTACTGCACAAAGGACAATATCTCACGTAGCTCAACTTCCCTGCTTGTACTTCTATTAAGCATTAACCATCTCTGTATTAACAGAGATGAGTAGCAGGATAATTTGTGATCCACCTGACAATAACCAAAAGGATGAAGCCCTTACCAGGTCAGCGAGGTTTGGCTGGTTCCCACCCATGAACAGTCGATTTTTGCCAACAGCTTTCACCCACTCGTTAACTGCTTGATACAAATCTTCTCGGACATCATCTCGAAGCTGGTGTCTGCATAAAGAGAAGAATCAGTTTTTAACACACAAATTTGTTTCTTTCTTTAACCTTCTATCACCTCTCACCTTATGGGCTGGTCTTGATTTGCAAGTAAGGGCAGTATTTCAGAGTGAAGGGGCAGTCAGTAATTAAATAGTGGATGAGTAGAGAGGTTCAGTACCTCCAGTTACAGAAGTACAGTTGTTACTCATACAGGATTAAATGGTTCAGTTTAAAACTCTAGAGGTTCTGCTCTTTGACAGCTGGGGTTCACAGTAAGGAGGAGCTATTTCTCCTCTTGTGTACTTGGTGCTTAGTGATACCAACCTTTTCTTCAGCCTCTTGCTAACGAAGAACATGGCAACAGCCCCCACGTATTTGGCAAAGAGACCTTCCAAGGTGCCAAACTTCCCCTCACGCACAATGTAATCAAAAGACGCCAAGGCTTCTTTGGGGGTGCGGTAAACATTGGGGGAGATGAGGTGAACAAGCCAATCATCTGCCCATTTTCTCCATTTCATTTCTTCCCTGCAAGGAATCAAAGTTTTCAGTGAACCAGGTACATATAGAAGGGCTACAGGAGGCAGGATCACATTTGCCTTAGCCAGAGATCCTTCCAAGGTCAAACACTCTTACCCAGGTACTCTGATGGCCTCTCTAAAATGCAGTCAGCATTGTTATCTTTGGCAAGGCTCCTCCAATCTCCAACTGAATGTAAGACTAAGATAGAGCATTAGGTTCTCTGCTCAGTATGAGAAATAAGCAGGAACAGAAATTTTCCCTCAATAGCATTCCTCTGTGGCACAAAGGAAAGGCCAAGAAGGAAACTGGAGGCAGCTGAAGGCCTGTGTGACCATGGTGGTGGTAACCAGGCTGTCTAACAGCTTTGTTTTGAATTATGTAACAAACACAGCAAACCAACCAATGAGGCTTGAAATACTAACAGGAGTGAGACAAGACTAGTCAGCCCTAGTGGGATTTTACATCTACATCAACCCTGAGTACATATGGAGGAGGCTGTAACCCTAATTGGAGAGCCCAGAAACTGAAGAGCACTTACACTCTCACTTCTTTGACAGGATAGACTCTTTTGGTCTCCTTCTCATCCAGCATGAGCCAGTATTTATTCTCATATTCGACCACCTCCTTGCCTTTTTCAGTCACTGTTTTAACAGGTGGATAAAAGGACACGATTTCTTCTAAGCTATTCCTCCTGTGAACAGAAACACAGTTAGCACTGATCTGGCTCCTGCAAAAAAGGAACAAGAGCAAAGGCCAGATTCAAAGACACACGCTATAAAATGTATTACTCTAAAAGTAAGTGCACCATGTTCCAGATTCTATTTGAAAAAAAAAAAAAAAAAAAGAGAGACTGGAACAGCTACTTGCAAATAACTATTATTAGTGCACATACCTTTGTCTGTGGTGGAGCAGAAATTTCTGCAGGCATAAAACTTCCTACCATTCTCAAGTCTACCTAAAGGACAGGCCATAGGCACAACAATGCCATTTCATTCTAGATGTTATAACTGACTAACTGTAAACTCAGTTCCAGGACTAACACTAGTCCATGTTTAAGTAGGTTTTGTGCAAACAGAATCTCACAGATGAGAAAGTACTTCTGAAAGGTACAAGCTTTGCTTTACATCACACACATCATGACATATATAGGCATCACCCATAATATCACAACCAGGCTCAGGTCACCCAGAGCTTCAGAGCCTGAGGTCAGCAAGACACTTAGAGCAGTCTTCTAAAACTCTACTTAATCTGGGCCCTCCATATTCAACTCTTCTCTCAACACCCTGTTTTCTTACCTGGAAACAAGATAGGTCTTTATTGCACTGATTATCACCGAGGAGTCGTTCAATTGCTGAAAAACAAAAGCAACCATTTAAAAGAAACTGGTTAAATTGAAAAGGAAATTCTTCTAATCTTTTCCCCAAGGCTCCAAGTCAGGGAGACTTACCAGAGGGCTCCCAGCATTGGCTAGCAGGATGGGCACCTTTCTGTAGGAAGAGAATTTGATTTCTTTCCTCATGATTGGGTTCACTTCCACAATTTCATAGGGCAGTCCATGATAATCAAGAAAAGCTCGGACTTTGCTGCAGAAAGGGCATGTTTTATACTGGTAGAGAGTGAGCTGCAGGCTCCCTGCAGGCAGCTGGGGAAGAAAGAGAACAGAAGATTAAATTTTCTGCTAAAAACATAAACACTACCTTCCTTCCACCTTTATTTCTGTCCTAAATGTTCTGACATTCAGTGTCTATATCTGATCACAAGCATATCTTGGCTATCAGATGCTTTCTTTAAATGGCGACAAATATTAAAATATTCACCATCCACTGGGACCAATAACCTGTTTCTCTTCACGTCTATTTAATGTGCTGGAAATTCCTACTCACAGCCAGGAAAAAAAGTTAAATCCAGGCAGTTTACCCCTTTATGGTTTCTATTCTGTAAAACAGAACTTTATAGAAAAACACAACCATTTGCGGTAATATTCAAATAAACAAAAATAAAGCCTTTACAAGACAATCCTTCCCCCACAACAGCCTCTGTTGAGGCCACAAGATGGGGAGAGCAGAGTTTGCATTTGATTTTAGGCAGGTGTCTGCCCAAATTCACATTCCTAGGATTAACCAACCTGGGCACAGCTGGGACAAGGCAGGGAAAGCCCAGGGCCACCATGACATCAGCTACGGGATGTTTGGCAAAGCTGCTGCACCTCAGCAGCCCGACAGGCCGTGCCACTCATTCCGCACACATTACAGAACAAATGCAACCACCCCGCTTTGTTTCTCATTTACAATTTACTGGGTTACACAACCCTGCGCGGGTGCTGCAAAAAAGCAACAACAGAAAAGGCTCCACACCCCCAAGGAAGCCCTCACTGACAGCCTTTCCTTACGGCTCCTCAAGGAATGCTCTGCCAGGGGCCTCCCAGACCGTTCTCAGCTCTTCCCTCACTCAAAGCGGGGCAGAAGGAGCCGCTCGGCCCGCAGGGAGCCGCTGTCCCCGGGGGCTCGCGGCCGCCGCAGCGGGGTCCCCGCAGGCCTCGGGGAGGGCACGGCGGGGATCAGGGGGAGCCGGCGTTACCTCAGCGGCCGAGTGCTCCCGCAGGCGCTGCCGCGCCGCCAGGCACAGCCCGGCGGTGCCGCCCAGAGCGAACGCAGCGCCCAGCACCAGGCGGCCGCCGCTGCTGCCTCCCCGTCCGGCCGCGGCGCCGAAGGCTCGTCCCGGGGCCCGCAGCCGCCAGGCTGGCGGCAACAGCAGCGCTCCGAGCCGCCAGACGCGGCCGGCACCCGCCATCTTCGGCTGAGGGCGGGCGGAGAGCGGCCGCTCCGCCCCGGGCACGGCGGCACCGCCCCGGCACGGCCGCGGCTCGGGGCTCAGGGATCGGGGCTCGGGCATGGCAACCCCGCGCTTGCCTAGGGCGCGCCCTGCACGGGACAGCCAACACGGGGCGGACCCGCTGCCCTTTAATTATCAAATCTGAGAACACACCAGAGCCTAAACTGAGAGTAAAAGAATCAGTTAAAAGGGTGAGGGAACTGGGCCTGTTCAGCCGCGAGAGAAGGCAGCTGAGGGGATTTCATCGATGTCTATCAGTATCTGCAGAGAGGGGGCATGGAATGGACCAGGCCGTGGTGCCGAGTAATAGAACAAGAAGAACTGGCAGGAACTGATGCACAGAAAGTTCCTCCTGGACATGAGGAAAAACTTCTTTCCTGTGTAGTGACCGAGCCCTGAACAGGTTGCCCAGAGAGGGTGTGGAGTCTTCCTCACGGGGGATATTGCAGAAGTGTCTGGACACAATCCTGTGCAGTGTGTGCTGGGGTGACCCTGCTTGAGCAGGAAGGTGAGACCAGATGATCCACTGTGATCCCTTCCAGCCTGACCCCTTCTGGGATTCTGTGGTTCTCTGACCTGTGGGGCTGTGGAGTCTGACCAGCACATGTTCACAATGCAAGTGCACATCTCCACACTGACAGTCTTCATCTGTTTTATTAACATGTGGTTACATCCATTCATTACACTTATATTCAATTTCCCTATTTGATGTGCAACACAAGCCTAACTCTGCAGTGCAGCAGGGTTATTACTCACAGAATGGAGGGGTGGCTGCAGTGTTAAATGGTGATATGACATTTTCTGTTGTCTTTGTCCCAAATACCCAGTTAATAACAGAATCCTTGATCTCAGGAGCACTGCTTGAATCAATGCTCTAATTGTGGGTTATTTTCATCCCAGTGTCTTCTCCCCCAGGGATGAAAACACCACAGAGTGATGAGATCTCCTCAAGGTGACTGAGGTGTGGCTGATACCAGGCCAAAGACAGGGAAGGGCAAAGTGAATCGTGCTTGTTGGTTTAGGGAAGGAGTGTGAAGGTGACCTGAGGCTGGTTCAAGCCGCTTAGTGGATGAAGCAGAGCTGGAGACAGGGTTGGAGTTGGGAGTTGAGCAGCAAAGCCCTAGCCGGGACGGGATGGTCCGCACGGACAGAATGCAGATTTATCCATATGGAACATCACTTGTGTAGGGAATGAAGCGCCTAGTGCTGATGACGGCCTCTAAGCGGGGAAGTCTGTGAGGACCTGAGGACACTTGGGGAGGGCAAGGACACAGCCTAGCGCTGGGCACGCGTTTGGGAACAATCCCCGGGAAACGGGGATGGCGGCGCTGACTCCCGGGGCCGCCCCTGCCCGGCGCTGCTCGCCGCGCCCGCCCGCGCGCCTGCGCCCCGCGCCCTCGGCGCTAACCACGGAGATCACCGCAGCGCCGGCCCGCGTGACGTGCAAGGCGCCCTGCCCTCCCATTGGCTGCAGCCCCGCGCGTGCACGGGCGCGCCGTGCTGGCGGCGCCGAGGCGCGGGCGGGCGCGGCGGGATGTCGGGGCCCAACGGAGACCCGCACGTGTTGGGCGGCGGCGCCGGCGACGAGGGCGACGAGGGCGGGGACACCTTCGAGGAGGAAGGTGCGTGGGGGAGAACGGGGCCGCCATCTCGGAGGGGAACCCGTGGCGCAGGATGGCCTGGCCCGGTCCCCTGGGCTGCGGGAGGCAGAGCGCAGGTGTGCCCAGATGTGCTCAGGTGTGCCCAGATGTTCTGCCGGAGCGGTGCCCAGTGCCAGCGATGTACCCGCTATAGGGCAGTGGGGCTGGGAGACTGCAGGGTTTGATTCCCACCCAGCCATGGGACACCCAGCTCCTACGTGTTGCCCTGGGATGGATTTTTTCTTCTGTGAAAAAATTATTTTGTGCTTTTGCTGGTGTACGGGGTGCTGATGTCAGGAAAGAGGATGTTCAGGTTCGGAAACCACAGGGCAGATCATGTGGGCAGCTCTGGAGAAGTAGTCATGCATGGAAAAAAGGAATTTAATGCAGCTTGGCAACTTCCACTTCGGGGCATTTCCGCAGTGCCTGGGTTTGCCCTTGGGTATGCTGGTTCTGATACTGCCCTGTCCGGTTAGAACCAGCCCGTGGAGAAAGTGAGACGACAGCAGAGCAGTATTGTGGACGTAGAGGTCACATAAAACTGGAATTCTTTCAGAGTAAGCACACTGCTACTCTTCTGTTGAAAATGGTGGAGCTGGGCTCTGCTGTTTCCCAAAACATTCTGTTCCCAGATGTGACCCACCCAGGTGATTTTAGGAGTTATATCTGGGATCTAGCTGCAGTGACAGGACAATCACATCTCAAAGTGTGTTCACTGCTTTGCATCATCACAGTGATTTGTATTTCATATTTTTTGAAAAGCTAAGAGACACATGGGATGTGATGGAGAAAGTCACTAAACTGGATCTACATCCTAAATAATTGGGTTGTTCAGCTTGTAATTAACTGGGCTTTGTGTGCTGGTCTTAAAGAGCTGCTGTTATTTCCTGGTCTAGTGGGGCTGAGGCTGGGGATCTCTTCCTTCACCTCAAGTAGGAAACCTGATTGTTGTCAACTATGCTTGTAAGAATGTAGAGGAGTTAATGCAATTGCCATGCTCCTGCTCAGTGGTTTTCCAATAAGGATGCGGTTATATTTCCCAAAAATCCACCAAGATTGCAACTAATGGAAAACAATCAAAGGTTTTTACAACTTATTTTTAAATGGGTAAATTTTTTTTATTTCCCAAAGCTGAAGAAATTATATACCCTTCATTTCAGTTTTAGGCATGGAGAGAATTAAGCTTCTGTTGTGATTACAAGCTTCTTTCCAAGCTGATGAATGTCCCTTGCCAGAAGTAGTTACCATGTCTGCTTGGGATCTGCTCACCATTTCATTGGAATATGGTGCACCAAGTTGAAAAGCTGTAATTCACATACCTTGAAAAATGCTGATAGTTTGAAAAATATTGGTACCTGCCACCTTTTTGGAAAGCATGTGTTTGTAGGATTGATTTTTAAATGCAAGAACATCATCAGTGCTATTGCTCATAGTGCCACCTCTATGCATACCTACAAGGCCAAACTTTTATTAATGAGCTCAAATGCAACATTACACAGTTCTCCAAAGAATTAAAGGCTGCAACACTCTGAACAGCTCCAAAGTTATAAGATTATAAGAAAAGGAGGATAATTATTTTTTTATAGTGAAACTTCTTAGCTATTAATAATGCAAATGACTTCAATGTTTAAATATTCACAGTTCTTTTAAAGCTGCTGGAAATGGCAGTGCCTGGACCTGGCAAAGGGGCAGCTGAGAAGGGCAGAGCTGGTCTGGGGGATTTCAGCACAGCCTGACCCTCCTAGGGTGCCCAGAGCACATCCTCATCCTCCCTCCTCTCCCCACGTCCTTCAGCTCAGCCCAGCGTTCCAGGCACTGTGAGTATCACGCTGGGCTCAGAGTGGAGAGGAGCCAGCCCCAGCCCATGAGGTTGGGCTTGTCCCACCCACACAGGCACCGTTCCCTGTCCCTCACAAACATCAGCCCACAGGTCACAGCTCCAGCTCTGCCTCCCAGCTGTGCCTTCAGAAAGGAACATGCCACTGGCTCCATCTGGGGGAGGTCCCTGCAGCCCCCCAGGGGTCCTGAATAACCTCTGCAGTTTATGTTGTCTCTTTTTTCAGTTTGGGTTTTTGTTGTTCTTCAGGACTGTGTGAATATTGCTTGGAGCAATCCAAAAGCAAGAGTTGCAGAAGCACAGCACTCTTCAGATGGGTAACAGAGCTAACACACACCACTGTGAAATGCCATTGCACTGAGGCACACTGCTGCACTTGAAACAATGCTGTGAATAAGAAACTACCTAGAGAACCAACTGCCAGGATTGTCTGCAGTGAGTCTAGGCTTAATCTGAAGTACCCAAAGCCTTAATAGAGCATGGAAATCCTGTGGCTGAACTCAGTGCCCAACACTTACCTTCCTGTGGAAATGATGGTGCCACTGCCAGCACCTTTGGGCTCATCCCCTGCTCCTGCCACAGCCAGGATGGCTGCACTGCTGTGCCAGCCTGACTCCAGCCAGGCCTGAGTGAAGCACATCCCAGCTTGGAAGCCTTACCCAGTTCACAGAAAACAAACCCTACCACATGCTGACAAAGTGCCTGTACTATCAGGAAAGGGGATTCCAAAGGCAGCTGAAAAGGCTGACTTGTCTTTGGGATTTACCTGGTACTGTTGCAGTCAGCGCTCAGCCTGTGGCTGGCTGTTTGTGTGTGAGATCTGAGATGTGCCCACAGTGGGTTTGTACTGCCCAGGTACCTTGCCTTAGATCTTGTTACCAGTGTTCCAGCTTCCCACTGGCCTAGTTTGATCAGGGAACAGAGCACATGCAGGATTCAGTTGCATTTTAGTTCACCCAGCCAGGGGCAAATAAGGCACAGCCAGAATGCTGTGGGCATGTTTTGCCAGAGCTCTTGCTGCCTGCTCTGACTGCAGTGACTTTGTACTTGCATTGTTGAGTCTCTCATCTCCCTTGCTTTTAGAATATGCAGCAATAAACTCCATGCTGGACCAGATAAACTCCTGCTTGGATCACCTGGAGGAGAAGAACGATCACCTCCACATCTGCTTGAAGGAACTGCTGGAGTCCAACCGCCAGACCCGGCTGGAGTTCCAGCAGCAGAGCAAGCAGCTGAACACAGGAGCTGATGTGCAGGGATCCCAGCCTCCTGCCTAGAGTCCCACCACACACACAGCTGGTGTTGCTAAAGGACAGTTACTGGTCACCAATTTAATGTAAAACTTGAATAGCAGAGGTGCCTCGTTTCTGTTACTTGTTCCTTTCTGTGTTGTATCCTGCCATTCATCTCCATGTTCTGTTTTCCTTTAGCTGTGAGACAGGTGCAGAAGCACAAAGGTGGCTGTAGGAGAGCTGGTTCTTTCTGCTCCCCAACATGAGCCTGACACTCACACTTGGTTAGAGCCAATTGTAGGAAACCTGAGCCCATGCAGGTAGTTTGCAGGCAGGCCCTCTTCACAAAGTGGAAAAAATTATCCCTGCTCTCTTTTTCTTAAATCCAACAAGGAGTATTATGGCTTTACCCCCTTTGGCAGGGGCTGTCCTGACTCCAGGCTTGTCCCTAAGTGTAATGACACTGGAGAAGATGATTGAGCCCTGAGGAGGGCTTAGGGTAGCTGCTGCCTTGAAGCTACAGCTTCTTCTCCCTTAGTCACATTAACTGTGATGTATGAAATACTGGCATGTGGTTCCAGATCACTGGACACTCCCACTCCATTCCAAGCAGATAAGACAAGCTACCAGGGTGATGCTTCTGACCATTGTAACTGGGAGCTGCCTCACTCCTTCAGCTGCCGTTAAGGACCAAGGTGTGGAGAGAGGCAGAGCAGCCTGGTGAGGGTGAGCCCCCACCACAGCATCAGCAACAGAGAGCAGAGCCCTCCCTGCACATTCTGACAAGGCACGAGAGGTTTGCTCTGTACTTTGTGATCCTGTCAGTATGTCCTAGAGCCAGCACTTTTGAAGCAAGTCTTACTGTTCTACTTATGTAGTGTTAAAGGAGTTTTTTGGAAAGTTAAAAGAGGTTATTTAAAAGAAATCCGTTTTATTAAAATCAGTTTGAAACAAACTTTGTTCCTGAGAGTCTCCACTATGAGAACAGATTGGATTAAGCCTTGTGGTATTAACAAAGGACCAAGGTGCATGTTTTTGCCTAGCTTAGGACTTGTCCAAGACTGCTTGTCCAACAGTGTGTATCTTAGAAAGGAAAGTGTTCTGAGAAGCAGAATTCAGCAGAGTCTCAAGAGATAAACATTTTCTCTGGAAAGGAAACGAGAGGAACTACAAAGAATTCTTAAATCTGCATCCATCACTCCGTGACGTTTGTCCCCTATGGAAATCCCATTACCATCTTCTTTCAGGTTCAACAATCCCAAGCCTCAGTCTTTCCACATAACTGCTGTATCCCAACTGTACAAGTAATAAGCAACACTATCCTGTATTAGACACGCTAAAGCCAGGCTTATTTATTCTTAAAATAAAAACAGCAGTAAAGTTGAAGGTTTTGCTCTATTAAAAGACTCAGAAAATAAACATTTCCAGCAAATATCATATTGTAAAGGGCTCTCCTTTAAGGCCACTCTATCTGGGTTTGCGCCTGGAAGAGCGTCTGCACCCAGCAGAGGTGAGACCGCCTGTCTCACCTTTGGCGAGGGAGGAAGGCTCTGCTGCTGCCTCCTGGCCTGCATCTGCTGCCTCCTTCTGTCCTAAGCCTCCTCCACTCCCTGGATCCTGGTGGTCCTCTGTGCCTGCCCTCTGCCTGGCTGTGTTGGCTTCTTCCTCACGTCCCAGGGGCTCCCCTACGGTGTGGCTCTCCTCAGAGAACTGGCAGTCGGCACTAGTGGCAGTGGACTTGTCCTGTAGACTTTCTTCTTCTACAACCATGATACCACACACATCATCAGTCACACTGGCCAGGCTCTTGCCCTCTGGCCTAGAGGTGGCCAGCTCACCCTTACCCTCCAGAGACCTTGAAGTTTGTTCTTGCAGGGCTGACAGCTCTGTGCCCTCCTTATCTATCCCATGATCATCATTCATCTTCTTGCTGGTATGTGCTGTTGTAGCAAGAGGCTGTTTTGGATCATCCAGCAATTGGGAGCTGGAGCCCTGGGAATGCAAAGGAGCCTCGGGGTAGGCAGTTGTGGCACGATGCCTTGCTGCCTTGTATCTCTGCAAATACAAACAAACCAACGTGAGAGAGAAGCCCGGCTCAGCTCCTGTCACTGCAGCAAAGCAGCAGCTGGTCCAGGAACACCTGTACAAAAACAGTGGTGAGTGGCAGGGGCACAAAGTGATCTCAGCAGCTCCTGGCCTGGCTGCTGAGGCTCTCAACAGAGAAAGGTCAGCTCCTGTGAGGAAAAGTTTATTAAAAACTGAAGTCCCTCTCGCATTACTTAATGCTGAGCGAGTGCATGGCAGACCTGTGGTTCCCGAGACAGAAATCACGATCTGGCAACTGTTAATGTCAGACTCAGGACTCTGTAGATGTAACAGTGCAAGTGACAGCTCCTGCTTCAGCTACTGCCAGGACACACACCCTGGGCATGTGAGGCTCTGCACAGCCCTCAGCTACTGCTGTGATTTAATGTTTATCAGCCAAAGCAAGGCTTAAGCTGAAAGCTTTGTATTTCTTCACTCTGTTGATACAATCTGCACAGTCAGTGGAACTGTTGACAGGAAGGCTACGATATCATATCCATTATATCTCGTTACAAGTCACTGGGGTTTTGCACAGAGTAAAGGTAAGCATATCATCAATAAAAGGACTCATTTGCACTCACTATCATGATGAACCAGTAGAGGTCTGTAAAGAGATTAAAATGGCTACTACGCATGTTCTAGACGGGATTTCAGGAAAACAACTCACTGTAGCTAGCTAACACATAGCAGGAACCCAGTCTTCAGTGCCCAGAGAGATGTGACCTAAAGGAGCAAACTGAAGTTCACTCTTTCCCACAGCAGTTCCCTTCATAATCAACTCCCTTTCAGCTGCCTGCTAAAGGGTTCTTTGAACTGGCACTAGCATTACACCTGACAATTTCAGGAAACAATTTCGAGCACAATGCCTTTCACCGGTCTGCAGTGTGGAATTACAGCACATCTGACAGGCAGCTTTACATTGTAATTCAATTTATCACTGCAGGCTTGTTCCTCCTCTGTCCTCACAGAGGGATATGAACAATATCGTATCACACTGGAATTGGATCAGTTGAGCCATACCGTACCCAAACCTAAGCAGGTCCAGGCATGCAAACTGGTGTCCAGAGTGATGCTGTAAATTGTCTCAACAGCACACAATTCTCTGCTTTGAAAACCTCTGCTGAGCTACTCTGCTGAGAACACCCCAGCAACTGGCAGTGATTTAACTCAGACTGTGACAATCCCAAGGCACCCAGGCAGCCAAGAATAATAGTTATCTGCCTGCAGACATGTAAGTCTGGACTCCTCACGAACTCCCCAGGTCATTCTGGCATGCATTTGAAGAGCATCTGATTTCAGCTCTAAGTGGGCCAAAAGAGTGACATAAGTGGTTGCTGCTGCAGTTTCACTCTATGCTGATCTAAAACAAGCCAGGAAAACAGCAAGTCCAATTCCTTCATTCCTGAGATGACTAGCTGCAGGAGTGGGAGAGGATGAGCAACCATGAAGGAACAGCTGTGGTCTCCTCCCATTCCAAATCCACTGCTCTGAGTGCTGGCAGAATTCTAAAGCACTCCACCCCTTCCTGGAGGCAGTGATGGCTGACTGGGAATAGTTTCTTCTGGCTGAAGACTAGAAGAAAACCATGAAGTTTTGGGGACTAGGGGTGTATGTATGTGTGTTTGGTTTTTTTTTTTTTTTAACACTATTTAAAAGGTGGTAGGGAAGTACAGCAGTTTTTGTGGGTGCAGGCAGAGGACCAAGTCGATGTGGGAGCCTCCCTCCTTGCCAAGGACAGGGAATTGGGCTCTCCCATACAGGAGGGCCCAGGCAGTGGTCATGGGATAGGGCAGAAACAGTGCAAGTCCTGTGTACCCTCTACAAGTACTAATCCAGGCCCCTTACCCCCTGGCAAGTCAACAAGGACAGAACAACGGAGGCAGATTCCAGGCCAGCCCAGTAGGAAAAGCTTTAGATACAAAAGCAGCGAGGGGCAATATGGCTTCTTTAGGTGGAGCCAGAAAAGCAAAGGAACAGCATCAGTTTGCAGAGCTTTGTGCTAAGGAGTTTCTAGGAAAGGGCAGCAGACAGAGAGAGACAGACAGATAGACAGACAGACTTCCTCTTGCAGGCTGACCCTGGGGACAAATGGACTCTCACCAGCTTGTAGATTCTATCACATAAAGAGTCTGTAATGTTAAATTTTCAGATTTCTAAGGTATCTGATTTTACCAGGCCTCTTCCTGGATGAATCACACCCACGCTTTTGGCTAAAGGAGCTGTTCTTGCAGTATCACACCTGGAGATGCGTATGCACCAGCTTTCTTTACAAGGAACAGCCTCTCTCTCCTGCTCAATCCCACCTTGACCAACCTGTAATCTAACAGAGAAGAGGCCTAGGCTAAATGACAGACTCCACAGGTTCAGCAAACAGAGCGGACACTCTGAGGAAGATTCCCAGCCAGAAACAGGCAAAAAGATGACAGCAGCAGTAGCTGGGAAGCAGGACTTAACTGGTTTTAGATCTACAAGGGCCAAGGGAGACAAAGACAGAGCACACCAGGAGAAAGCTACAGCATAATGGACACCAAGGATGATGGAAATGAGCTGGAGACAAGACAGCTAACGTGGTGGATTCACTGGAGAGACACGCACGGGGGAAACAAATGCCAGGCCATGCAATCGCCAAAGGGTCTAACCTGAAAGTTCTCAAAATGCATCAGGGACTTGCAGTGTGCGAGCCGGGCAGCGGAGTCGCTATGGTAGAATTTGTGACACAGCCTGCAGAGGTAACCTGCGACGGGGACCAGAAAATCCAGGCCTGCGAAACGGGAGGGGAAGGGAAATCACAGATCACATTGAATGGAACTCAAATAATGAAAGCATGTTAAAAGAGAAGGGGGATGGGAGTAAAGGAGGAGAGGTGGAAAGCTTTGCTTCTGTTAATCAGGGATTTGCAAGATGACTTGCTGAATATCTCATCTTACCATGGAATGGCTGTGGTTGATATTCAGAGAGAAATCTGGCTGCCAGAGCAAAGAAACTACACAGAGCGTTAAGGGGGGAAAAAGGGAGAAAAGAATACAATGGAAAACTACAGAGAACATGTGATCTAATGTAATGGGATCAAACCAAGCAGAAGACAGCAGGCGCGCAAGAGGAACACGCAGAGAACATTCACAGCATGAATCATTATTCCATCTGCCACACGATAGTGGAAGGTTACAGCGATATGGAAGATCCGTGTAAACAGAGCTCTCCTTGGGCACAAAACAGCCTCTGCAGAGCTGCCCTCCTCAAACACCAGTGGCCCTTAGGGGTTTGAAGTCAGTCGCTCACAGGGTGGGGACCAGACAGGGCCATCTGGAGGAGCCACTGCCCACCAGGCCAGCAGCACGGCTGAGGAACTGCTCGGAACAGCGTGGGGGTTCTGAAGCGGAGGAAACATGCACAGTTTGGGTCTAGCAGAGAGTTTGATACTGTCAGTGATGCTCAGTATCTCTCTGCAAGCTGCATTTCTGCTGGAAAGCATTCCAATCAATATGCTTTCCGACTCCATCTTTCCAGAGCATCCCTCATTTGCTACCTACTTTCTTCAGTACTCCTGCCCTGCTTGTTCCATGTCCTACCTTAGAAATGTATCTGGCTCTCAATCCTTCTTCAAAGCAAAAGGCAGCTGACAAACATCAATCACATCCTCATGTTTTATCACACAGTAATAAAGAAACATCCTGCTTTCAGGAGAGGTTCTTCTCCAGGCAGCAGTGACCTGCACCAGTCCAATGCAGATGCTGGAGCACCATGGCCCAAGTTATTACAACAGTAGGTAGAGACCATCCTCTCCTACAGATACAGCATGTGGCCAGAGAAGGCTCTGTGGCCCTTTGTGCTTAACTCTGCTTGCTTACCATAGGCTGTGTCTGGACAATACTTCTCACTTCCTTCGTAATCCTCCAAAGACACTTCCTTCAGCCCAGTCTGGAAACCGAAAGAACATTAGTGCCTACTGTATCTATGGCAATTGTCAGGCTCTTGCATTTTTCTGGTAAGCAAAAATGGGAGCAAAACAGAAGATTCACATACCAGTGACAGAGTTACACAGCCTTTGATCAGGGGCAGATGCAAACCCCAATGTCAGCAGACCACTTCATTACAAGGGCTAAAATCACTCCTTGCACTTCAAGCTTGAAGGAGCTTAGCCATGTACCTCCTTCTTGGTAACTGCTCTCTATTGGGAATGTCAACATAAACCTCTACACATTTGCTATCAGACCCAGCCACTGCTGGGCTGTTCAAAGAGACTATATCAATACTGCTTTGTGCTCCTCAACAAGGTTAATATCTGAAGACAGCAGAAGCTGTACAGCCCAGCAGAAACACCTGAATGTATCCCACACACAGTGCCTGATTCTCCTCCACATCACCCTGTGCCCTGGAAGAGCCCTCCAGTCCCACCCTCCTGCTGTGCAAGACTGAGCAGACTCTTGAAAGCCTGAGCTCAACCAGCCTAAGTCACAGGATCCCAGAGCAGATTCTCAGATAGGTCATTCCTTCTCCTGTTGCATAGCATACCTGTTTGGCAGCAGAATCCTCATTCTCCATCAGCACTACATCATGGTCTTCCTCCTCACCAGCTCCTCCCTCCTCCTCCTCCTCTTCCTCATCATCATCTTCAAAACAGCCAACAGCATCCACAGTGATCAACTCCTCTGAATCTTCTGGGCTCCCCAGTTCCTTCTCTCCTAGCCTAACCTGTAAGGGACAGAAAAGAAAGATCAGATCAACTTTGCACTCACCATTTAACCAAGGAAGAGCCCAGACTCAGGACAGATTGTATGTGATGAGCAGAAGGGACTGAAAGAGGGGCATAAAGCTCTATTACTTCTAGACACATCCAACACCTCCCTTTTTCACACAACAACTAACAACTGAAGTTCAGCAAAAGATGAAAATTAAAACAGGGTTGGAAGAAGTGTGTATCTTCCTTTCAGCCCCCTAGTAGTCAGGAAAGCAGAAAGTTATTCTGCTCTACAGTGTGGCTGCCTCCAGACCTGCACAGCTCTCCATGCAGGCAGTATTACCTCTTTGGCTTTCTGTTTGTGCTCAGGGGACTTCATATGCTCCACAAACTTGCGGGGGGTCTTGAAGTGGCGGCTGCAGACGGTGCAGAAAGGACGAAGCGAGCGTTTGGCCAGCTAAGGAAAGAGGGACAATTTCATTTCACAAAAGGCACTGCTTTGGAGGAATGCAGATGAATCTTGAAACAAAGTCAGCCCTGCATCCTGGGAGACCACACAGAAAAACAGTTTCTTCAGGAGAAAGGGCTCCCTAACTCTTATCCACCAAAAGGACAAAAAACATGCAGAGCAAAATAAGCGTGTCTTAAAATAGGTGTTCTTTCCCTTCTTCCCTAAAAGTCAACAAATATGCTGGCCTGCCTGAAGTTTAGCTTGAAGAGGCTGCCCACCAACTCCTCCATTCCATTGATTAGGTGAGCATGCTAAGCCATATTTCTTAATAAAAGTCAACCACACTGACACATCATGACAACTGGAAGCTCCAACAACGCCAGAAGCAGGGGGTAGCACTGCAGTGCCCTTGTGGAGGGAGTTACTGGCAGAACTTACTGTGCACCCCTCCACTTCAGTCACTTCTCCTTTGCTGCTTGGGGAGCAGGAGGTGCTACACACTTCCATTTAATCCCCGGACAAAAGGTCAGTGCAGAATGAAGTCCATGCTATGGCTGTTACCTTGTGTTCCTGGGTCCTGCGATGTTTGATGAGGTCCCCTGTGAAATGCACCTGGCAGGTGTTACACCACCGCTGCTGGGTCTCTCTGAAGTGACAACAGACAGAGCTGGAAGTCACACCTTTTTCATTCTCCGTGGAATACTGCAGGTAGCAATCAGTCCCTGGCATTGTTTTCTTCACAATTCCTATCTTTACAGGCTCGAATTTATCTTCTCTACTTCTCACCCACTTACAGGTTGCTTTAGCTTGTGCTGACAGAAATGCACCAGATAAAACAGATCTCCTACTTAATCTACTGTATTAAGAACTACACAGGTCAAAGTCAGCTCTGGTATCCTTCAGAAAGATAGAAAGTTGCCTGAAGGAGATTAAGGCTCTTGAAACCAGAGGGGGTTTGTACTTTACCTTAAACTGACAGGCATCCTGATGCAGTGAAAAATTTTAGAACCCATGTAGGGCCACACTCAGATCCAATTTTCTACTGCAGACCAACACTTACCCATCTTTTCCTGCTAGCACCTTCTGCTGTTTCACCATGGGCAGTAGTGAAACAAAACAAACATTGCTCATGTGCTGAATCTCCCCAAGTCGCTGCTGGTGCTGAATTCCAGCCATGTGGGATTGGAAATTCTGAAAGAGAGGTTAGGAGAAAAATCCTTTTAAATGTATTCCAAACACAGAAAATAATAGGTATGAGCTGTGCTTTCCTTTCTTTTGACTGCTGTTTAACAATGAAATATAAAAGCTTAAGAGCATGGCTGCCTGTGGATCCGCCCACATTCTCTCTCTAGCAGCTTGCCTGCCAGCTCTCAGGAGAGGTTTATTTTTTCTGCATACTTGTCATCATTTCTTATGTTCCTTGCTCCTAAAACATGAGCCCTTGCTAACAAGAGATCAGCCCTCTAATTCCCATCTCTTGACCACCCTGTCAGACCTGTGCATTTTTACCTGCTGACTGCAGCAATTGGTCTTGCAGATGTAACAGTAGAATTTAAGGACGGATTCTGGGTTGGGATCAGCTGTGCCCACGTCGCAGGCCCAGTGCCCTGGTTTCAGAGCTGTGGTACTGATAGCTCTGCTCTCACTGCTCTGCTGAATAGTCACTTTCAGTGAACCTCCAGAGCTCAACACCTGTCAAAAGAAGGAGTCAACATTAAGTTCAATCCCTCAGTAGAATAAAAATTACACCTGCTTTTTGTATGTCACCCAAGCTCTTTACCCTTTAGGAAAATGCACGTAAGCTTGAGCCCACAGGAGGCTGATCAGGACTCTCATACACACTCCTCCCCAGGCTGCTAAATCAGCAGTCCCTGTGTCGTAGCACCAGCCCTATTAGCACAGATGGTTGCTTCTGCAGCCTCTGCAGCCACTGTATGATCCAGTCTCTGGGGACTGGAGCCACAAACAATTGTTGCTAAGGGACACAATCAGCTCATTTTTCTCCACAGCAAAACTAAAGCCTACTCAGCACAACACCTGATGGAGTCAGGAACTCAGACATGGGCAGGATGATACATTTGATCACATCAATAAATGTCTCCAATTATGGAAGACTGTCAAGTCTGATTCACACCTGAGGTTAAATCTTTGTCTGCTCACAGCTTTACACAGCCTGAGGTCCTGATTTGACATCTAGCATGGGGGCCACGTATTTCATGCAAAAGACTCTCAGGTTGAATCTTTTAACACCACCTGAATCTTTTTACACTTGCTCTTTAGCAATATGAAAGATGTATTTAGCTATGGCCCTCCACACATAGAGTTTAAGTAACTCTTTCAATTCACCTTTCCATCTTTCCAGCTGAATACAAAAATCTTAATGAATGCCCCATCCATAGGCAGCAGTAGGTGAGGAACGGGCCAGCAGAGGTACAAAAGCAGCAAGTCAGAGCAGACTGTGCACTAATTGCAGACATATTATGCCTTATTGCCAGGGACAACAGCTTACAGCAGGAGACAGAGCTCCAGACGTGGGTGCCAGCTGGTTCCCAGTGGCAACGAGCTTCTCCAGGATGGAGGGGGAGGTTGTATGTTCTGCACCACCCCTGCATGGAGCGGTGTCTGCTCACCTCAGGAGCCTTCGGTTCCTCTGAGAATTTCCTCTCTCTGGAGAGATCTTCAGCTGGGTACTCCTTTGCATTGTCTGTACCTAAGAAGGGAGAGTCCTTTTACCTTTTAGCAGTCTTAAATCAAAACAGCAATGACAGGAAAAACAGAGCAGCAGGTGAGTGAAGTCAGGGAGCTTTCCTCACAGCACTGTTGGCCATAAGCCAGTTCACAAACCTTTCTCCTTATCCTTAATAATTAAGACAGAAACATCCAATCATTTGCCTTTGGCAGGTAACAGATATTAGGGGACATAGTTTGTATCTGGTTCATAGATTTTTTTCCTGTTTTCCCCATCCTGTACAACTGGGGGAAGAACATTTCTGTAGATCCATGGGACCTACAGGTGTTGTTCCACCAAGGAGAGCCCTAAAAGTTCAAATCACAGGGTTCAGCAACTCACCATCAGCTTGGACATGGGTGCATGAGACTCCTGCTTTCTTGCTGTCTGTGGCATCCTCTAACGCAGACTCGCCAGTCCCACTTCAAGGATATCAAGAAAATTACCTTAATTGCCATGTTACAGACACGAGTTTCAAAAGGCACACCAAGGCACAGGCTGGGGTCTAACCTACCACACTCTCCACTAAACACAAATCAATAAGCTACTGGAAGTGGTATTTCAGGCAAGAATTTGGCAGAAATAAATAAAATAATGTAGAGTGGGTGTTCTAGAACGGATTCAGAAACAGCAATAATGTGGACAAGAAAGCTACAACTGATTTTTTGGTTAGCTGCCCTCTCCTGCAAGAAGCCTGAAGGGAATTAAGTTCATACAAGAAATATTCTCAGTAAGAGTAAGAAGAGAACTATTCTTAGTAATATTCTCTGAGAGCTCTCTCCTGTCATGACTGGTGACCTGTAGGGAAATTGCAACACCTGGACAGTGCTCCTGGCTGCTCTGTACACGAGAGAAGAGACCTATTAGCACTGAAGGAGTTCTCCATGGTGCCTTTACAGGGATTTCACCACAGCTGCCTGTGGTTCTATTCATACCAGTCGTGTTTCATTTCAGAGTCCCTACAGCTCTGCTTGTGGGGGAGGTGAAACTCCACAAAATGCAAATCAAAAGGGCCTTGCTTTTGGTGATCTCCTAAGAAGAAAAGCGTTCCTGAGGGGACTATTGAGAATAAATGTCTGACTTCCAGAGGGCACACAGTGTTCTCTGCAGTCTCTTTCTACATCCCCCATTTTTCTGTCAGGACTAACTTTCCACCATGACTTGACTGTCTGCTCTGAGGGCGGCTCAAATTCCCACCTGCTGGTGTCCTTGTGCCAAGAGGGAGCAGCACCTTCTGCACCAGCAGGACAGAGGATAGCGCAGGTAGCGCGTCCCGTTAGCCGCGCACGCACACCGCATAATTCATCAGATTGATAAGTGATAAGGGAACTGGGTTACACAGCTATAAATATGCAGCAGGGTTTGGGCACTGCAAACACGAATTAAACAAGAGTGACTGGCATTAACATTATTTGTCAGGTGCTGCCAGCAGGCTCAACGCTGACGGTACCACACACAGATGGTGCCAGCACTCAGGGCGAGGGTTTGCAGCCTGAACTGCAAACCTAAGGAGCGATCTAAGGGAGCAAAAGCCACCATGAGCATGATTTAAAGAGAAAATGGTATTCTACAGATACTTGTCATGCCATGCTAGAAGTGGGTGTTCAAGGAGGATTTGAAGATCATGAGTGCTTTCTGCACTGGAACGAGGATGTTGTTCCAGGTGTACAGATGGTACATAGGAGCAAAGGCAGAAGTGGGAAAAACCTGAAATGTAGAAGGAGGCTGGTATTTCTGGCTAAAGGGAAATGGAACAATGAAGCATGAAACATAATTTTATGACATAGATGGGGGGAATGCCCTTCTCATTTGTGAAGGGCAGTATGAGAACAGGGAAATTTTTTTTTTCACAGATCCTTCATCTGTTCATTGGAAGATACTAGAAACACTTAAAAAAAAAAAAAAAAGCTAAGGAATAATCTATTCTAGGTAAATACCAGCCATAATATATGCATCAAATCTAGCAGTCCCTAACTGCAGCTTAGGAAAGAATTTTCCTAATAGCTGGCTTGCTGCAGTGAGAGCTGTCATTCCTCAGACTTGATTCTTGTTTTCAGTGCATGTAACAGGACTTTGATTAATACCCTGCTAAATATTAATGTAATTAAAATTAAATTAGCTTTGGCAAACAGATTAACAAAGCATGCACTCAAATGTATTCGACCTAGCTTTAATTGAATTTATTCACTTTCTTGCTAATCAGAGTCCATAACTCACGACGGTCCCTGAGCACACAATATTTACCACTCTTTAATGTTTTACTTTGATGTTTGGATATTACCTTGATAATGTAATCCTGGAATATTCCCCCTAAAGCTATGCATTAATCTGTAACCTACAGATGGGAAACAGCGAGGTGAGGAAACTTGTCCAAAAGCAGGCGGCGAACGCCTGTCAGGGAAGGTAAGAGGGCCCAGGAGTCCTGACTCATCCTCGTTAACATATGCTGGAGAATTCTCAAGTCAGTGCCTACAGAAATCTGTATTCACTCCTTCCTCTTCTCCCTCCACACCAGCCAAGGGCGGCAGCTCTGGGAGAGGAGCAGCCCGGTGCAGATGGCAGCGGAACTCCGCGAGTGCCTTCCCACTAGATGGCAATGCAGCCCTGCCTGTCCCTGCCGCGCCCTCGGAGGCCGGGATGGGGCTGCCAAGGCCGCATCCCTGGGGGATAATAGGATTGCCTTTGTCTATTTTTACCCAACAGACACAAGGCTACCTTTGCAGAAAGGATGCAGAACTCAACGCTCATGGATACAGGCTTGGATACTATTGATTCCCTTTCCTTTATCATTTCTCAAAATAAACTACCCTCCTGTACACCTACTGTAACCTAATATATTCCAAGGCTTTCTTACCCTTTCTGCTCATTTCTTTTTTGACATTTAGGGAAGAAACTGAGGAGAAATACACCAGAATAGAAAAGAACCTCTATGCTTCTTATAGGGATCCTAGCAGAAGAATACACAAACAAACTCAGCTTTGTTGCACATCCAGAGGAGGTGCCTCTCTCATTTTTCATTCTCTCCCTAGCAGAGACCCCACAACACCCAGTATCTCAGCAAGCACCACAAGATTTTCTGAAGCAAGCTGTTCACAAGTATCTGAAATACCTCTTACATGCTAGACAACAGGCCAATAGAGTATACAGCCCTAATTATCAGAAAATAAAATTAGACAATTCTAAACTCAGTAACTATATCAATACCCCATTCAATAAATACCTCTTCAGTCTTTTTGCTGCAGGCTCAGTGTTCAACACAGACTCTGCTGGAGTTCTTGGCTCTGCAGGAACACAGAAGGAGACTTCCTTAGCAAAACAGATCATGCCACCTTGGGCGTGTTCCATATCTGAATAGCAAATGCCAATGAGGCTCTGTTAGAGCAAACAGTACTAAATACTTGCTTATTCTGAATTTATGAGCTGCTATGACAAGGTTAGATAATGACCTCAAATATTTGAGCTTTATTGCAATGTCACTGTATGAGGTGTTGATCATAAAAAGAAATATGTGTTTGTATCTACTAAATGGGTCTCAGTCCTGTACCTAAGTGACAAGAGCCATGATCATGGGAACATTAATATAAGCCAAGGTGGCACATCTACTGACAGCAACCAGTTAATAAGACAGTTTTCACTGCTGCATATTCCCTGGTCACAACCTCATCAAAGCCTGCAGTTTTAAATCGTGCACTCCTCAGTCAGAAATGACATTCCCACATCTGTATTGTATCTGACATCAAGATACTCAGTGCCAGCAGTTTCTGTTTTGACAAGTGGGGCACCAGGACTTTCAACTCATCTTTTTCTTAGCTGATTGTTACTGGTTCTGCTTGATGTGTTTGGCTGCATGAGATGTTGACTTCAGCATGGGTAAGGCAATGTGAAAGCTTTAATTTCAGACTGGTTTTCTTCCCCTCCCCATCTTAAACAGAGCTCAGTGTCATAAGGGACTTCTGAGAGGCATCCATGCAAGAGAAATCGAGGAGGCTCATAAAAAAAAAATCAGGTAGAAGTGGTACATGAAGCACATAGCAAGGCTATCACAAGCAGTTTAAGTATTTACAATTAGAAAGAAACATAGCTGATTAAGCCTAAAATCATCTCCAGTTTTTGCTGCACGACTAGTCAAGAGATGTTTATCATATCTGCAAGCAGTTGTTTCACTACAGGCTCCCCCTTACCTGTGGATGGTGAGGAATTGTTCTGCTCTGACCCTGCTTGCATTCCCTCTGCAATTTCCATTTTGTCATCACCTTGTGTCTGAGATGAAGAACCAGGATCCAGTTCCCGCTTCCTGTCAGGAACCCTCTGGAAGTCCTGCAATGGGCAGAGAGTCACTGCCTTCTCCCAGTCCTTAACACACACTGCCTAAAGCACCAGTTTTACTGTGGGGCAGGAACAGAATTCCAGTGATAATGGAAAGAAGTAGATGGCTCCCAATGGACTGCCTCACCTAAGGCAAGCTTACATAGCCAAAGAGAGCGAGGTATTTCAGTTCCACAGGCAGCCAGGACATGTCCCCAGAGCTTTAAGCAGCAGCTGTAGGAAATCCAGCTGCTTGCAGAGGGTAGGATCATGCTAGAGGAACTCTGGCAAGAGGTGCTTGGGCAGGGAAAAGGATTGTCCAAAATAATTCCCCTTCTTTTGACTATAGAGTCCAAGACTGCGAGTTTACCTTATCCACCACATCTTTTTGACAGAATGGGATGAAATATGCCAAAGCTAATCTAAGAGGAGGCAAGTAGCAGTCAACCCAAGAACCATTTCCAGGATACAAAAGAGGTCTTAATTATGGAAAGTGAGAAAGGTTTTCACAAAACAAGAACTGTAGATTTTACAAAATCCACAAGTAAAAATACGAGTCTGATCTTGAAAAGTGGGAAACAGCCCAAAGAGGCAGAGTGTCCATAGTAGGAGCAATTTGTCTGGGAATAATAAACTGCTATTGAACAGCAAAGCACTTAGCCAGGATTTCTTCTGTTGTAATTACTTTTAAGCTGATACCTCTAAAGGCTTCTTTTATACCCCAGGTTTAAACAGTTCTATCATGGAGAATTCTCTCTCTTGGGCAAGTAATGACAAGAAACTTTTGCACTGTAAATGTAAATATGGACCACAAAAGCCTTCGGGATGGAATGATTTCTGCATTTCTGTGTCAGCAGCATGGCACAAAACATTATTTTCTTTGTAAGGCTCTCTCCCTTCCCTTTTGTACTCCGCCTACTGTGCACTCAACAACTGCAAGTGTAACGGGAGCACAAAGCTCCCCAGCGGCTGGAGAGCACAGCCCCACCTTGCGGAAGGTCCGGTTCTGCCGCTGGAATGGGAGGCTGGGGAAGCCCAGCCGAGCCGGCTTTAAGGAGACCCCGACAGGCGGCGGCCCCAGGAGGGAATGTCTTGTAGCCTGAGGGAAGAACTGCTGCAGTGCTGGCGCCGTCATGTTAAATCCACGCAGGTTTCCTATAAATGCAAACACAGCGTTTCACCACCCTGTGCTGTGCAAAGGAGAGAAAATCTTCCACCTGAACAAGCAGCAGGTGGGGAAGGGCTCCTCTACACAAGACCCTGTCCTTTACTGGGCACTGCAGAGGTGCTCTGTGCTCTGCCCTCCTCAGCACACAGAATGATTTGATGTGATAGCAACCATTACTATGGATCAGGCTATTTAATTATAATTGCCACTCCAGGCAAAGATCATTAGAGCAATTATTTGATCCGAGCACATTAGCACTCGTGTTTGCAACAAACAAGGTCTTGTTTTACAAAAATTCTCTGTAAAAAAGGAAAATTCACCCCACATTTGTGCAGCTGACTGCCCACACCATAGCTTGAAGCTCTTTAAAACAAGCCACTAAAAGCATTTCATTTAAAACAACACCAAACTTTAAAAAAAAAAATCCCACAGTCCTCTCTGCCACCTGGTTGTCATGCAAGCTCAACATGTCAACCTCAACTCTGACACTTGAGACTCTGCCATTTCCAATTATAATGCTCTGCTTTCTGAACAGTTCAGCATCCACAGACTATTAACCAAGTGTCAAAAATTTCTTCTGAAGACAGTCCTTGTCACTCCCATTTCAGGTGTGAGGGAATGGAGAAGCCCAGATGCCTCAGCTGTACCCTCAGAAACCATCCATCATTCAGGGAACCTGGACTTAAATTGCCATTTTTTCTCCCTCACTCAAATTAGTGCACACTCCAGCCTTTTAGCAGCTGTCAAAACAGGGCAGCAAAGTTTGGAAACAGGCACCCAACACCTGAAAAACCAAGCTACACTCCTAAAAGCCTGCAACACAATAGGAAGTACTCCCTATGTTTGTCTTGAAAACCAATCTAATCTATTATTACTTCCCATATATAATCCCTTACTGTAAAAGGGCATAACTATATTAAAAAAAATTAAATCTAACAGAAGAAATCATCTTCTGCTCTTGGCTTGACAACATTAAAGAACCACACATCTGTTTCATTTTGAAGTATTTATCTTTTCCTATTCCCACTGCTGAAGCCACACACAGCCAATGAATTATTTATGCTGATGCTTCCCAGGGACAGAAATGGCACAGCATCAGATATTCTTACATGTAACCCAAACCTGAATGGCCAAAAAATTCATGTCCCTAAAAAGGGCCACATGGACACTGGCAATCATATTCCATGTTACCTGTGGCTACCTGAGGTAGGTGACTAAGAGAAGTCACAACTCCATGGAGAGGTGAAGAGGAGCAACACTAAGATAAAGTGCATGTAAAGTGCTCATTAACATATCTTATCCTGCTCTATCTAATTAGCCCCAAGGCCTTGGCACACTATTTAAATACAACTCCTCAATAAAAGATTCAGGGAAAAACGTCAGCTGCAAACACATCTAGAAGGAGCATGACTGACTGAAGGCTGGAGTCACAATTTTTCCTGATATATGTACACCAATCATCAGAGCACGGCTGGTCCTTTCTCACTGTCACTTTCCCTTCAACCTGAGAGAGGTCTGTGGAGAGCCACTGGAGTCACTGGAGAGCCCTCTCATTAAATGGGCAAGGGAGAACAAAAGGAGAGTTAACGACATGCAGAATAAATCTTTTGTCTTCACATCTGGACATGATTCACAGGCAAGGTAGAAATTGCAGGCATTAATCTAGACTAGGCACTTGAAAACTATCTCAGGTACTGATTTTCTGTGTTGAAAAGAACTGTCAGGTTAAGACATGAACAAAAAATAAAAACATATCTTTATTCCTATTATCTTTACATTAGCAATTCTATTATTAAAGCAGCTTCATAATTTGTTTTGAAAACACAAAAATAAAAGGAAAATCCACTTGTGGAAACATAATAATGGAAAGACAGAGATATTGCCCACCATAGAAATTACAGTCATTTCAGGGAATCAAAATTTCACAATACAATTGACACCCAAACCATCTTCTGCCTTAATATACTGTGTTTGTTTGTACTGCACTAACTCTGGACAAAGAAAATAATCTACTGCAAACAAGGCTAGTGTGTACATAACAGATAATTAAATAAATGGCCTTAACCTTGTAACCAAGAAAGACAAACAATCAAAATCTCAGTATATTATCTAAATATATTGATGAAAAAATACTGGCTCCATCATGCCTAAAAGGGAAGGAATGTATTCAGTATCTAACCTGATACCTCCTAGTGCTATTCCCAGTTGTGAACAGCTGGGCACACGTGATTTTCAACAACTGAAGAGCCTCTGTTCTGAGGACTAGGGAGTAATTTAAAGAGAAGATGGAAGGAAAAAAAAAAAAGAAGACAACAAACAGAACTGCCAAGCACAAGAACTGCACTGGTTCAGCAGGAAATAGCCATGGTATGGTTTCAGTCCAAGAGGATGATTAAATAACTCCAGTAAGTAAGCGTTTCCCATAACGACAGTACCTTGCATCTGCTGCATGAGTAAGGCCCGCTGAAGCATAGGATTGGCACTGAGCAGCGATGGCTGATTTGTTGCCCGTAAGCTCAGCATCTGTTGCTGCTGCGGCGGCGGCAAACCCCTGGAAAAAAAGGCATCAATCATGAAAACCCAATAAAAACTGTACCCTTCCATTCCAGGCATAAAACAGAGGGGCAAACGGCTGAAAGGCTGATATACATGCATGAAAAGACACCATGCGCTGGCACTGTATCCTCTTTCCTCCACTCTCCTGGAATTTCCAAAGCTGACAGATTGTCTATCAAAGAATTTGAGGTCAGAGACAACTCCTTAGCACCAAGCCCACATAGAGCCTCCCAAGCAGCACAAAAAAAGCCCAGGAGCTGACTGCGGTTCTACAGAATTATGCAGCACCCGTCAGGAGAAATGAGTGATCTAGATCAGCAGCTACATTTAACACGACAACAAAAAAGTTCTAAAAAACAGGGAGTTTTTGCAGTAGCTTAGAGCTCGTTTTCCCAAAATCAACACCTCCCACACGGAGCCAGACAGGTCAGAACTGTCAATGGTGCCCCCTAACTGCAAGAACCAGATGGAAAAATAAAGCACGGCCTTCATATTTAAAACACGAAGAGGAAGAAGCAGCGGGGAAGAACTCTCCAGTTCTAAGGAGGGTGGAGCAGACGTGAGAGAAAAGTCTGAGGAAACTGGCAGGCACTTCTTGAGGCGATTGCAAGGTCAGGCCCACCTCTATGCACGCTGCTGACACAGCTGAATCTGACAGAACTGAAGAGAGGTACAAACAGGATCGAAATATCCACCCTGACAAAAAAACCCAACCCCTTTAACAGAATTCACAGCAGCTCATCTTCACATTTGCTGCTCTAGATTGTTCCAGTCTCTGAGCAGAGATATTTATACTGCAAAAATCTTACTTTTAAAGGTGTAAGATGCAGCGTGCTATCTAGCAGTCAACCCCTTACTGGCATTTTAAGTGCAGCTTTTTTTATAGCATAAAATATATAAAAATGGTAAAAAGATTTGCAGGTTCATATTTTGAGTAAAACAGAAAATTTCCCACGCTTACCTCAGAGACAAATGCCTTATAAGGATAAAGTAATACAATAATTCCTTAAATAACAAATTAAATTTCTTCCTAAATTCAAATCCCATTGCTTTGAATTTGCAAAGAATAAGTCTTTAAAGATAACAGTAACTGCAAATGGATGCATTATTTCAGAGAATTTGTGCTGGTTCTACAGATCTCAGTTCATCGGGGACAAATGCTCCTATTTAAGTTGTTTCACATCTTGCATTTTTTAGGAAAACCGTGGTTATTTTCTGGCAAATGTTCTTTCTCCTTTCACAAACAAAACACAATTTTCTCCATCCCGTCCCTGCCCCACCGTGCTCAGCCTTAGAGCTGGTGCCATTGCAGAAATAAGTTCAATCATCGCACCCACAGCAGTAGACCCAGCCAGAGAAAGCAAATAAATAAACACTTTAAGTTCAACAATAAAACAATAAAGTGCTCGTGTCTGCTGAGGGTGGCTCTGCTGAGTGCTGCGTTTCTGCAGGAGAAGGCGTTTTCCCCGAGCCCCGGCTGCCCTGCCCGCCCTGAGGGGCTCGGAGCACCCACCCACCCAGCGCTCCCACAGGGACTGCCCGGGTCACCCCCGGGCTCTCGGGGACGCCAGCCCCGGAGGGCGGACAGGGACCCCCGGAGCGCTGAGCGGACACGGCAAGACCCCACAGGGGCCGCCGCCCTCCCTCCCACACCCCCGGGCCCCTCGGTGCCACCGGGCTCGGCCCCGATCGCGGCCCGCGCCCCCCAACTCCCGCCCGCCTCCCTTTGTTGCCTTCCCCGCCAGGGGAGGGCAGCGCCGCACCGGCCCCGCCGCGGCGAGCACGGACGGAGCGGGGAGAGGCGGAGGAGAGCGATCCCCCGGGACAGGCCCCGGATCCCCGGCCTCGCGTAGCGGCGCTTACCGGCCTCCCTGCTGCGCCGGAGGGTGGTGATGGTGCTGCTGCTGCTGCTGGAGGAGGTGCTGGAGCTGCAGCAGCTGCTGCTGGAACTGCTGCTGGTTGAACATGTCTGGGGAGCCCCGAGCGAGGCGAGCCTGAGACAAAATACGGGAGGGCGAGGGAGGCACCGGCTGCGGGGCTGGCGCGTATCAGCCCAGCAGCCATTGAGCAGAGGAGCCGCCGCCGCTGCCGCCCATTCATTCACTGAGCCGATCCCCCCCTGCCGCCTCCTCCTTCCCCCCGGGGTCATCGCAAGCGGCAGCCTGTGGAAGAGGTTTCCAAACCCCACCTCCCAAAACCCGCTCCCACCCTCCCCTGCCCGCGGCGGGGCCGCGCCGGGACCCGCAGCCGCTTCCCGTCCCTTCGCCTCCTCGCCCCGCCGACACTCACGGCGCAGCCCGCGGCGATCACCGCTCCCCGCCCGCCGCCTCCATCTTCCCGCCGGGGACAACAAGCACCTGCCCGGCCCCGCTGTCCGGCCCAGCCCAGGCGGGAGGCAGCTCCTTGGGCAGGGCTGCGGGACAAGGCCGCCCCCGCGGGGCTGGGGATCACCCCCGGAGCCTCCTCTCAGGTCGCCCCAGCCCGCAGCACCTGCATCCCTCATTCCCCGCGCAGAGGCGGCATTGAGGTTCCCTGTCCCTCGAGAGGGCTGGGAGGGAATGGACACCATCTGCCCAGGGCTGGGCAGGGAATGGAATAAACTGCTGCACAGGAGCAGCAGATGGCATCCAACAGCGTGGGCTTTCTGCTCTTTGTTGTTTTTGGTTTTTTTTTTAAATAGTCCAGGGGAATCTTTGGTAACCATCTCACCGAGAAGATGGAAAAAACCCAAAGCAGCCTCTGGCCATTTGCTGTGGTCACATCTTGGCAAGCCTATTATGAAAACCTGGAAAAAAACAAACAGGGACTTTTGTAATATTGCTTTATACTGTAGACTGAGATGACTTCTCTAGCAGGTCCGTCCCCCTTTTTTTTTTTTTTTTTTGGTTTGTTTGTTTGCTTGGTTTGGTTTTTTTTTTGGCAGGGGGTGGGTTTGCAGCAAAACCTTTCGTGCACAGCTTGTTTTCCATAGCAAAATTAATTTTAAGCGCTTTCAGTACACACAGGCTCTCTATAAAAATATACTGTGACTATCATTTCTTCTTATGCTAAACCTCAGAAGGATCAAGATGCATTTCTGATCCTTGCTATTCCAGAGAATCCACCCTGAAATAATTTACTTTATAGTCTTTTTATTCATGCCAGTAAAGACTACTTGATTCATAAAGTTCTTGGAATTGATTTTTACCTGAAAGCATTGTAGGCTGAACACAGACAGTTACTGGTGATATACAGTTATAATTAATAATTTTAAATGCAGCAGCATATGTTGATTTTTCCTTTGGTTCTTTTTATACCATCCTGATTTTACAATCATCAGTTTGGAGATGACTATCCATATTAATCAATGATGGGCTCTGTTCATGTCCAGAGCCCTTTAAGGCTGTCTGCACACAGAGAAAATGCTTTCCTGTTAAGCATGAAAACTTTAATGTCATCCTAGGGAACACACACACAGAACAAAAAACATGCATGGAGTCTTTTAAAAATAATTTTGCATAGTTCATCCTCTACTCCTGTAATGGTGCTGCTAGAGCAGCCACTGGCCTGGCTGGTTTGCAGCAGAGGGGGTGAGGGTTAATCCTACAATCCCAGTACAGAAATCAGCCAGGCCTGGGAAAGCCAGAATTCAGGTTATATAGATAAATATAAACGTGAAATTGATGTCCTCTGTTCTTAAATCTACAACTAAGGCTCTTGTAAGTATTCTTTGTATGTTCCCTTTGGAAATTTACAAACCGCTCACTAATGAAACATACAACTTAGTTTCTTCACTGTCAGATTTTATGTTTTCACATAGTCTACAGGCTCCCCTCATAGACTGGGCTTTTCTCTCTGAGGCCCTACATACAAATCATTAAATAAACAACATTTTTGAATTTATAAATAGTCCATAGGTCCACTGCCTTGAACACAAATCTGGACATGGATTTAGTCCTGTGCCTGCACAACACAAGAAAGGACTATGGCTATAGGAAGCAAAGAAAGATGTGCTGCTCCATCAACCTACAACCCAAACTGATTTCAGACATGCCTTTATGTCCAAATGTGAACATCACACCTACCAGAGAGGGTTTAATTGGATGCAGAAGAGAAAGCTCCAGATTCAGGTAATCAAACCATTTAGTTTGAAAGTCATACAGAGATATAAGGGAACTGCAGAAAATTGGGTTAAGATCCTTTCCTTCACTACAAGCAGCAAAACAGTGTGTCAGGCTGACAGCTGAAAGGTGCTGTCAGTGCCTAGTGGTCATTGGAACACAGGCCTTGACCTCCCATCCACTGACAGCTGTTTTTCCCTGCAAAGAACATCTCCCTTTCAATAATTAAGCAACTCACTACTCAGTGTGCAGTGGCAAATAAAGCTCTTAATGGGAGAATACACAGAACCTTAATAAGAGCCACAATGCAGACCACAGCATTATCACTCAAAACCAACCCACATATCCCCTAGCCTTGGGAGTGCCTCATTGGCAATAGGAGTGAATAAAACAGAGTAAGATGTAGAAGTTCAAGGTAAGAGAACGACCCAGAAAGCCTCCTGCAATGCAGAGACTGTAGCCAGTGGAGTTGTTGGATCATGACTATAAGGCAACCTGCTCTACAGCTCTGTTTGATTAGATCAGGGTTATGAAATCTGTTGGCAGATAAGAGGACAGAGCATATGAATGCTTTTTATTCAGGAGCTGGATTGTATTATACATCCAAGTTTTTGCTGGGCTATATGAATTTTTTCCAGGGACTGGATCAGGCATGCAGATAACCAGAGATTTCTAATTTCCAGCATATGACTGCACTGTGCAGTTTTATGTTTTAATTTTGGCTTTGAAAAAGACTTGGTATGCAACCCTTGGTGAAGCCACATCACTTTTGAAAACCCAAGTTTTCTCAGTGCCTATGACAGCACCAACATACTGCGGTGCCCACAATTTCCTCTGCAATCTGCAAGGATGGTGTGATTACTCATCCATTTCACCAGGATATAACTAGTTCTCACCATAATGTGTTCAAGCCTCACAAACTTCTCAGAGAAAAAGCATATGGAGCTTGAAGCACTTTCTTCTCCTGGTTTGGGGGCCTATCTATTGAAAGAACGGGTCCAGTTTCACCAGACATGCTCTTAACAGCTGACATTAGTTACTGGAATTACACTGTTTTCCAGGTCTGTTTTATCTGGAGGATGACTGGATGCACACAACATTTCAAACCAAAATGATCTGTGAATTAAAGGATGTTTTCCCTTGTTCTTTGTAATATAGTTCTAGAAACCTATTCTTGATATTTCTTGATGGGCAGGAAAGGCCCACAAGAGGTAAAGATAGTTTTTATATCCATTTTGCCACATGGTCAATCAGCTCCTATTAGTGATTTTCAGTCTCACAAGGTCAAATACATACCAGGAGTTATTTTATGACATCTCACTAGATGCAGAAAGCACTGAGAACTCAGCTTTGTTGCTCTTAAAATATTAATTTAAACTCACATCCTTGTGCAGATCCCATTCTTAATGGAGTATAATATTCAGCTTCTTTCTTTCCTTATGTATACTCTGGCTTCTAGAGTCACACTCACAATAATACTGTCCTAGTGTCTTATACACCAGATTTACCTTCTTTTACCTCTTTTTGGGGGATTTGCACACCAATTCAATTTAAGTACAGAAGATGAAGAAGCATTTCACTATGTTATACTACAAATAAAATACAATATATTTGAAAACTCAAAAATTAAAGGCTCTTTTTCTTTCAAATAGCTTCTGCAATTAATAGGAGCATTAAAAATAAATTTTTTGTTCCCTGAGGAACTGATTCCACAAGAGATCAAGAGATCAATGATGTTACTATGGTACCATCACTACTATAGTAGCACTTTAGTACCTATAAAATAGATACTTAAGCATTTTCTCTCTCTATAGGCACCTTTAGATAGTTATGAAAATTTATGAAGCTAATTTTAGTTAATATTTTTAACTATTGATCAGCTGTATTATGTAGTATTAGTATGGACAATGACAATCCTAGGCCAGTTTCTTTTTGGAACTTTTAACCTCTGCTTTTAAACATTCAATTTAAATTCTTACCTGTGTTTATAACTATTTTTAGGAACCCAAAAGGCCAGAATTGTCCACTTCAAGACCCACAGTGAAATATTCTAAACATTCCTACTACCTGGAGTCAGCAGAAACATTTTGCAAGTAACTTAGAGACTCATAAGCTGATTGCATTCCACATTTTTGCCTCTTTTTTACTCTGAGGACTAGATATGTTATTTTTACAAGGGCAAGGAATGAAGGACAGAATCCAGCTCTCAAATGTCTATTTCTAATTATGCTAACTAAACTGGGAGTCCTATTTGCATGAGGTGACAAAATCAGCATACACAACTGTGGTAATGTTGATAGCCATACATAGAAACACACATATGCTTGGCCACATGCATTTTTAGGGATTCATGTTAAAGTACATTCAGAAATATTTATAGCACTGGTGTGGGGGGGAATCTTTAATTCCTCTTGTTTTTCTTTGTTCACATTTTCAATTTTTCTACTAAGATTAAAAAAAAAAAAGATTTTTCCTATTAATTCCAGTTAGTGAAATACCTTTTGTTTTCCTTGCTCTGTCTGCTACATGCTGCTGAGTAAGTCACAGGTAGGAGGTATTACAGAATCAAAAGGTTTGTTTGCTGAGAACATCCTTGCAACTCAGTTTGTGGCAGGAGAGAAAATGGAAGGCTCTAGCAGCGATTCCGAGTGCCTGCAGTTCACTTTTTCATCAGCGGGAGGTGCAGGTTTGTAACGCTTCAGAAAATCCAAGCCTGGGATGCTCGAGGTCAGTCTCTCCGGGCTGAGCGGCTGCAGAAGCGTTCAGACTTCACACGGTAAATGAGTGGCTTGGGGTGACAATGCAGGCAGACACTGGAGCTCGTTCTGCTTACAAATATCTCTGCAGGACACAGAAACTGGAGCAGATTCTGTGCATCTCTCAGTTTTACAGTAATATTGATCCATGTAAAGGTCGCCAATATTCTGCATGTTTTACCAATGCTATCATTCCTTTTGTTCCTTTCTTGTGCACCTGGAGAGCACATTATTAGCTCCCCTCATCCCTCCTGTCCAGTTTTACCCTTTAAGACTTCAATTAGGCCAAAATCCCCCATATATCCCCCCAAGAACCACATTTCCTAAGTATGAGTTTCATGGAAAAATAAAACTAGACAGCATAGGAAAGAACACCTGCAAAGAAGTCATGCATAAGCCTTTGTACTGTATGAGCTCCCTAACTGGTAACATAAATCCTTCTTTTCCCCTCAATCTTCAAAATCAGCTGTTGATATAAACTTATATATGTTGATATAGTCTTATATATGTTGATATATACTTATATATGTTTTCAATAGTCTTTCACAAACATTTCTCAAAGCAAATGAATTGGTTTCATTTTAGCTTTGCCAAAGAAGTGGTATAACCTGAATGATTATTTCTAGAGTGATTAACCCAGAACAAAATACCTAGTCAGAGTACATGAGGACAAAGCTAAGGAGTCAACCTGTGAGTGAAACCCAGACCCAGAGACTCCATTGGCTGCAACTGAACCAGAAACAAACACTTCTCCATCAGTCAGCAGGGACTGATGGACCTCCCAGGTCCACAGATGTGGGGGAAATGTGTCCAGATGTGTCCACCAGGCAAGGCTGGTCATGGCCACTGAGAGTTTTTAGCACAGCTGGTAAATTGTGTGAGGTGATTGAAGTGATGCAACTGGGCAACCTTTCTCTGTATTGCACCTGGTGAACTTCAAGTTACAGCGAGCTCTGGGAAAAGGATGGTTTTCTTCTTATGGTTCCTCAAATAAAGCTTCAAAGACCCTCATGGTCTAAAGCTCCCTGAGCTTCGGCTCTGATCCAGGGAGGAAGGTGACATCATTATTTGAGCCTTTGACACTCTTCATTGCTCTTTTTGTGGTGACCTCTTACAAGGAGCAGCTATCCATAGCAGTTTTTTCCAGAATCCTTCAACATAAATTATCAGAATGACTGCAAGGCTGCGCAAAGGCTTTTGTCCACAGTCTATATTGAATTTCTTAAGCTCATTTCTTGAGATTTACTGGGTAATTTGCTGAGAGGAAAAAATAGCATTGACAGCCCCCAAAAGTGCCCACGTATGCCCTACAATGGTGTTACCCATACAGATGGAGCAGCTCCCTTCCCTCCCTTCAGTGCTCTTACCTGCACACTGGTGATCTGTTAGAGCATGGGGCAAATTCATCCCTCACCATGGCTGCCTCAGTTTCTCTGTGTGTCCACATAGGTATTTTTGCATGGATTAAATTTGATGGACATCTGTGAAATATTCATTATAATTAATATGACTAAAAAGCTCCTGGTTAAAACAAAACAGACAGCTCAAAATCTGTTGCAGTTTTTTTGTATTTCGTTTCCCCCTCCACCCCCATCTCTCTCTGAGCTGTGAATAGGAGTCTTGGGTAGCACGAACTGAGAGGTGTTTGAAATGCAACATTCTCCATCCTTCTGAGTCATTGCTAGCCATCAGATGCTTTTTTGAACACTTGTTTTCACTGCTATACTTTGAAATCAAATATGGCCTCATGTTATATTCTTATTAAAAACCCATCCCTTTTAAAAACCTAAAACCAAGCTGTTCCCTCTTTATTGCAGACAAGTAATTTTAAAAACAAAATCTGGGTACATAAAATGAAGCACCTGTTTCCATTTCTCTAAAACAAGCCTGGCAACACATCCACTGTTTTACAGCTATAAACAGAAATTGATGCATTTTTCATTTGTGTTTGAATGAAGTAGCAGAATCATAGAATGGGTTGGAATGGACCTTAAAAGACATCCTATTCTAACCTCTAGCATAGAATGGGTTGGAAGGGACCTTAAAAAATATCATATTCTAACCTCTGCTGTAGAATGGGTTGGAAGGAACCTTAAAAAACATCTTATTCTAGTCTCTGCCATCTTATTCTAGCTAGATGCTCAGAGAGTGGTAGAGTTTTTGCAAACCTCCAGTTTAATCTCAAGTGTTTCCTATATTTTGGTGATTTCACGAGTGCTGCCTTCACACAAAGCCCTCCTGTACAGGTGCCAGGCCGTTCCCAAGTACTGTGACCAAACCGTGGTGCACTGACCGAATGAAGGGTGTGGCTGTGAGGATCAATTAGTGCAGGTGTAATAACCAAGCCATGAGGGTCCTTTGATCACATTTTACCTGTTCTCTGGCAGAACTGCACAGCTGGAGGCAGGGAATGCCTCAGGGACCGTGGCACCATGCTGGTGGCTCGGCCTCATGGACAGGTACACCGTCACTGTACATCCACAGCGGCTGGGCCACACAGGTGTGCCAACCTGCCGCACACAAACGCAGCCCCGAGGCAACCTGAACTGCTCTCGTTTTGGGAGCGAGTCCCGTTCCCAGGTCACTGGGCACAGACACCCGTGCCGTGCCGTGCCGTGCCATCCCAATACCGGCCCCCTCGGCCCCTAGCAGCCACCGGACTACATCTCCCAGGATGCGGCGCGGCACCGGTACCTTTAACGCCCCCTGGCGGCAGCACGGGGCTCTCCACAGGCGCGGCGGGCGGGCTGAGGCGAGCGGAGCCCGGGCGGCGTCGAGCGGGGCGAGGGGCGCGGGCTGGAGCCGCTGCCCACCGGCCCCAGAGCCGGGGAGGGCTGCGGGAAGGGTTAGTGCGAGCTCGCCTGTGCGAGAAGCCGCAGCGCAACCATGGGGAACCGCGGGATGGAAGATCTCATCCCGCTGGTCAACCGGCTGCAGGACGCCTTCGCCGCCATCGGGCAGAACGCCAATCTCGACCTGCCGCAGATCGCCGTGGTGGGGGGGCAGAGCGCCGGCAAGAGCTCCGTGCTGGAGAATTTCGTCGGGAGGTGAGCAGGGGGTGTCCCCGGGGGCGCGGGCAGAGCTGCCGCATGGCCAGCGCGGTGCGGGAGCAGCGGCTCCTCACGGGCAGCGCGGTGCGGGAACGGGCGCAGGGACAGCGCGGTGCGGGCACTGTGAACGCGGTGCGGGCACAGCGCGGAGCGGGGACAGCGCTGCGCTCGCTGCTCCTCCGCTCCGCTCGGCGCGTGTGTGTGCGCGGGCAGCGCTGCAGGACGCCCGGGCGCTGCGGTGCAGGGGTACGGGCAGGGAGGGAAGGAGGGAGGGCTCCCCGCCCGGGGACGTTCCGCAGCGGGGTCCCCGCCACTGCCGCACCTTGGCGGCCGGTGGGAGCCCCCCCTTGTCCTGCCGGTTACATAACGGAGGGGCTGAAGGGGCTGTGGGGGCCGGCCCCATCCGTGCCCTGCTCGGTGCGGGGCTCAGGATGGATGTTGTCGCTGCGGGGGGGGGGGGTGATGCGGAGGGTGTTTAAGTTTAATCTGCTCCGTCCCCCTCCCCCAGCCCAGGCTCGCTGTCCTCCATAGCGGATGCCATGTCAGGAGCTGCGGGAGGCTATAGGAAGGACGGGGTTATAGCTCTCCTATATGCTCAAATCCCCGGGTGCTACCATTTTGTGACAGGCAATATACTGATGCCTTCCCTTCATGTGACCTTCGCATTCATCATCTGCAACTTGAGTAAATTGCAGACCGCGCTGCTTGGGTATCTGCTCCGGTGCAGACACACAACACCTGGGGGGGTGGATGTTCCTCACATTTTTCCTTGCTAATTAATTGCATTAAGTTATATACAGGTTTTAGTTATCAAGGTGCTTTTTTTATGCTATAAGGAGCTTGCAGGTTTCTGGTGACTTGCCTTAAAAGCAGTGACTGCTGATACCTGGTCAGATGCTTGCGTGGGTTTTTCTCTTTCAGCAAACTGCATCTGTGACAACATCTATTGGATCTCATTTCCCTACCCCCACTTTTTCTTTTAAGCTGTTTGCTGTTGGATGGCTTATAGAGCTTTTCCACTGTCAGAAGGGTCTGTGCTGTGGATTAACTGCTTGTTTAGCTGCAAGTAGCCTCAAATTCTGGACCTGTGCAAGGATATCTTTGAGCAGTGAGTGGTGGGTGTACTGGGTGTACTAGGAGGAAGGCACAGAGGTTGCATCTGGTACAAAGAAAGCATGATCAAAATAAAAATTCTTCTCTGCCATAGATCAAAGAGTTTTGAAAAAATAAGAATATAAAATTTAAAGAGTTTGGCATCTCTTCTTGCTAACTTCCAAAGGTCCATGCAGTGTATCCCCCAGAGATGCTGGGATCATGCCAAGGGCAGGACATTGCAGAAACACATTCTGCTGAACCTCAGGTCATAGTCCAGGATCTACTTGTTTGTGCATAGTGACAGAAAAAAAAAATCCCGCTACCCAAGTGAAAAACTTGTTGGGCTGTGTCTTTCGAAGAAGGGGAAAATGGATCTTCTGCAATCTTTGAGCAAAATGGGTTCACCTGTTGGCTCTGCTGTTTTCATGCTTTCTAAGTACTGGCAGTCAAACCCCATAAATCCTTTTTAGAGGATCTGTGCAGGCAGTGCTGCAGTGGTGTCATAGATAATGTAGGGCTGCTGGGCCAGAGGGGGATTTGTTGGAGGGAGGACAGTCGGTGTGTTGGGGTAAACTGCTCCTCTCCTTTAGACCAACCACACAAGAGGATTTACTAATCCTTGGTGCATCTCCACTGGCACCAATTTAGAGCCAGGGGGTTTTATCTGCTTGGTGGAAAATATATGAATTCAATTATCTTCTGTCTCTTTCTGATGACTCCTGTCACAAGAGAACTTATGACCTCACCGTGTCCCATCAGCTGTCTCTCTAGCAGCAAGTTATAGTGCTGTGGCTTTTAGAAAATGAAATAATTAAGGGTCCCCTGAGCAGGAGCTGAGAGCTGTCTGTAGAAAAGCATTTAGAGGAAATAATTGGAGGGGAAATGGAAAATGTCAGTGTGAAGAGGTCTTTCTCCATTTGATACTCCTGAGTGCTGGCTAGTTTAGACTGGTAACTTGAGACCTCTTACCACAGAATGTGTGTGTATATGCTGCAAATCCCAATCCTGTTAAAATTGTGTTGGGGCCCTGCTGTAATGTATAGTCTCTCTTCTTTCTCTGTGGGTATTGGAAACCATGATAAGGAGCTATGGAAATAGTATCCAGAGTGAGCATGGTTCTTCAGTGTAATTGTGACAAGGGCTGTTTTCTTGTCTGAACAGTCGAAAGGAGAAATTGTGTGTAGACCTACTGTGTACAAATACAATTATTGCTGTGGTGTGGACATGACATATGTCCCTGCTCCTGCTTGATACCAGGATGGTGGTGCAGCTATTGCTCAGCAGCTGCTCGCTGCACAGGGAATGTGAGTGCTGATGAGTTTCTCTCTGAGTGGATGGAAATCTGTGCAAGAACAAATGCTGATGTGGTTGGTGCTGCCTGATGGGCATGATGCAGACACTTCAGCACAGGGCTGGTTCCCCTGCTCAGGACCTGTGGGGCTCCTTTCAAATTATCATCAAATCACGTTTCCCTAACAGGACAGCACATTGCCCCCTGCCAGACCTGTGTTGTGGCTGTGCAGGGCTCCAGCCCAGGGCTGCTGCAGGCACCTTGCAGTAGCAGAGTCCCACACTCAGTGGAAACCTGCAGGCAGAGAGGAGTGATCCTGCCTGCAATCAGTGTTTAGTTACATGTCTTACCAAACAAATATTTTTCTCCTCCTGAATTCGATGGCTTAGTAGTTGCTGCTAATTGCGTTTTCAGTGACACTTACTCTGCTGTTATCAGATTATCCAACAGTGCAGAGCTTGTATTTATAATACCAGATGTCAGTGGGGCTGCTATGTGTGCTTTTGCTACTGGAGAAATCAGCGTGGTGGCTCGGATACTGGCTGGTGCTGATAAAATTGCTGAAGAAACAAGAAGCCATGTAGAAGCCACACAGGTGACACATCTGTGCACAGACTGGTTTGTCCTGGGCCCCAGAAATGGAAGGAAGGTTAATTGGGTGAGCTCCAGGCATTTCCTGTCGGTGTGGTTATAAGGTTGAAGGATAACTCAGGTTGGAGGGACATCAGTGATCATTTAGTCTGTTCTTAAGGTGTTGCAGCCTCCTTTTCTAAGTAAATAGGTCTTGGAGCAGGCAACTGTACCAGCAAAATTGGTCTGATAAAAAGAACAAAGCATGTGGTATGTGCTAATTTGACTTAAGAGCCCAAATGACTGAGGAGGTTGTACGAGACAGCCCACAAGGCTGTTTGTATAATCATCCCTGTTCATGCCACTCTTACTTTACCATGTGAAAATAACAAATATGCTTTCTTTAAATCCTGTGATCTCAGAGCTCTGTTACACAAATCTCTGGGTTTCTGGGAGTGTTACTGTTACCTGGAGAGAGAGAGCTGGAAGGCCTGGGCTGTGTTCAGCTGGTTCCTGGGATGGCTGTGCCCCTGATCCAAGGCAGGGGCTGCTCAGCCCTGCTGGGACAGCTGCATTGCTCTTCATGGGGAAAACAAGGCACCTCTGGCTTCTCCAGAACAGATGGTGTCAGGGGGCTGCCGAGGAGGCAGTGACTAAGGGCTGGGAACAGTGGGTGGAAGGACTTGAATGGAGATGAAACCATCTTGTTTATGATCAAGGGACCTGAGCAGTGCCAAACTTGTGCGAAGTGAATCAGTGTTTATTTGACCCCAGACCCGAGCTGGGATCTGGTACCCCATAAGCATCTTCTCTTGGAAGCTGTGCACCCAAACCAGGGGTGCTTAGCAGCCTGTCACCAGGCTCTGATGGTACATGCTGAATTCCCTGATGTTTTTGTGTTGCCTGGAAGGAATCAGGAGACAGGTGTGTAAACTCAACCATGTTGGGCTAACCTTGCCTCTCCTAACACTCTGAAATTTCCACATGGGTAAAAAAGCAGTGAAAATGCAGCACTGCAATGCCTGTGGCAGTCAAAAGGCTAAATGCTCATTAGGCATAGCTGCAGTACTTGCTGTGACAAAATCAGGCACGGGCCTGGCAGTGTCTCTTTGCCTTTCTGTGTCCCATACTGGTTGATGCAAAGCTAGATCCTGAATCCTGAAGCCACAGGCTTTAGTTTGGCTTCAGGTATAACTCTGAGGAGCAGCTGAATGCCTTCCACAGCCATTTAGAGATAATTACACCCCCAAGATATGATGAGGGAATGTCTTCCTTGATAACAAATACTTTGCTTTGTTATGGAAAGCTTCCCCAGCAAAATACCTTCAGAGACCAACAGCAGTGTTCAGCAGCCATGTGGAAATGAAGGATCCTAAAGGGATGCATAAAGACATCCAGATACTTGGCCTATTCCTGCAGGAAAACTGTTTTGTTAATGATCTTTGTACTTTTAAGTTGCTCAGGCTTCTGCTGCAGTATGTGGTTCATGAGCTTGAGTGTTGAGGACTGACATTTCAAATCTTGCAAAATGGCTACATTATGTATAGATTGGGGATGTCTGTTGTACTGGGCAATGCTGAGCATCACTGCAGTACTTCAGGAGCAGATTTAAATTTAAACGAAAATATACATTCATGACACATGCTTTTGCCACTCTTAAGAGTGATTCTTCTAAATTTTTGAGGGTTCTGATTTGAGATGTGTGCTGGCAGAGAGATGATTAATTGCCAGTCACAGACCTTTAATTGTTGTATGATAAATACATCAGTGAGCCAGTCAAATCCTGTTGTCTGTTTGCAGCTTAAAAACACAGGCACTGCTTGTGAACTGACTTATTTAGGGTTGCAGTGATGGTGCAAGAGCGAGGAGTAGGATTGTGCTGCTTAGAGAAATAAACTATGGTCAGGTAAGGCCTTCAAATGGCAGCCAGTCTTTGGTCTCCAGTGAAGAAAATACCTATTTTCATCTTGGATTAATTGGGGAAGGAAGAAAAGATAGAGCACTGGGGGAAATGAGTAAGGTGTTACAGCAGACCCCAAGATAAAATAATTTAACTTAAGAGAAATCTGTAGACCTCTGAGCAAACACTTGTGGGAGGAGGACTGCTAGAAGAAGATACATAATTAAGTTAAAACATAACATAACATGGATGTCTGTGAGGGAAAACCTCATGAATCTCAGTGTTCATAGATGCAGCAGCAGTGTCTGCCTGTGTTTGTTGTTAGCTTGTTTTAGTCCTGTTGGGGTTGGCTCAAATAAGTACAAGTCTAATATTTTTCTACTTCCTGCAGCAGTTAAATGTTCTCTGCAGATCTTTCTTAGCTGTATCTTTCACCTTAACTCTTTAGTGATGATCTCGTGCTTCTGGTAGCTGCCCACTGGCCTTACATTCTCTAGAAGAAGGGATCTTTATGGCACGTCTCAGATCATATCAGAATTCACCTAGGGAAGGGAAATCAGCTGCAATCCAGTGGTGCTCAGTGTGGTGCAAGTTGGTGTTTGGACCTACTGGTGTGTGAAAATGACAGGTTGCCTTGTCATTGCTGGAATTCATCACCTGATAGCTGACAGATCAGGGACGCTGCATTTCCTTGTGGACTCTTCCTTGTTAGCATGATAATCCTCAACTTGAGAGTCTTAGAACATCTTGAGGTTTTTTTATTAATTCTTACTGTAGTTTGTGATAAATACATGTGGAATTTTTGTGTGTTTCCTCAATAAACAGGATGCAGTGATACAAGGTTGTAAAGAGGGAACAGAACCAGTGGGAAAAGGAGTCAGAAGTCCCCAAAACCTAAACTGTCAGCTGCTCCTGTTTTTTCATACTTGGTGTGCTTATCGCACAGTGAAGAAACCTTAATAAAACCAGACAAAGCAAAGATGAGCTACTGTTTTTAAAGGGTACTGATTGTTTTCAGAAGCCATTCAATACCTATCTGGGAATACCAAGCCAAGTCCTTGACCCTGACTCTTCCAGATGCTCAGAGCAGGCAGAACCCTGCTAGGCTTAAATAGAAGGAGTGGGAGTCTGTCTGCAACACCTCCTATCTGAGGCAGCTTCTGAAAATGTTATTCTAAGGCAGGAAGTTAATCCCCTTCCTGATCTGGTGAATTCCTGAATGTCCCTACTTTGTGCTCCAGGTTTGAGTCTGTCTGTACTAGCATGAGTAAAAATTCTGTGTAAGTTTTTTTTTAAGATGGATCTTTTTGAGGGGAAATGGAAGCAACTTACAACTTAGCATAAGTTAATTAAGAAAACAGTTCTTGCTGTGTTCTAGCTGCTGGGGTGAAACTTCTTATGATGCCCTGAGCAGTGAATTTATTGGACAAGAACAAATCCATGTGTGCTCCACCCATGTGAGCCAGTATTTAGTTTTTTTGTTTCAGGCAGTGAATGAGTAGCAAAACCAGAAGAGTTAGTGAAGGGGTGGCAGGCATTCATCTAGAAGCATATGGTGTTCAGCCTATGTGCCCAATGCAAAATTGGTTTTGAGGTGGTGTCTGTGAAAGGAGATTTACTGATAATGTGCAGGGTAAACCTACTTCCTTGGTATACCACTAAAAAAAAAACACCCCAAAAACTTTGGGTGTAATTCTTTCCTCCTTCTTGGACTCACAGATCTGCAACCATATGAGTCAGAGTACTGCTTGTTGGGAGGAGAGACAAAATTAAATCTGGTCCAAAAAAAACCAAACCCCAAACCCAGAAGTCTAGTCATGCATGGTGGGAAAAATACCTTACTAGTGGGACAGTTTCTCATTCTATTTGACGTTTCCTCTTCCTGGCCTCTGACCTGGTTTTGCACCTTCTGATAGAGAGTGGAATCCCATGGTTAAGGAATATTGTGTCTTATTACAAATGGGCATGTTCAGCCTTGAGGTAGAATTCTGTTCTGTGTTCTGAAGCTAAATTCTTAGTGATTAATTTTTATACCTTTTTCTCCATCCTTAGAGGCTGTTGGTGTCTCCCATGACATGTAGGTGTATATCATTAATGGACACTTGAACTAACACTGGAAAAGGTTAAGCATAAAGTGATAAACTGCTTTTCTTAACAATAAATGAAAACTCTGTAAAGATGGCACTGCAGTGTCCGTGAGCCCTTGCAGAGCCTTGCCTTCTCTCTAGAAGTGTTGTGCCAAGAATTTTAATTCTTCATTTACAGTATTTTACAGGTTACTTAGGTCTGTTCTGCAGAGGTTGGGTCTGGTGCAGTCACCTTTGGCTGCTGGCATAGATCAGGTGCAGGATTTGAGGGTTGAGGGTGTTCTTAGAAAGCACTGGAGATGAGAGGCTGTCCTACATGGCCTGGTAGCACTTGAATTTTTGAGCATGGTCTTTCAGGGCAGGGATGGGTAGCACAGCTCTACAGAGGAGTGAGCCCAGGGTTTTGTCAGGTTTGGAGGTGGTCAGCCTGCAAGCAGGTACTGACTCTGGAAAAAATGCAAAAAGTTATTTCTCTTAATTTACATTTATCTGTGCTCCATCTAAAGCCTATTTTGGGGTAACTTGATGGAGTTCAGTAATGCAAACTGGATGTGTTGCTCAGAACTACCTACTATAGGTACTGGGTTAGCTACAAAGAGAGGGCTGAGAACATTTCAGTGTTTACTGACGAGCAGGCAAGACTGCATCAAAACACTGATGGGCAACTGAGGGCACAATTTAAAGTTAGATATTTAAACAATTATTCCAGGTGACTCATTGATAATTTGTAGTTAGGTCTAGCTTTGTTTTCAAAGTCCATTAGTGAATATTTTAATAACAGTTGAATATAAAGTGTCTCCACAGTTTTCCTAAGCTGTCTTATGTCAGTGGGCAGACAGCACAATTAAGTTGTTGGTGTTTGCTTCCTTTGTGACCTTCAGGTTTGTCACAGCTCTGAGCCTGCTGCTGACTGTAGTAGATAACTGCTTTGCTTTCCTTCAAGACACAGTACAGGAATTATGAGCCCTGAGTCTGAACTCTAACAGTGTCTCTGTTTTCTCCAGAGCATCTGACATGGAAAGTTTTGGCAGACCCAGCCATGACCAAATGGAAGTGAGATGGTCCCTGGTTAGTGGCTTCTTGCAATTCAGCATAACATGCTTTTGGGAGCTTCTTGGAAGCAGACGTTATGCAAGCTCCTCAAGCTGTGTCTTGCTGACTGGAAGCAAACTTGCCAGCTTCTGCCATTTTTCTGCAAGTCTTGTGACTTGTGTGGCTTTTCTTAGAGCCCTGGCCACAGCAATTGAGCGAACAGAAGAGCAGTGTAGTTTTTGTATTGAAAACAGTAATTTCTAACATGGAGGTTTGAGGGTATTTTTTTTCTCTAAAAGATGCTGTTTCCCTAAATGCTTCTGGAGACAAGTTAAAAGGCTCTCAAAGCTTCTAAGACCTGCATTGTCATCTCTTCCCTCCCTAAAAATCAGGGCTTAGTCTCAAACTATAAGCTCTGCTGAAATACTCGTGTTGCAGTCGCAATGAACAATAAATGAGGTTTGGAATAAACCCAGTACCTCACTTGTGACGGAAATGGGAATTGAACTGGAGTCTCTGGGGCTGAAAATACTATTTTAATAATGTATTGCCTCAACAGTCTCCTTTAACTCTCCCTTTCCTGTTTCTTATGGCTGTAGGCTGCATTGTTGCAGCCGTGTGGAAGGGTGAAGAGTTAATACAACCATAGCAGAGATGGGAAGTGCTGGGCTCCTGTCTGACTGCTCAGACTGTCATTTTGGGGCTGGGAAACGCTCTTGCTGCAAGAGGGGCCAGTGTAGTGTATGTGATGCCTCAGAGAGGACATGGCCAGAGTTAAACTGATACTGCTGTGGATTTTGGCTGCAAAGCCAGGCAGTGTTGCTGTAATGCTGGATAAAAGCTGATCATAAATTGCAGCTGTATTTCAGAGTAGTTTTTCAGCTGCATTCAGACCCTTTCTCATATCAATAGGCAGAAGTCTACAGAGATGCTGAGCAGTCGGTTCTCAACATCTGCAAATGTTTTCACAGCACAGCTAACTCACCCTGGAGAGCACTAGGAGAAACTACAGTGTTTCCCTTTATTTTAAATTTGAGAATGGAGATCCAGTGATGAGGGAGGCGGTGCTGAATTTTTTAGAACAAGGAAAGAAGTACCTAAAGGCAAAAATCTTGAAGTCTTTGTTCAGTTCCTCCTCTTTATCTTCCTGCCACTCTTACATGTGTAAAGACAGAGTAAGTTACATAGGATCTGGCTCAGGGCTCTGACAAATTACCAGACTGTTTCAGCCCTCAGAGCTCTTCCTCATCCATGCAGTTACAAACCTCTAAAAATGAGGCTTATAATGACTGTCCATTTGCCACCTGCCTTCCAGCACAGGAACAATTCCCTTTCAGCAGGGGAGTATGTCTGGAGGCCTGTTAATTCAGAATTAAACCAATAAACAACAAAGCTCTAACCCTCACAGGTTTTATGCTGATATTTAGCCTCACTGACTTGTTTATGATTTACTCTGTGCTTCCACTGCTCTGGGTCATGAATGGAACCCCTTGATTCTAATACATGTTAGGTTTTCTCTCTTTCTGGCTGCTGTGATCTCTTGTGTAATCTCTGGCTATTTCTTAAGCTGATTGTGCTTTTACTTTTAATAGAAGCTCCTCTATGAATAGCTGGGAATTGCCTGAGCATGGTGGTGGCCTTGAGAGGAGATGTTGTGTCGCAGTGGGGTTAAAGCTGTGGCTGAGGAGGAGGTTGGTACATTCCAAAATGCAGAATAGCCTCAGGGATTGGTGCATGACATGTGTCACACTGCAGAGCTGATGCTGCAGCTCCAGCCCTGAAACTCAGGTCACCTCTTCCACATCATGCAGCTCTCAGCAGAGATCCCAGCAATAAACTTCTCCCCTCTGGGCTGTGCTACTTTGATTTGTTCCTGTTCCTAAGAATTACTCTGCTTATGCCTATTTGTGCAAGATCTGTTTGTTATCTCAGGCCTGCAAACTACCAAGCATCCCAAACTGATTTTGGAGAGAGAGATCCATTTCCTGAATGAATTTGTATAGACTATTGAGGGAATGATATTTAAGGAATGTTTACTGCAAAAGAATAAGTGAATTACTGCATTGGCACTTGATATTTTGCCAGCTTCTGCTTGGACGAAGTTGAACTCCCATTGGACACCTGGAGGGGCGAAAGCAGATGTCTTAGAAATCACTGTATTGGTGGAATGGAGATACAAGGAGGAGAAATTTAGTTAAAGCCTTTACTTGTGCAAGATAAGGAAAGGAATGGAAGGCTGTAAGACTGTGGTCTGTCCAAGTCACTATGCCACAATTTTGCTATCAGAATGCCCACTGATAAGGCAACACCTGCTTTGATCTTCCTTTTTTGTTGTTGTTGGTGAATTTAAGTCCAACCTTTTTGTCACCTCCCATGGTCACTGCCCAGATTTGACCAGAGCAAAATGTGCCTTTTGTGCACATGAGAAGTGCTGTTCCACTGGACATTGGAACCAGACAGGAGGTCTGAAGCTCATCTCTTCTGGGACTATTGATCCAATTTTTGTTCTGGTGTAATGGGAAATGGAGATGTTTGTGTGGTTTTAAGTAGAGTTTGATGCTTCTGACTTTGCTCTGCACTAGAGGTGTTTGCAATCAGACTGCTGGGTCTTCTTCAAGGGCTTTAAGTGGCAGTGCCTCTGCACCATGTTCCCAGCCTGGGTTGATCCTAATTGTATCTGGAGCTGCAGAGGTGCAGTGCATAGCAAGGAGCCTGGCACTGTTCCTGCATACTTCTCCAGGCTGAGCAGAGATGTAAATTGGCATCTTAAATTCCTTCTGCAGGACAGCTGTGCACTGTGGGCAGTTTGGTCAGGATGCCTGAGTGCAGCATAACTCTGTTAGCCCATGGAATTCTGTCCTTCCTGCCTGGCCTGTTGGAAAGGAAGCAGGCTGCCTCCCATTCCACACCACTCTCTGCCTCTTACCACTGACCCGAGATAAGCTTTGGGGTTCATGCATTCAGCTTTATAAACTCACCACCAATGTGTGGCAACTAACAGCACATCATGGCTTGTTGAGGTTCCATCCTTACTCATGCAGCTTCTGTTTGGTTTGTGTCTGTGGGCTCATCAAAGTGACTTTGCCTTTGCCAATGAACTCTTTCAGTTGTCTGTACCCTTTAAGGGATTCAGGCTCTGGGCAGCCTGTCTCCTTTGCCAGCACACAGTGCTGTCTGGGAGTGGAGGAAGTGTCATGCTGCAGTGATGAAATGTGCCTCCAGCTACATTTGTTCTTCTCTTGGGTCTTGCAGCAAATATCAGGACTCCAGAGGTAGAGTTTTGATGAGAAATCTAAGATTATACTTGGCAGGAATATTTGATATCTTTGAATTTGCCATTGTACCTGGTTTCCTTCTCTGAAGGAGAGAAAGACAAAAAGGGGGATAACCCCCTTTTTTATCCAGAGCCTCCATACTGTGAATATTAGTCACTGCTGCACAGTATGATGGTGTCTGTGAGCACAGGAGAGCCTCTGCTGCTGGGCAGTCTGGACTCAGCTGCAGCCTGGCTCCAGAGATTAAGACACTGGTGGTGGGAAATAGCCAGGTCAGCCTGCTGCTCGTCAGTCTTAGCATCCATTAATCCCAGGGTGTTATTGTGGCTGTGCTTTCCCATCAGCCATTCCTGTCCCAGAGTTTTAGTGTACAGCTTGTCCTTTTGTTTTCTCACAGCTCAAGTTGCAGGTGCTGAACAGGTCACGTTTTTCAAGGCTGCAGCCTTCTGTTCCAGCAGAGCCAGGGGTTGTTGGTGGCTTTGTTTGTGCCAAAGCAGAGCAGTGTTGCTGCAGTGTTATGACAGATCAGTGCAGCTTGAAAAAGAGGCAAAGATGCTGGGTCATGGGTTTACCTTTCTGGCCTTAAAAAAAAAAAAAATCTGTTTCTTCTCCACTGTCATAGGGACTGAACTAATTTGATGCTCTGTGGTGTTGCTGTTGTCTGGTATTGTCTTCTTGGGGACTGCCTGGAAATTGCTGGGAGATTTTTTGCCAGGGTATATATGCTTTTGAAGTAGCAAAAGGAAAACTTGCTTTAGTGCTGTGATGGTGAAATTAGGCAAGACAGACATAAAGGTCTGGTTTACAGTTTTTGGGGTGGAGAATGCATCATGCAGTGCAATGTTTCTGGTGTTACTTTTTTGTTTTTCTCTCATGAGTAAAACCAGCCTTGTTTCCTTTCTCCTGGGATTGCAATTCTTGAAATCAAAACTTCATTTTCCACAAATGTGTAATCCTCACTGCCACATCCATTCAGGATACACCAGGCTGCTTATCCTCTCGAGTTCCTGATATTGTCATACAGAATAAGTACTGCATTATTTTTTACCGTGAATATCCCAAGGCAGCAAACAAAATCCAGGATTTCATTTTCTATTACCCAGAAAATCCTAGAGGAAGCTGCAGAGCAGCAGTGCTGCAGTTTTGTGCTTCCCCAGCTCTGCAGCCTGGAGTCAATGCGGCATTTGCTATAACGGGCAGTGACTTTTTGAGATCAGGCAGTGCACTGTAGGCTGTACCACTCTCTAAATAATTCTCCACAGTAAAATGCAGAACTCCAAACAACAAAATGCCTTTACATTTTTTTACCTGCAGAAACACAGAGTAAATTGGCTCACAAGTGCACGTGAGGTGCTGGAGTCTGTGTTCTACGTCCTCACGTATTCTGGACTAACCCATCTGCAGGGAGATAGCAGGGAGGGAGCTGGCAGATAACTCAACCCTCAAAATGGAGGAGGAGAAGAATATTCCTGATTAATTCTCTCACAGCTGAGATGAACTGAAGCAAATGACATTTTGGATGAGATGGTCAGGTTTGGGTGCTGGGAGTGCCTCTTGTTTCTCCTCCAAACTCTTGCCCTATAACTGTAGACACTTGCTTAAAACCTCAGCAGCTTGGGGCTGATGCCCACCAGTGAGGGATGCAGGAGCTGTGTGGACATCAAACTGATTTGTTTCTATGGAAACCGTAGATCTCACCGTGTTTTAGGGAAGTAGGAGGGGAATTATACCCCTGGGCCTGGTTCTGGCTCTCAGATTGGATTGGTTGCTGCACAGCAATTGCAGAGCAGCAGCCCATGAAGGGATTATCTACCAGCCAGTGATCACAATTAGGGAGGGAAGCACGTGGCTCCAATCTGCCCCCATTGTGGGATTCCCAGGGTCACAGCCCTCCATGGCACTGAAAAGCCAAGAGTTTAACCTTGGTTACTCATAGCCCCAGAGGAGAGCTGCACTGCAGTGCAGGCAGCTGCACCCAGACTCCTCAGCTGGGATGGCTGAGGGAATGAGCTCTGCTTGTACCTCACAAGAGCTGAAAAATATTAGTGGTGTCTGCAAGGTCTGGGGGAAGCTGAGATCTTTTAGACAAACTTCAAGTGATGCTTGGTGATGAAATTATTCTAAGTCCAGTTTGTTGTACTGATCTCAGAAAGTCCCAGCACTTGAAGTGCTGTGACTAGGGGTGATGATTTTGAGACCTTTTTTTTGAAAATGAAAGGTAACTTAATGTAACCACAGAAGGAATCAAGCATGAATATGAACCTTAAACAGGTTCAAATAAGAAGAGTTTTTACTAAACCCCATATATTCTTAGTGATCAGTAGGACTAAGTCTCTTCAAACTGGCCTGATGCAAGATCCTAGTTCTGGTCCTTCTGAAGGAGTTAACCAACACCTCTGAATTTCAGACTCTCAGGTCCTAAAGGCACTTACCTATCCAGGCTGTAGCACTGACTGAGAGGGAGAGCTTGTATTTCTAGATGGAAAGAAGGCAGACCATGGAAAACTGACAGAAAGGGTAATGCCTGTGTGTGTTTGATCCTTTTCCCAAGGTACTCCTTGTTTCCTATGAATGTAGGACAGGAGCTGTGTAACTCTCTGTAATGGGGAGAAATTCTCTTTGCTCAGCTTCTGTCTCCCCTTACTGTATAGGGACTTCCTGTATTCCATGTTATGTAAACTGAGTTGGGATGAAGGGCAGCTTCCAGCAGAAATTCTTTCTTTATGCTTTGTAATATAGCCAGTGAGTCAATTGGATGGGATAATCCTGGTTATGGATTTGCAGGGGTGCATCAGAAGAATGCAGCAATATCTCTGCTTTACTTTCAGGTCATCTAAAAATATGTCTATATTTAGACCTTGAAAGTCAGGCCAGATCCTGCTGTAAGGTTTACCAAGCACAGAGCTGGGGTGTGCTGGAATTACTGTAGACATACAGCAGCAGAAATGCCTGGGGCAGACTCATGGCTATGCCAGTTTAGTCTGCATGCTGGCAGGCCCTCAGGCCATTGACTGGAAGTGTAAGATTGTCTGTGACTTCCTTGGAAGTGCCTTGCCCTGTGGAAGCAGCAGGGCAGCCATGAGGGCTCTGTGGTTGTTGTGCATTTGATGAACTGGTGCACAGCAGCTCCAGCACAGCCATGACTTGGCATGATGCACACAGCTGTCTTCCAGATTTTGATGTATCCTGAAGCTAGTGGAGTGTGAAACAGAAAAATCAGCCCAAAGGAATCAAATTAAAATAAACAACAGCAAAACTTATCCTCCTGCTTCCAGCAACCTGCATAGAAGCATGTACAGGAGAGGGGCTGAGATGCAGAGAAAGGAGATGTGGAAAGAGTGGATTAAAGAGGCCCCAACTGCTATGGATGGCTCCTGGGAACCAGTCTGTGCAGTGAGAGATAAGGCAGAAAAGCAGAATTTAGTGTGCTTGGGGAGGGGTGGGGGAGAGAGCTGTTTCCAAGAGAGCATTCATGTAAAAATTGCTGTGTGCTTTCCTTCTGGCTTTGGCAGTGTTAAGGAAGGTGCTGCAGGCAGGAGACTGAACACAGCCACTGCAGGTGAAGTATCAGTTATGTGAGAGAACACTGCCCCTGGGTGTTCCTCTCTCATTGTCTGAGCCCCCTCAGCCCACACTTGGCTCAACAAACACATTCTGAGTGGGAAAAACACGTTTTTGATTAACACTTGTGATGTTCAAGGCATGTAGATCCTCCCAGAGGCATGAGAGCACATGAATATGACAATGCCTTCCAGCAACAAAAATCCAGTAACAAAAATATTTCTCCTGTTCTGTTAGAAAGATCTGGGCACAACAAAGTACTGGACACTGTCATCTCTGGATATGTAAATCAGTGGCCAGTAATTGTGTTGTGTCCCACGGTGAGGAGACAAGCTGATGATAAAATGGCTAAGATGGAAACTTGAAATTCAATCTGTCCCTCTGTGGCACATCATTTACCCCAAATGTCAGTGAAACAAACCTCACCATTATGCCTGTCCATGAGGAACTGGATTTGATTTGCCAAACTCATTGTGTAGGCTCTCAAACAGCCAGGCATGCAGCTTTCTATGGAGGTGGATTCTCTTGGAGGGGGCAGTCTCCTGAAAGGTTTCTTGTCTTTTCAGCAGAGACTGGTGTGGGGTCATTGTGGTTTTTGAAATGCTGTGTTTTGCAATAGATGTAGGTTTCTGATGTGGCTTTATTGAGTTTGTATGTTAACTCTATAAATACACTGTATTTTTCTTATTTTGAATGAAGTGAGAGCACAGTGTGGGAAGAAGATACAGGAGAGCTCCAGAACATGGCATATCCTGGTCATTGGTAAAAGAGGTGCAGGAACCACAGCAAAGGTGATTCTTGTGGTGAGAATCATGTCAGTTCTGGAGCAGGATGTGGTGTGAACATGTAATACAACTGTTGCTACACTTATTACACTGAATTAGCCTGGCTGCTGTCCTTTCATGTTTGGAAACCTCAGTGCCTCAGTCTGCACAAAACCCTGGGCAGAACCTCTTGCTGGCCTGTGCTGGTATCAGGTGCAATTCTGCACGAGGGAACAGAACAACTCCAGGCAGACTGGGAGAAGGTGCCAACTCCAGAATTACTTTCTACTTCATTCTCTACCCTCTCTGACTGCTGTTTGTAAATTATGCGGTATTACATTACAAATGTGTCCAGCTTGTACTGGCATTTGTGTTTTCCCCTGCTTGGGCAGCACCTGGGAATTTTCTGGGCAGTCCCTGGGAACTCACCTTAAACACAGCAAACACTTGAGAGGCTGTTTGGTCCTTTTGCTTACTGACTTGGGGAACTGTACTTGGGAGGAGTGGCCAGGTGCTGGAGAGGCTGTTTGAGGGTCAGAATTATTTAACAAAACAATTGTAAGTGTTCCAAGCCAGCACAATAGTGTTAACCTCCCTCTGCACTATTGTAAATAGGAACCCAAGGTACAAGGCAGTGGGAAGCCTTCTCTTTATTTTTTTTTGTTTCTCCTAACATGTATATTATGATGACACTCATGAACTATTGCCTGTCTATTTTTCACAATTGTTTTCTTGAATAATGAATCATTGTGCACAATAATATTGCCAGTATACTGGAAAATGCTGTACTTACAATAGATCTTTATTTCTATATGTATCCATTGTGTGGCCAGTACCAATTGCATCCTAAGAATTTACATTATGCCAAGTGCTTATGGAATTGCTCTTGTTCACTGTGGGTCAGGACTAGGCATACTTGTGCTGTGGGGATTGGCTGATAAATAATGCACATCCTCTGGCTTAAAGTTATTTGAAAGTGCTAACCTTAATGGAAAAAACCATGGCTTAACTAGGAGCAAGATTTAGATTATGATTATGAGTCTGTATGACTGGTGTCCAAGTTGATGTGAAGCAGTATGAAAGGAATATGAAAGCTTAGGGCAGAGGAAAACAGAATAGCAGGTTGATGGATGATTTGTTCATAATGCACTTGTTTTTAATGCTTGCTGTTCCTGTTGGCCTGTCTGGCTTTTTTTTAGTTGAGAAGTTGCTCAGGCAAGAGAAGAGCTCACAGAGGCACCAAGTTAGCAGGAAACTCTGAATCTGCAATGCAGCCCTCTTGGCAACCTCCTGGGTGGCAGAGGAAAGAACAAACTTGTCCTTGTTCTTGCCCCACACCTGAATTGTGGAATTGCTTACAAATGTACTTGCATGTTGCTTGAAGGATCAGACCAGGAAGGTGCTCCAAGGGCAGTTCTGCAAATTTCTTCCTTGTATAGAACTACATGATGTCTACTGTGAAGGAGCACCAGGAGTCAGTGACCAAAAAGTACAAAGCTCTTGCTGTTTGAGGTGTTTGTTTTAGGAGTCAATATGATTAATATAAATACTTTCAGTGTGTGGTTAAAGTGCCCCATAGGTGTCAGCCTGTGTGTTAAGGATTCATTTTGATGTGCTGAAGTAAGAACATGTTTGAAAATACAAGTGCTGTGAGATGAAATGCTGTTCAGAGAAATGTGTAAGCTGTCCACAGAATGCAGCTTGTGTGAAAATGTCACTGTTGCTGATGAGCAGGGTGATCAGAAGAATCATGTGTCAAAGGTACCAATACCCCAGGATTGGCTTGGGATTCTTGGCCCTGTGCCATCAGGAGTTGAGGAAGAATTCTTGATCTGGGTGTGTGAGAATGATGAATGATCAATTGTAAGCCTTGACAGATGAAAATGGTTTGAAGCTTAGGCAGGAGCAGGTCTGAACTGTGTAAGCAGACAGTAAAATCCATAGGGATAGAACTGTATTTCTTGTGGTATATTGGCATACTGCTTTGTGCAGTGCATTTCTGATTGAATTGCTGTCCCCAGGCACCATCAGAACACAGGAAGTTACAAATACTCAAATTAAAATACAAACAGCCCTGTGAAATTATGGAGGCTGTGTGAATTTTAATTTTCTGAAACTAATATAATCCAAACTGGGGATTAATCACATCCCTTAATACCCTGTTTTTCTATAGCTGTTTAATAAGAAATCAAGTAGAAATTAAATGATCAGATGCTGGTGTTCCCTTCTGTTCTTTGCCACTACTTTTATGTCTTCATAAACTGCTGTTTTGGCTCTTCAATTGAGGCTTTACCTTCTCTAGAGCATTCTTATTCAAAAATCTCAAAGGTCTGGCAAACAATTGACTGCAGCTATGCTGTTGGTTTGTCTAGACTAGGCCTAGATTTGTATTTCAGAGCCCTCTACAAACAGCTTTTTGTGCTTCTCTGGAGACATGGAGAGCAAGGTCTGAGTTCATGTGGACCAAGAGATGGTACCTGAGACTCTGTTTTGGTTCTGACTGCTGAAGAGTTCTGCTGCAGCTTCAGTGAAGACAATAATCATGCATGGAAAAGCTTTGACTCAAAATCCTTTCAGAAACACAGATAGAGAAGGTGCAAAACTTGAATTTGGTGGAAGTAGAGAATAAATGATGCTCATATTTGCAGTGGAAGAGAATCTATGGAGAAGCACTTGCAGCCTGAGCTGATGTGTGGGGATGCCATTCTTGCTGTTCCCTGTTAGCAAGTTGTGGTTATCACTTCTGATATCATGGCTACAGGGTCAAAAAGAGATTTGCAAACACCAGATTGCTGGAATGAAACAGCACTGTAAATGTTACAGGAATCTCTGAGCCTTAGAGCACAAACCTAAAGCAGCGAGCTGACACTTCTGGCAAAGCACAAAGGGACAGGCTGGCTCAGGCAATCACTTCTCTTGTACTTATCAGGATTTGAGAGCATTTATTCCAGCAAAGCTGGTGGAGCAGGCACAACATGCCCCTAACAGTCACTGAGATACTCAAAGAATTGCTTGTCCTCCAGTGTCTCATTTCACAGGAAAACAACAGATCCAAGTGTTTGACCAAAGGAGTAAAGAAGTGTTCTTTGGTCTGAGCAGACTCTGTGTGTGTGGACACAAACGTGCCCCTACTGCAGCAAAATAACTCATCTAAATATCTTTTAATGGACAATCAGTCGCATTTTCTTCAGTGTAGCAACAGTGAATAAACACAAGAAAAGTGTCTGAAAGTCTCAGTGTGTGCCTCTTCAGGTAATCCCAAGCTTTCCATATGGGTTTGTGTCCTGCTTTTTTTGATTGCATCTGTCTTTGCTTCCCTTTCCATACAATATATGTTGATTTATACAAGCAGTTTGTCCATTTCCTTTGTTTTATGAATAGTTTGGGCAAAGTGTATTTGGTTGATGCTACTTTTAACTTCTAATCCTTTGTATTGTGCAAGTCATTAAATGAATTCTGAAACTTGTTTATAGAGCAGAGGTGGGTTTTTTTTTGGTCACTAATAGCCACTATTAACCTTTCTGTTCTCTAGGATTCTAAGTTTCCTAATGCATGAAGACTTTTTGTAGATAGTGTCTGGCTTTAGTTAAAAGCCTCAAACAAACAAACAAGAAAACAATTAAGGAAAGCCCAATTCCCAGTGCTCTGATTATAAATGGATTGTTGCATGACATCAAGATTGCTTTAATATGTTTTCAAGGTGTTTGGATTTTATTTTGGTGTTGCTCTACAATAGCTGCCTTCCCAGTATTTTTTACTGCATTACGAATGCAGCTTTCAGCCCAAATCTGCACTCTCATGCAGCTCTGCATATGAAAATAGTAATGGGACTGGAGGGGATGCTGTGACTGTGCTTGCCCTGAGGTGGCTAGTCAAGAACATGTGTAAGCACTTCAGAACTGAGCAATGCAAAATACAACAATAAATGCCTTTTCAGGTCATTTCCCTGCCTGAACTCTTTCATCCTGAGACCTGTTAAGATTTGCATCCTTGGTTCTTTGTGTTAGAAGAGGAGATCTGTCTCTGGCCAAGAATTTACCCACCTCAGTATTCTCTTTGCCTGTTGTTAACAAAAAGGACTGTGAAATACATAGAAACAAGTCTTCCAATAAGTGATCATTTAGGCAGTGTAATTATCTGAGCCTGGTTTTCCAACCTTGATAAAATGCTTGGAATTGCATTGCTCGAACTGATACCTCAATATCTCGATTCAGAATTTTGAGTCAATAGCTAAGAAAGCTACAAGCAAATTAATATTTATATTCCCTGCATACAGCTCTGTCTGTTTTAGCTGCTGCTTTGTGTATTTTCTAGATGAAGCCTAGCCTGGAGCAGTAGCACAGTGTTGTATTCCTGCTTTAAAGCACAGGAAATCAAATGTTGTCGTGCACTTCTGTGTGTTACAAACAAAGAAACAGAAAAAGGATTTCCCAGTTGTTAAGATAAAGAATGAAAGTGAGAAACAAGGGGGTTGGTGCCCTCAACCTGAGTAACATAATTCAGGCAGTCATGTATGGTGATGTATGTAACGAGGCACTGCTGCCATGCTACAGGCTGCCTTGTCTCAGCACTCAAAACCTTTATATCATTTTATCTCTGAAGACTTATTCCATCTTTCTTTTTCCTCCCTCAACATCTGCCCTGCTGGAAGTGAATAAGCCATTTTAACCCCTCTGCTCTTGCCTGCCTGGGTCACCTGGCAGTGTTGTGGTTTTTTACCTGGTGTGTTGCCTTCCTGATTCCAGCTTGGTGGCATCACTTTGGACTGCTCTTTTGGAGCAATAACTGTGTGTGTAGCTCTTCCTTCAGGCTGTATGGGCATGTTGTCTGTGCCACAGGTGCTCTGTGGCTGTGTTTATTTGCAGCAGCAGTTTGTGCACCCTGCGAGAGGGCAGGCAGGGCTCTCCACTCCTGCTGCTCCTCAGCACTCAGCCAGCTCCCCATGGAATTTACTAATCCCTGCTTTTTGCTTTCTATCATTTGAAAGGCTTAGCTGGAGCTGGAGGAGGAAGGGGTTTTTCCAGCAGACTGTAGAGAGACATTAAATGAAGAGTAGGAAATAACATGGATAGTGTGGGATGATACTGCTCCAATTGTAGGTTTTTTGTAATAAAGCTTTTTGGCTGTGACTCCTAATAGGAGTCGAGTGTAGAGAAGATTTGAAAGTTGAACTGCATGTTCCTCCCAATAGTTTGTGGGTAAGAATTTTTTGCATTCATTTTCGATATTAGGGATCAGATTTGATGTATTTTCACTCAGAATTAGAGCAGCACTAAAGATTGTTGGTTTAGGTGACAAAATCTTGCATATTTAGTTGTTGTCTTGTCCTCTAGAGGACGTGGGGGTTTTTCCTTGAAATAGCCTGAGAACTACTTGAGTTAACAAATAAATTGGATCTTTGAAAAATAATGCTGGAACCCAATGTCATAGGCTTTCTATCTCTCTTTGTCTTGAGATGTTTTTTCTTAGTAGCTGTGATAAGGACAGCAGAGAAATTGGGATTTTAACCAAAGCAGAAAGTTGCAGGAACACATAGTGCAGCATGAATAGGATCTTGCTTCCTATTGATTTCATGCTTATAAGTGTAAGTGGTCCTTTTTCTACAGTAAAGCAAGATTTGATACTGCAGGTTGGAAACCAATAACTAGAGGACTGTCTTGGTGTGCTGGAAAGGGAATCTGTAGTAATATGATTCCTTTTTCTCAGGTATAAGTTCAAAATAATTTAGTGGCACTCAAATGGATTTGTTATGCTAACAACTGATACAAGGATAGGATTTTTCCACATATTGACCACAGACATCTATAGGAATGGAGCTGAGACAGCAGAAAACTGTTAGAATGATGCAGTGTCTCAGAGATTCCAGGGTTAATCCCACTGGAATGGAAAAACTAGAGCTGTATTATTTGAAAATCAAATGAAAGGCAACCCCCAGTTAACTCTTTATACTTCTAGAAAGTCTAAAATAATGAGAATGAGTTTCAGTCTAATTTTAACTGAAGTTCCATTACTCCTGACTTAGTAATAACAGGTGATATTTTTTATTTGAGGTGTTAGAAGATATACAGTGCCTCCTTACACTCATTTCACTTGAATCTAGTATTCGGTTTTTGATATTACCAAGTTATTCTGACATTTTCACATATGGGAAATTACTTTTATAGCTGAGAAAATTGAACTACAGAGAAGCAGAATAACTTGCATAGGGTTACACAGGACATGATTGGCCAGACCAGGAGCTGGGACAGGGCTGCTCGAGGCCTTGTCTGAAACAAACTCACTTCTCATCCTCATGGACTTTGTCAGTCTTAAGTTCATGCAGGAATAAGAGAATTACCTCAAAGTGGAGAGCCCTGGATTTCTTATTTAGCAGAGTCAATAGTTACTCCTAAATCAGCAAAATTATTCCTTGCCACAGTTCTGAAGGGAAGGAGGATTGTCTGCCAGAACCCTGCCAGTGTAGGCAGGGCTTCTTTTAACAGAGAATTTTATGTTCATGCTGCAGGAAACATATTTTGAAGCGATGCTTCCCTCAGTAGGTGAGGAAGCAATTGATATTTTCAGAACTGCTCAGTGGCTCTTGAAGAGCCTCATGAACAGCCAAGTAGTAGAAAACCAGACCACAAACTAGCAAGGTCATCAGCAGACGCAGTGAGCACGCCTGGCTTTGGATTGGAAAAAAAGGAAAAGCAAAGGAGAACTGGTGGGCTCTGGCTGCTAAGTCAGCATTTGGAGAGTGTTAGTACAAGGCTGCTTTCCCTTGAAATTACTTGGAAGTACACAAAAATTCAGGATTCTCTTAAATGCAGAAAGAAACTTCTGCTTTTGCCTTGGTAATACTGATATCTTGATAGTTATAGCCAGGAGAGACCCTGTGTGGAGACAAGCCTTTGGCTGCTGGTTATTTTCTCAGTTGTATCACGTGGTGTTTGCACACTGGGACAATGTGGTGTCTTCTCAAGCCTCAAGTGCAGGGTGTGAGTGAATTTGTGTAATTGTTTTTGCCAAAAGGAGGCATGCTAGTTCTTTGGCTCTGTGTCAGCTTCTCTTTTCTTTCTGAAAGATGAAAGTGTATTTTTTTCCAAAGTACAGACAGCTGTATTAAATGGGCTTGTTAGCTAACTTGGAACTTCAGCTGGAGGAGCTGTACTGCCACAGACACGATTAGAGGGTATAATGTGAGTATAAACTACTTCAGAACAAGCTCTTGCCCCTCTCAAGGAGAGGCACTTTTTGTTTTAGTCACTTAAACTTCTTTGTACTCATAGCTGGGGCTCCCCCTTAGAGTCCTTGTACACTTCTAGAAGCAGAAAAGCTGTAAAAAGGGAAGGAAACAATCACACACTCATCCAAAACTTCCTGTTTCATTGCAGGGACTTTCTGCCACGTGGATCTGGCATCGTAACCAGGCGCCCACTGGTCCTTCAGCTGGTCAATGCCAGCACAGGTATGTGAGCTCCCTGCCCTGTGTGTCCAGCTGGATTGCTGTCCTAGTCAGGAAGGTCTTATTTGATCACTGGAGAAAATAAATAAGGATTTTCCTAAGGAAAAATGACCTGTAGCCTTTTTGCCTGTTTAACATCTAATGCATTAAGTGTTGAGAAGTAAAATGCTTCTTAATGGTTTTTTTTCTTTGTTTTAATTTATTATTCAAGGCTTCATGCACACACATCATAATTTTCCTTTGCCTATGCAGCTGTGCCTCTCATGAGTAAGACCTAAAAGCCAGAGGACCCTGCTGAAAATGAAGTGAATTAAGGGGGTGAAGATGTTGGGCTCAATTGAATTATCTCAGATGTTGCCCACATAAACGTGACTGCAGTAACTACTGTTCCAACCTGCAAACTCTGTTGGGAAAGGCCCTTGCCAGACTTCATCCCTTTAATTGTGTTTTATTATGTGATTCTTTCATCACGCTTCTGAGTGTTTCTCTGGTTTTGGTGACTATTTCTGACTCTGCTTCTGTTTACATAGAATATGGCGAGTTCCTACACTGCAAAGGAAAGAAATTCACCGATTTTGAGGAGGTCCGTTTGGAGATTGAGGCTGAAACAGATCGTGTTACTGGCTCCAACAAAGGGATTTCCCCTGTGCCCATCAATCTCCGAGTCTACTCTCCCCATGGTGAGTCCTAATGCAGAGGGACCAGCTCTCCTAGAAAGCTCTGCACCCCATTGTGAACTGAAAACAAAGTACTGTCATCCCTTCCCCTTCAGTGTAGCATATGTGGAAGGACTCTGAGGGCACAATTTTCCTATCAGTGCGAAAACAAGTGATTTAAAGGGGAGGGTGATGAGATCATTGACAATCACAGTAGAAACAACCTGCAGCTGGTTCGCACTGACCCATAACAAGAAGGAAATGGAAAGCTTTGTGTGCACATCTCTTATCCCTTACTGGAGTCACTCTAACTACAGGTGGTATTAAAGACCAGAACATTCCTACCTTAACAATCTCTTGTGCTAATTCCTGTGTCTAGTCCTGAACCTGACCTTGGTGGATCTGCCGGGGATGACAAAAGTCCCTGTAGGGGATCAGCCCCCTGACATCGAGTTCCAGATCCGAGACATGCTCATGCAGTTTGTCACCAAAGAGAACTGCCTCATCCTAGCAGTATCCCCAGCCAACTCTGATCTGGCCAATTCTGATGCCCTGAAGATTGCAAAGGAGGTGGATCCTCAAGGTAAATGTCTCTTGATTTGTCCTGGCATTACTAGACAGTGGTCTGATTTTCATTTGGTTGTGATTAGCCCAGTAGCTGTGGCTCATGTCTGTTGCCTTGGGATGTATTTTCACCAACGTTCTTCTGAGAGGTATTAGTGAGTGTTAACAATTGCTGTAGTAGAAATTTTGTTACTCCCCTTTTCTTCATTTGTCTAAGCCCCATTTCTAAATAGTTGAAGGATTTTCTTTCCTTTAATCATTTGCATTTGGCCTAGAAAGAACTAGGAAAATATACAGTAAAATCCTTTTCTGCTGTGGCATAGCTTGTGCATTCAGCAGGATACAACTGAGAACTGATCTTGATTTTTGTCTGTTTTGCTCTTGTGGCCTCTTGTGCAGGATGGGAGCTGTAACGTGTGACTTCAAGAGCCCTTGGGTAGCTGAGTTGGGCAATCTTGTAAGCTCTGTGAACAGACAAAATAATGCATGAGTCATTTGATCAAGTGTGTTTGTGGTTTTTTTCCATAGGCCAACGCACCATTGGGGTCATCACCAAGCTGGATCTTATGGATGAAGGAACTGATGCACGAGATGTGTTAGAAAACAAATTGCTTCCCCTCCGTAGGGGTAGGTTTCCTTGTGCTTTGCCCATGATCTCCTTCCTCTGTTTTCCCTCTGTGAAGTGTCCTGGCCTCATCCTCTTCCTTCCTTCCCTTCTTATAACATTTCTGACAATTTGTGGTTAAGCCATCTCTGTTCCAGCCTAGAAGTGAGAAAAGTTGGGGAACAGGGCTCAGTCATACTGTTAACAGGAACTTTGTAGGTATTTAAACCTTGATATGTTGTCCTAGCAGAAACACAGACTTATGCTCTTATTTTTACTTTCTCTTTCCTCCTTTCATCAAGGCAAGCTGTGAAAGATGTCTAAAACACTCTGCTTGCTGCCTTTGTAAAGAGATTAAATAATTCTGGGCTGTGGTACTTGCTGTGGCAAAAGTACCTGTGCTAAGGACTCATAAAAGGAGAGTCTGAAATAAATGAGACTGGAGTGTGCTTTGTGTTAGGGGAACAGTAACAAATAAGCTAATTCTCTGTTCCATACTCATTGTTGTCCTGCATACCAAAATATCAGAACCTGGGCCATTCAAGGAAAGTCTAATTTTAAACTCTTCCCATTGCCCCTAATAATGTGTTACCACTAGAATCCCCCTTTTGTAATGCTGCTGATTGAGTAACTTCCTTCTCAAGTCTGAGTTTTATTTACATCCTTGCAGCCATCTGATCTCTAACCCCACTCTCCCAGGTTACATTGGTGTGGTCAACAGAAGTCAGAAGGACATAGATGGCAAGAAGGACATTCAGGCAGCTCTGGCTGCAGAGAGGAAGTTTTTTCTCTCCCACCCAGCCTACAGACACATGGCTGATCGCATGGGAACCCCCTTCCTGCAGAAGGTTCTGAACCAGGTACTGTCCACAGTCAGGAACTGCTGCCCGTGGTGTCACTGGCTCTGAAACACTGAGGCCAATAATGGAGCTTGCACCCCAAAGGCAGAGCACTGATTTATTCTTTCACTTTCAGTAGCTGGTTTGTGGTATAATACACTATCAAAATGCAAGATCTTTCTGGCTAAATTAAAAGATACCTTCTAAATTCTAGTGATCTCTGTACCTAGCAGTATTTATGTGATACTGATAGTTATTTCCCATCTGTTGAGACTATCTATTTTTTCATATAGCAGCAATTTACTATTGCTTCTTCTGCTCCCTTGAAACACTCTCGGAAGTAAAGAGTCTCCTATTTCTCCTTATTCAGATATTCATCTTCAAACTGGAGTTTCCCACAAAGCTGTGCTTTGTGGAAACCTCTTATTAGAGCCTTGTGAATGGTTTTGCCTCCTTCCACCTTGCCTTTTCACCCTTTTTTGTTTGACAAAAGGCTTTACCACCACATTGGGTGTCAATGAAGTGCTAATCTGAAGGCAGAGTAGCCTTTACCGTCGTGTAAAAAGCAGATGCTAATACTTTAATGTAAAGTTTATTCTTGGGTTTGGTTTGTGTGGATGGGAGTTTTGCACCATACTAGAAGGTAAACTGAAGGTCAAGAGTAGAGGGAGCAATAGGCAGGAGCTGGGGAGGGGGAATACCTTCAGCTCATCACTGATATTTGTCTTGGGATAGACATTTTGTTACGACCACACAGAGGAATTGAACACAGAGAGGAACTTCCATCTTTTTTGTAGTGTGGAGGCAGGAAACTCTTCCCAATAACTACCTAGAGGTTTATTGTCATCTTAAACCTTCTTCTTGTGCAGCAACTGACCAACCACATCCGTGACACGCTGCCAGGGCTGCGGAACAAGCTGCAGAGCCAGCTGCTGTCCATTGAGAAGGAGGTGGAGGAGTACAAGAACTTCCGCCCCGATGACCCTGCTCGCAAGACCAAAGCTCTGCTTCAGTGAGTGGCCTCAATGTCCCTCCCTGGAAAGGCCTGCTCAGCAATGAGTTCTACTTCATGCCCTTGGTTTTCTTTCAGGATGGTCCAGCAGTTTGCTGTGGACTTTGAGAAACGCATTGAAGGTTCTGGAGACCAAATTGACACCTATGAGCTGTCGGGAGGAGCTCGGATCAACCGCATCTTCCACGAGCGTTTCCCCTTTGAGCTGGTGAAGGTACTGCTTCCCCTTGCTGCTGACATGCACTTTTTGTTTCCTGTTGTGTGTTACTACTTCTGTCTGTCTCTTTACTCACTCCTCTTGCTATAGTTCATCAGTGGACTTTCTCTTCATCTGCTTTGTTTAATGCTTTTCTCTTTTATCACCTTTTTTCACTTGTTTGTCTCCTTTATTGGGATCTTCCCATAGTGCTGATTTTCCCCTCTGTCCCTGTTTTTGTGACAGAACTTAACTTCCTCTGAGCTAAATGACTGTGTTTTTTGGACTTGATTCCTAGATGCTAAATTGAGTGTGAAAAATCACTTTAACAGAACCCATAGTAAATCAATGACTGAATGCCCTCACAAAGCTACTGTGACTGAATTTCCTGTGGAAGGAATGATGCTGAAACTCGTAGTTCTTGATCCTGAGCATCAGACTAGATCTAAAGTTGGACTCATAGATACCTAAGAAGCAGGAAAAAGAATTGTAGGTATACCTGGGATTACTTCTGTCTGGCCCCTGTCAATGGCCTAGAGGTGGGAATGGTATGGAAACTGTACTCACCTCTTAACAGTGGAAGAGGATTTTTATTGAAATACAATTTCCTTGGATGGTGAAGTACACTAACCTGATCAGGAGGGGTACTGAAAGTCTTTTTATAATGTCAATTAGAACAAACTTAAGAGCAGATCTTTCTGCTTTAATATTTTTTTACATTGGCTTTCTTTTTTCACATTTGAATAAGATGAGGCCTTTCTAGTGAAATAAATATCCTTCCTTGTGTTAGATTTACAATTCACACAAAATGTTTTATACATTTGTGGTCTTCACTGAAAAAGCTGCTGCCAGGATCTCATGCTAAATGTTGGCAAACCAATTTTCTTTAGAAAGCCATCTAACACTTCAGTCCCAGTGCTTTACCTCAAAGAACCTTCTTAAGAGCAGCTGGGGCATCTGTAAATGGAGGCCCTTAGCTGGACTCTGTATCCAACACTTGGGCTAAATCTCATGTGTCACATGGTAGTGCTGGCATGGGACCTCTTCTCTTCAAAGTCTGCTGCTGTGTAAATCAGTTTCAGAAAGTTTCTGATGGAATTGTGTCCTGGTGCAGATGGAGTTTGATGAGAAGGAGCTGCGGCGGGAGATCAGCTACGCCATCAAGAACATCCACGGTATCAGGCACGTATCACACACAGGCACAGCTCTGGCTGAAAAGCCTTGTAAATGCTTCTAGACCTTCCAAATGGAGTTGAAGACTTCAGAGGTACGGTAGGTCAGCCAAAGGGAGGGATAAGCTCTGGCTTGAATCTGGGAATAGGGACAATCATTCAAGAGTTTTCTTTTCCCATGTGGGAGTCACAGAAGCCTACAAGGTAAAAGTCTGGGTGTCTTCACATCTTCTCCATCCTTTTGGGGCCTTTACATAGGAAAGGGTAGGAAGAGGGATGCAACCCCATACTAGTCCTTTGTTTAGTTAAAACTAAAACATTGATTTTCACACTAACCAGCACTTAGTTGTTCAAACAAGTGTTGGTGCAGAGCCTGTCTTCCCCTAGAGATTTGAGGGAACACTGGTGTGCCCATCACCAGGGTCCCACTGGCCCCACATAGTTAGCAAATAGATCTGTATTCCCTTCAGTGTGAAGGTGAGTTGTCAGAAAATTCAGCCCTGAGACCCTGAATTGTGCTGCTCTTGGGAAGGTGCCTATTGGAGCACACAGGGATGTGAACAAACACTGACCTAGATTTATTTTCATTCCTTTCTCTTGGTCAGCTACCAGCTGAACTTGATAAAGGGTATCACATGTCAGTGTCCTAGTCTTTAAGAAAATCTTCCAGAGCAGGTCTCATCTTTTCCACTACTCTGAGGTTAAATACACTGTGAAGGGGTCAGCCCCTGCCACCCTTAGGCTGAGGTGAAATGGTGACCTGGCTATTGCTGTCCAGCTAAGGTCGATTTTGCCCTCAGCACCTCCTTCCTTGCAAGTGCCAAGCATCCCTCATTTGTAATGAACTTCAGTCAGGGCTTTTCCAGGGGATGTGACACTTCCCAGCCCAAATGTCCTGGGTTTTGGTGATGGTGGTGCCTGCTCCAAGATGTGTGTGTAACTCTGTGACATTCTCCTTGCCCCTTCTCCCCTTCCTGCCTTGTCTTGTCCCCACCCTGGGTGTTTAGAACCGGTCTCTTCACACCTGACATGGCCTTTGAGACCATTGTGAAAAAGCAGGTGAAGAAGATTAAAGAGCCTTGCCTGAAATGCGTGGACATGGTCATTTCGGAGTTAATCAATACTGTTAGACAGTGCACCAAGAAGGTAACAGAGGCAGCATGGAGTTGGCACCTTCCACCTGCTCGCTGGCTGCGGCGCAGCATCGTGACCTGGGCAGGGACTTGCCTGCAGCCACACTTGGTGTTTTCACCACCTCCTCAGCATGACTAGACCTGAGCAGAGCCAGCCTGGAGCGATCCAGCCAACAAGCCAAACAGAAAGGAAGCCCAGTGGAATATGTGCTATGGCCCTGCTGCCTGAATCTTTTAGAGCTGAGGCATTCTGGAGATGTCCTGACCACCCCTTTGTCTGTAGCATGACTCCTGGTTCCTTTGAAAACCAAGGGTATTTCTCTATGGCTACATTTTTCTTGAAATTTAATATGTAGGTTTATTTTCCAAGCCAGAGACTGGGATTTAAATTTTGTGCCCTCTATTCTTGTAGAAGTGAGAGGATTAATCCCAGAGTTGCCCTGGGGGATGTATGGGGCTGAAATTTAGAGCTACAGCACTTACAGTTGTGGGTTGTATCCCAAGGAAACGTTCCTGTGGTGTTTGGCTTGGTTTCTGGCTGGTTTGGTCCATATCCTGATCTGGAATAGCAGCACATGGCTGAGAAGAAGCAAGTTAGAAATGTTCATCAGCCTCTGGGCTCCATCTGTGCTCTCTCTCAAGAGAGAGGACATCAGGCTTTGCCCTCTGGGATCCATACTGGTGTTTTTGGGGTTGAGGGTGGGAGGCCTTTGGATGTGGCAGCTTTTGTTTTTGAGGTTGGGGTTGAAAGGAAGCAAGATGACTTGTGCCATTCTTCTCAGCCATGACTTGCTGCTTCAGGCAGGGCTGGGTGCTGGTGGAAAGGCACCTCAGTTAGGACTAGGTGGGCTCTGGAGACTGGAATCACCACTGGCTTTTCAGGTGCAGGTAAATGGGCACTGCAGGAGGTTTCCACAGAGTCTGACCCCCCTCTCAGCAAGGGTGGGGACAGGTGCCCAAGTGGTGACACTTGCCATCCTTGCACAAGTGCCTGGTCCTTAGGGCCGAGAGCCTCTGCAGAAGGGCTCAGGCGTGCAGACGTGCTTTGCCCCCCAGGACAGACTGGGAGAGCAAAGTGGATGCACTGAGAGGTTGCTCAGGTTTCTAGAGTGCTGGAGGAGCTTCCTTTTTCTGTCCTGCTGTCCTCTCTTGGGGTGTGTGACTGTGGGAAGCACCCAGAAAATTGCCATTAGAGCCTGTTGACAGGTAAGCACAGGCCCTCGGGCTGCCAAGTATCCAGAGTCACCTGCTAACTGGATCAGAAGGGCCCTCCTTTTTCATGCCCTCTGAAGCTTCTTTTGATTTGTTCTCCATCCATCAGTTGCTATTCAAAACTGCCCATTGATTCTTTCTCATTGCATCCTTTTTTTCTTCACTTCCAATTTCTTATTTCGTTGTTTCTTTTTCATTCCTCTTTTTACTGATAATTTCAGAATAAACCCTCTGTTTTGAAGGCAGCAGTTCCTCAAGTGATCAGGTGGTGGGTACAACAGGGTGGGAAATATGGGAGGAGAAGAGACCAGATGGATGGAAGGGAAATATCACAGACTCAGGAGTAAAGGATTCCATTTCAGCTTGGATCCTACTGCTAAGGTGTTCATGGTTGACTTCAGTTCTGGTTGCTCTGTGTGTGCTGTAGTAGCCATGGTTACAGTTTTGTTTATGAAGAAACGAAATACTGTCATTCAGGTGATACTCAGGTATTGTAAGGGACTAATTAAAAAAAAAAAAAAAATCAGACTTCCCGTGAAGTGTGGTGAGATAAACAGCATAACTTGAGCTTGGCTGGGCAACTGGATTAGTAGGAAACCTCTGCTGGGTCAGAGGATGTGAACTGAACTCTGGAAATGCTTTGCTCAAAAGAGGCATTGTTGGCACCTGTAGAAAGACCCTTAGGTGAATCCAAATCCTCTAACTTATTCCAACTCTTTGCTGCTTAAAAGGCAGAATGGTTGTACATCCCCAATACGTGTTGAAGAGTGTTTTAATTCTGGTGTTGCTTGGGGACTTGCAGGTGTTATCCACAGAGATGTGAAAGATGAGGTGAAGGAGTAAATACCTGATTTACATGAAGGGGTGGTTATTTATTGCCATCCTGGGATCTGTTGGTAGCTGCAGGCACCCCAGGTGTGGTTATAAACTGCAGCTTTAGAAAAGCAATATGCCATTCCCATGCCAAGGGGATGTTATTCCTTGAAGGCACTGGCAAAGTAATGGCCCATGTAAGACAAGTAACTCAGGCTGTGTAACAAAGAGCAACCAGTAGAAGCTCTGAAGTATTAAAAGAAATGCTGAAAAACTTTTTTTTGGTGCAGTAGTCTTGAATTGGATTGATCTTGGCTATATTTTAGTAACTTTAGTTTCTGTGAACTTTCTGTTCTTTTTGAGTAGAGCCATTGAGAACACAGACCACAAAATATCAGTGGAAATTGATAGTTCCTTAGGAATCACAGCAGGCCTATGGTGGGTCTGATGCTGCAGGTATAATGGATGCTTTGTATAGCTGTGGATGTCCTGTAGCACTTTTGCATTTTCCTAATTACTGGGTGCATCTGCTCTTACTGAGGAAGCTGATGTTGCAGGGAAGGTGGGTGAGATGAAATAATGTTCTGTAAGTGGACTGGTTTGCTCAAATTCCTGAAACTGAGAGACATCAGCTCAGTTCTGCCAAAGCAAGGTGCAAGTGGCAGACCTTTGAGGTCTTAGCCTGGCTCCTGTTCAGGCTTCCTGCAGCTGGAATAAGGAAAACTTGGAAGGGGAGATAACTATGGTGGGAAGGAAAGGGAAATAAGATAACGAGAAATGATAAATGGTGAACCTCTAGGAAAAGGGACAGTGGCTCACTGGCAAGAAGTTGTGTCTTGAAATCCAAAGAAGCTTTCCTTCAGGAGGTGATCACTTGATCCCTGGGGGCTCCATCCATTCATCTTGCTCCTGACAGCTCACCATTTCACCGGCCCAGCTGCTCCTACCTCATTCCCCCTTGGACACTTCCATTTGCCTGTAGACTCTCCTGATACTTGGCAGTGCACAGGCCCCATAGCAATGCTCACCTGGTTCAGTAAACTAATGGAATGAACCAAAATCTCACTTCTCATTTTGCCTTGTGTTTTCTCTCTTCTCCCTCTTCCTTCCTTCTTTCTTCCTCCTTCCTGCTCTTTCTCTGCTTTGCTTTCTTCTTCCTCGTTGCTTCCTCCCACCCTTCCCCTGCCATGCAGAACGGGTCTCTTCACGCCTGACCTCGCTTTTGAAGCCATAGTGAAAAAGCAGGTGCAGAAGTTGAAGGAGCCAAGTCTGAAGTGTGTGGATATGGTAGTGAGTGAGCTCACATCCACCATCAGAAAGTGTAGCGAAAAGGTAAAGAAACAAAAAATCGAAGAAAGGTCAATGCCCATCCCCTTCCCACACACTTCCATGCTGTTTCTCCACACACACACACACCAGGAACTCCAGCAAATCTAGAGAGAGAAAATTGATATAACAATGCATCTAGAGGAGAGCAGCAACCTGCAGGTACAGGAGCAGTTTAAAGGCAGGCCAAGGGGAGTGGGTGACAACTCTTCAGCTGAGCAGTGAGCTGGGACCCAGTGCGTTACTCTGACATAACCTTTTCCTCTGTTTGGCTCAGTGTGGACCAAACTCTTTGTAAGACCAATTTGCTGTATCATTACCTGCAAATATGGAACTTCTTAGTTGTTATTTTTAGGACCCCCTTAAATCCAGGTACCCTAGAAAAAGATGAAAAGGCAGAAAAAGACCTCCCACCCCCACAGCATGAGTGGTCTGCAGTGCATATTGAACCATGGCATCTACAGAACAGCAGCTGATTAAAAGTTTGAGGTGCAAGATGTTCTGCCAGAGACATTCAGACTTCTGAGAAGAGCTTTTCCAGGCATTACACCCTCTGCATCATTCTCCTGCTGATTTCTCACTCCATGGACTATGCTCAGGGGGAAGTAGTGTGATGCTTTTCCTTGCTTGCTGTGAACCACAGGAGGTGGGGCCTGAGGGCAGCAGCCGGTGGAGAGTGACAGGGAAGGTGTTAAATCCTTCTTGGAGGCTGGGGCAGGAGTGGCTTTGGTTCCCGGGCTGGTTCCTTCCAGGAGAGGGCACCACATGCCTCCTTTAAAAAAAAGGCAGATGTGGCAATTGGTGTTTAATTTACCAGCGAGGGGCCAGGATCATCTGGCACAACAGAAGTGTGTTCTGGAAACTGAGTTGGAAAGGAATGTTCCATGGGCTATTTTAGGACTTGGAAATTATGGTTTCCTTCTTCCAGGGTTACAGCCAGGCTCACCAGCACTTTGGTGAGCCCTAAATTGGGAAGGAGGGGAAGATAAGAATTTATGTGAGTTCAGAGTAAGGCAAAAGATGAGTTAATAAGGTCTGGCCCAGAAATGCAGAGCTCATTTCCACCTCTGTAAGAACTCATCTTTGACATGCCTCAAGCTCTGCCCAGTCTGTTTCTTGAGGAGTCCTGCTGTTGCCATATTGTGGGGTCTGATCTGAGGCAGAGCAACTCCTTCTCAGTCTGTTTCTAATGTGGATTTTTATTTTGATGGGTGTGATTGCTTTCACTGTGTTCTGTATCCAGCTGGTGATGTCTGCTCTGGGTGGGGAGAGAGAAGGATGATGATAAAAACCCTAGGGGTGTTGATTCTAGTTTCTCTGTTGGACCATGTCATTGGAGTGGCTGGATACCCACTTGCTCTGTGGATTTTTAATCCATGATGTGATGGATGACCCTGTGAGGATATTCCAAGGTGATGCAACCTGGGTGATCCTGTAAGGAAGGTGATAGTGACACTGTAGGAGACTAATGGTGTGGTTAAAGCCAGAGAGGCAGATGTTAGATGTAAATAACTGCCTCAGTGAAAACACATAGCACCAGTACTGGAAGAAAAAAAGGAAGACTTTAGAAATGTTTTAAGTCAAATGTCTGCATGTAGTGAGAAGGTTAATCTTGCCTGTACCTCCCTCTGAAAGAGTAGAAAGAAAGAAAAGGCCACTTAAGGATTACAGCTGGACTGAGATGGGTTCTGATGCCATAAGGTAGTAGCAGCACAGGGACATTAGTTAATTTGCAATATTTATTTTGCATGTTATAGCTCTAACTGCTTGACATGGACAAGAGCATGTGCTATTAGGGGAAGCATCTGGAAAAGGCTACTTTAGGACTGATGCTAATTGTAAGGTAATACCCAGCCTGCCATGTGGACTGATGCTGCATCTAAAAAGATTACAAAAACCTTTAAATTCACCAGAAGTCCTGCAAGGCTTCTGGAAAGAAAGGCTGCTTGGGCTAACACCTCTTGAATTAGCTTAACAGTCCTGTAGCCTTGGTTTGTTGCTGTCCTGAACTGTTGTGTGTTATTGTTTATGTTCTCTCACAATTATTTCATTTCACCACAGATGGTGAAGAAATCATTGTATGTACAATTGATAAAGCTGTATAGATTGAATACTTTGAGACTATCAAAGAACACAGAAGGTGACAAACCCATCTGTGTTCACAGTACAGTTCTCCTGTATGAAAAGTTGGCTATTAGAGAAAGCTGAGGGCTGAAGAAGACAGCTATTAACAGCTGTCCTGTGATTCTGAGCTTCTTCCTGTTGGAGGGTAGCTCCAAAAGCAGCAGAAAGCTGGTATGAGCATGCTCCCTTACATTTAGGAAGATAATGTTCTAGCTAGTGTTTTTCCAAAAGCAGGAACCTTCTGTGCCAGACTGCACTGCAGTGTCTCACAAGTGCAGCAAAGTCTTGCAAGTCAGCAGCCCTTCAGCTGAAGGTTGATCTCTGGTGTGCTGGCAAGGACTCACAGAATCTGCAAAGAGGGGAACTAAGGAGCATTGGGACAAATTGGTTTTCAAAGAGGGCTGTAAGCTTGTATTTTGATTGAACAGGAAAATGATGCTAAAGCAGGATGGAAGCCCCACTGAGCTGGGACACGATCCCAGGCTGACAGACTTTACCCCTCGAAGGGTCGCCTGCTCTCCTGTCTTTCAGAGTCATGGCATTTCTGGGTGCTGTTTGTCCTGCTGGTGATAACTCCTTGCCCCTCTACACCCTGTTGCATGTTCCTTGGTGGTGTGACATCCTGTGGCTTGTTTATCCTTTTTCCTTGCCCACCCTTGCTGCTCCTGTGCATGCTTGGGGTCAGAAGCTCCTGCATGGGGACCAATGCTGCCAATTTATTTTCGCACATGGATGTTGCTGGATGAGCTGGGTTCTGAATAAACCACTACTTGTTTTGCACTTTGTGTGCATTTGAACTGGTTGGGACTGGGATGGTGGAGGGAGGTTTCGTGTGGTTTTTGTTTGACTCTGTTTGTTTGTTGATTTTATTTTTTTTTAATTTGAAGCAAAGAAGCTGAGACTTGCTTGAAGGTTTTCCAACTTCCTGTTTTTTTCTGTTTGACATAACTTGCCCATCTATCCTTTGCCAACCCCCCAAAGGAAACAGGAAGCTTTCCCTGTCTGTCTCTGAAGCAACCAGCTGCCTGAACCAAAAGATCATGGAGAACACCCAGTTTTTGCTTTTTAGATGAAGTGGTACTAGGGAACACAAATTCCACTTTTTTCCTGCCTCTGTGGCCTTCAAAAACAAACTACACATTTAAAAATAGTGTCAGATCTAGTCCAAATTCCAGTTCTAAGCTATTGCAACTTGTTTGACTGCAAGGGAGCTCAAAGAGTTTGAAACTATTTGTTGGCAGATGTTAGGAATATTGGTGGTGGTTAGTGTGGGATCTGGCTTCCAGAAGTGTTGCTGCGCATTTTGAGACTTCTTTGTAGCATGCTATAATTATGTATTCCAAAAAAAAAAAAAGGGTAAACCAGTTTAAGAAGAAGCTTTCATAAACTGGAGGACCAAAACAAATGCAGTACATGTCTTGGGCAAATGAAATACTGTTTGACATCATAGTCAAATTAGAGATAATATTTTAAAAAAACAGGGAAAATAGTTCCACAGGGGATAGGTGAAGTAGGGAAGAAAGGGCTGAATTCTGGATCTGGAAGTTTAATTTCATTTGGCTGTACTGGGCTTGACCTGAGATGCAACAGTTGTTGCTGTAGGGATCACTAGAGGTTTATGACTGTAGGCAAGAAGGCAGGAGCTGTGTGAAACCCAGAGGGCTTTAAAGGTGCTGGTTCTAGAAGTGTAACTCAGGTATTATCTCTGTAGATAATCTTCCCTTGAATCACAGCTACCACAGTCCTCCTGCTTCTCACTGTGGGCAGGAGAGGATTCACTCCTCAGTAATGTGGCAAAAAATGTGCTGTAGATGCAATGTGAGCACAGGTCTGTTATGTAATCCTGCCCCAGCACAGGTAGAAGCAGCTGGATGCCCAGAGCTCGGTGTTTCTTGGAGACCTGAAGCCTTGAGCTGCTCAGATCCTGTGTCTCTGCTTGCAGATGTGGGAGAGAGACAGATGCTTTTGCTTAGTCCCTCAGCAAACAGCGACTGAAATCCACTTCACTTCCTAGAGGGCTTAACAGGTTGTAAGAACAGGCCATTCACCTCCTTAGCTGCTACAGTGAGATGCTGAACATCTAGGGAAACAACTCATTTAAGTGGGAAAAACCCACCAGCAAGAAGCAGTGCAATTATTTCTGGGGTTTGCCAAAAGCCTCATGACAGGAAGATTGTGGTGAGTTTGGAGCAGGTCTCTGGTGAGACAGAAAGGTTGCTGCAACACTGAAAAGGGCTTTTCTCTAAAGCCCAGAGCAAGCAGAAATTAACTTTGCCTGCAACAGACCTCCAGGAACTTGGAAAAATCTGTCTGCAAGTCCAGCTTTCTAGAACTTCCCTTGAGAATATCTGGTAGCAAGGTGTATGTGTGCATGTGTACATGTGGGGGGCTGCAGCCCCCTTTTTACCTCCCTTTCCCATGTGCACGTGTTTCCTCTCTCCTGCAGCTCAGCCAGTACCCTCACCTGCGGGAGGAGATGGAGAGGATTGTCACCACCCACATCAGGGAGAGAGAGGGCAGGACCAAGGACCAGGTGGGGATCAGGAGTGTGTGTCAGGGGGGAACTGGCTGGGGGACACCTTTTGATGATATCCAAGTTTGGCCTGAGCCAAGGGGTGTGTGGCTGCAGAGGGGATTGGATGAACAATGCTCTGTGTCAGCAGGGTCAGTCACTAACCTCCTGTCTGTGTCTCTCTTTGGCAGGTTATGCTTCTAATAGATATTGAGCTGGCTTACATGAACACAAACCATGAGGATTTCATTGGCTTTGCCAAGTAAGCACCCACCTCCTCTTGTCTCCTCTCCTCCGTGTGTGTTCTGTCCTGTAGCTGCTCCAGTCAAGGGGGTGCAGAGGCCCTGGGGCAGATGCTGTTGTCCCAAGAATGGTGCAGCTCTCAGTCTTGCTTGTTTTTTTCAATGGCTCTGGACTGCAAGGCTGGGATGAGAATAGAGATGCCTGGAAGGGGGTATTACAGTATTAGATTTGTGTCAGAACAAAAAACCCCAGCAGCTATGGAGGGTTAGTGACCCAAATGAGCTTCATGTGGGAGTGAGAAGATGAGTAGTCCAGGCTGAGAGAGCAGATGACACAAGATTGGGTTATTAAGGCTTGGTAGCCAGTACTGGGGGGCCCCAACTCACTGTAGCAGCTATCCAAAGGGAGGGGAATTCAGGTGATCAAGAAGAGCCTTAGAAGTTTTGAATGTCTCTGCTGTTGTTTTCAGTGCTCAGCAGAGGAGCAGCCAGATGAGCAAGAAGAAGGCAGCTGGTAACCAGGTAGGCCAAGTTCCATCTCCTTCACTGCTGCAAGGAGGACATGTTTGCTACCTGGGAGCTACCAGGTGGACAAGTGCTGGGCTGGATGCAGCACTGCTCCAAGTTGTTTTGTTGTGTTGCCTCTTTTTTGTTGTTTTTAACTCATCAAACTGTTTATAACTGGAGGATAGTGGTTTAGGCTACCTGCAGTCAGGAAGAACTGAGCATCTGGCAGCAATGGAGGGCAATGGCAGCTTGATAATCAAGATCTGGTCTTGCTTTTCTGGTAGAAATCCCTATTAATTAATGTTCTGTAAATTCCTGTTTGTTCAGCCCCTTCACTAACTGTGCCAACTCTCCTGCCAAGGTGAGAGGTACAGAACACCAGGTCTGAACTGTTACAGAATTGTCCTTTCTAGTTGTCTTTCCCATGAGTGGTATCTGCTTTCTGAAAAGAGATTTCAAGAGAGTTCATGGGCTCTTTTTCTGAAAAACTTCACTGGAAGTGTATAAATCTCTGTACAGGGAGAAAGGGTGATGATGACAGCCCTGGCTGCAGTGGGTATGTATCAGAACACACCATGGGAGAAGACAGCAGTGGAGGGGAGGACTTCCCTTAATCCTCCAGGAGCTGTAAGGAGTGTACACAGAATTAAAAAGAGAATAATGACACTGTCCCAGATTTGCTGGGAACATGGCAAGGCTATCTTGGCTAGAAGATCTTGGAAACAAAGCCTTACAAGCAGCTTCATAGAGAATGGAAGCAAATGCTTTTGCTTAGTCTTTTAAAAAGACATTCACTCCTGACATCCATCTTCATAACAGAATGTTGGCCACCTCTCCCTGGACATGACATTGCAGAGTGTTTCAGATTGTTGGCAGGCAGGTGTCCTCAGCAGGTTGGGCTGGCCAGCCAGCCATGTTGGAGCAGCTGTAGGGAATCCCATCCTCTGCAGTCCCTTCCAGTAGAGCTGAGGGTAGAAGAGTGCAAAGGGCAGACTCCGGATCTACCTCTAAAGTGCTTTTGCTTTCCCATTAGCAGATTTATTTTGGGATGGGGGTTGCTTGTGTTAACACCTGGGGTAAAAGATTTGGTACCAGCCTCCAATTTATTTTATTTTATTTTTGAGCCTCTCTTCTCCTGCTCCAGCTTTCCTGGTAATAATCTCTCCTCTCTTTGCTCCTCTCCTGCTCTCTGCTCTGCTGCTGTTGCTATGGTTCCCCTTTGCAGGATGAGATCCTGGTGAGTAGAAGGCCACTCAGCAGGGTGTGCTAATGAACATTAATGTTGCATCTGGGAAGGCAAAACCAGGGCATAAACACATTATTTTCTCTGCTGCCGAATGGGGAGAGGAGGGCAGCTGGCATTAGACACAGATGAAGCAGAAACGAGGTGGAAAGGTAGTATGGTGAGGAAGAATTCAGAGCTGCGGGTACATCTTTCGAGTGGGTGGAGATAAAAAGCAGCAATCCAAGGATGTGTAGTTCTGTTCCACTGCCCCCTCCTGTCCACACGGAGAGTAGGACTAGCTCGAGCTTAGAAGGCAGGAGCTGAGCACCCGAGGCTCCTCCATTTGCCTTTCCAGAGTAAATTACCAATTAAATGATCCTGTACCTCCAGGGCAGGTAACCAGGTAGGCCACCTGGGTAGGTTGCTCACACAATGCAGCCAGCAGAGACACAGTGCAGTCTCATGGTTTTTCCATGCCAGGAAGTTTTCAGCAAGCATATTCACACAGCACAGTACAAATAAAGCCTGCAGATGTTTCTGGGTGTGAATAGTGCAGTAACAGTAAAAGCTAAGGTCTTTAAGCTGATGCATACCTGCATTTGATTATGGCACGTGTGGGGTTCTGAACTAGCACCTGGTGAATAGGAGTTCCCTAGAGAGTAATGCCTGGCTTCTTTACAGACTAAACTTCTAGGAACTTGTCTTGCCCAAGATTAATATGACTGCCCAAATACCTGGGTATGCTCAAGTCCAGGGTACTAATTCCAGATGCACCATTTTGTTCTGTTGTCCTTAGTGACTTCTTTCACTAAACTAAATTCTTTCTGGGGTGCTTGGTTGTGTCCTGAGCTAGTTCCCCCTACTCTGAGTTGAGTGAAGCACTCCACACTTGCACAAAGGTGTGCTGGTGTCCTGGTTTCCTCTAGGTGTGGCCTTTTCTGGGTGTTTTGCTGTGATTTGGTGCTTGTAGGTTGTGCCAGTGTCCAAGGCACTCCTGATGTAGTTCTTTCTGTATCTCTTTCCTCTTGGCAGAGGGTATAATGCACAGCACTGCCAGATTCCTTCCTGCCTCCTTTTTATGCTATTCCTGGCCCTTTTGGGGCAATGACCTCCACTGCCAGTTAATGGAGGGCTCTTCTGGCAGCAGCAGAGAGCACCATGTTCCTTGTCTTTCCATTCTGCTCTGCATGCAGGGATACCCTTGGATCCCTCCTCTGTCACCTGAGGCCAGCAATGATTGTCCCTGTTAATGCTCACTGCTTCCACCCCCCAGGTGATCCGGAAAGGCTGGCTCACCATCAACAACATTGGGATCATGAAGGGTGGCTCCAAGGAGTATTGGTTTGTCCTGACAGCAGAGAACCTCTCCTGGTACAAGGATGATGAGGTGAGTAGCTCAACTCTGCTGGTTGAGTGTCAGGCATCTGATGGGGACTTGAGGTCACTGGGTATTACAGATGAAACTTCTCAGTGCTGTCTGCAGCTTGTGACAAGCTGAAACTATCCTTGAGCCAGGCTCCCCATGGCCTCAGTTCTGCTGAGCATTTCAGAATTGATGTGAATGTGGCTTGTTTGACGCACAAGGAGTAATATTTATGCTTGAAGTTCTGACTTAGTGGGAAGTTGACAGGCATTTGGAATGAATTTGACCTTCATTCGTTTTGCTGTGGCAGCTGTGATCATCAAGGGTGTGATGGGTTAGTTCCAAGATCTGGACTTCTAGGCATTTGTGGGGCAGCAGTGAGTTTTCTGAAGGCACGTGGCAGTGATTTCATGCATCTCCTGGTTCCAAGAAAAAAGCTTTCTCAGAGCAAAGCAACAGGAGCTGTGGACCTGAAGCTCTAGCTCAGGTGCTGGCTCCTTCTGACTTCTAGTAAATTCTTTAATCTCACCCAGATCCAGCTCTTAAACATGCAAAGTAGGAATGTCTTTTTATTGATTCTATATTGAGCCTGCCAATATAAAAATAACATATTTAAAATGTTGTATTTAAAATTGTTTGAGTTGTAATTGGTCAGAGTTCTGCTGATCAGAAGTACAGTGATGTGTGGAATACCACTGATGGGAACATGGACCTACTCTGTAGAGTTGCTTGATAATCTTGAATATTAGCAATTCTGGCAACATGCTGTGATGTGTTTCTGCTTCAGTGGGAATTGTTATAAGCAGACAGAATCGTTCCAGCTGAAATCACTGTCAACAGCATCTTGTTTCCAATGCAAGACAAAGGTAGATAATTGTCCCTTTTGATTACTTTGAAAATAGAAAGAATAGCTGGATGGTTCTGGTAGGGATGTGATCGAAAAGTTTAGTCCCCTCAATGTGCTGGGAGATGAAAAATGTCTGGTATGATGTAGTGGTAAGCTCTGAGTTGATTAGGGCTTCTGATTGCAAATGAAGAAACTTCTCTGCCTCTTACTGTGGTTTGTGTCCCTCAGGTGTTCTGAGGCACTCACTATTGTGTCTGGGAGCTGCAGCCAGGACTGGATTCTTGTCTAGTTGCTATCAGTGGGCCTGTTTTCTTCTCAGCAGGTAGAAATGATGACAAATACAGTGATGAATCAGCCTCTAAATATTGCTTTCTGTATGGAGATGACTGCTGTGCTGCTATGGATGAGCAGGCAGCAATTTCCTAATTAAAGAACCAGGCTTTGAAATGGCTTTCTGTAAATCAGTGTGTCTCTGCTGTAAGACCCCTGCCCTTTGTGTTCAGAGTTGCTTGGGGAGGCTTCCCTCTCCTCTGGGCTTCATATGCAGGTCGAGTGGTTATAAACATCAAGTAGTTTAATCAAAGCCAGCTGCTACATCTGTATTACAGAGATGATCAGAATTCCCTGTTCTTCCCCCAGGGAGTGGGAGGGAGGGCGGTCTGCAGTGGGGATGTATAAACTGTTGATAGATTCCAGTTGCCTGGGATGGGGATTGGACCTCCCTCCCCTCCTGAGGGAGGGCAGCCTTGGGGGTTGATAGCAACTGGAGGTCTGCACCATTTCCCTTCTGCAGAGCTGCCTAATGAAAACAGTTCCCTGCCAGCCCCTGTCCCTTAAACACAGAGAACCAGCACCAATGAGGTCTGAGCTGCCTCTGAGAAAGGAGCCTTTGTTTTCAACTGAGTGGGAGCAGGGGGGAAAGGGAAGCGTGTGTTTTATTTGCTTCCTCCCCAAGTTCAACTCCTTGATCACTGGCTGTTGTGAGGGAGAAAGGAAGCAACGTCTGCCTGCACTCAAATATCGAATCAGGCTAAAAGTTGGTGCATTTGATGGGCAGCTGGGAGAGCCTTGAGCGTGGGGATTCCCATCCCAAACCTCAGCCCTGCATGGAGCTGACTCAACACTCAAGAGCTGCTCTCAGTGCATAGTCCCCTGTCAGACAGGGGATTTTTCCTGTCTCTCCTTCACCAGTTCAGGAGAACTCATGTCCTCTTCATGTCCTGAAACAATATCATGTGTTTTTACCATGGTTGTGCACCATGGTCGTTCTGTGTTTCAGCTCTGGAAGGAAGGGGGAGGCTGTCTGCCCCACCCTGCAGTCTTGTGGGCTCTCTTGTCTTAGTTCCCCTGTGCTCTGGCTGCTTTCCAGAGGGAACAAGGAGGAAGCTGAATCTGCCTTTTGTGGATGGAAGCGCTGGTAGCAGAGCTGTGGGTGCTGATGGGGGAAGGAGCAGGGTGAGGTGGTGTGTGCTGGGCTGAGGGTGAAGGCTGGGGCAGCACCTCTGGGGCCAGCAGGGCTGGGGACACTGCCTCTCCCTGCCCTGTCCCACAAGGCAGGACCCAGTGTCTGTGGAATGAAGACATCTGGACCCCATTAGTGAAATACCAGTCTTTCCGCAGCGCTGGCTTGTTTTTTTTCTCTGCCTCTGAAGAAAGGAACTGAAGCTTAAAATGTCTTAAAGGGCCCAGCATTACATGTTAGCAGGGATATATGGCTGTGGATGCTCTGGAGGGGCCTGAAGGAGTGTGCTGGGGAATGGGAGGGGAAGGAAAGAGTGGGCCAAGCGGGGGTGGAAAGTTGGCTCCCCACTCTGCCTGGCTGCCAAGAGCATGTGTGTGTGCTCCTGGGCTCTCTGTTTTTCTTCCTGTCTCCTTTCAATAAGTCAAACACTGGCCCCATGGAGAGTGGCCCCACAGAAAGCTTGGCCTCCCAGGACCTGGCGACCCTCCTGAGCTACCTGCATGTCCTGAACCCTGTGGGATCAAGCTGCAGGCCAGCAGTGGGAAGGAGAGGTGGGGAGGAGCCTGCTCTGGCTGCTGGCAGTACAGAGTGAGGTTTCCTTGCTCAGGGAGGCCATGGTATCCCAGTGGAGCAGCAACAGAGCACACTGGCTGCTCAGCAAGCACCACAGTGGACATGATACAAGAATTTGATTTGAATACTCCTCCTGCCCAGATTCCTTATGAAATACACAGTGCCTGTGACTCTACAGGGCTTTCCTGGCTGCTGAAAAGATGGTGTGTGAGCTTGGAGAGAGCTGCTGGTGACAGGGACCTTGTAGGCAGGATGGAATGAGCACTGTGCTCTGTGGTTCCTGCCAGTGAAGCTCACACCCTGCTCTGCAGGGTAACTGTTCCTTCTGGAGTGCCTGTGTGCCACTGTGTGCTGGAGTGTTTGCACAGCTGGGTGGATGGATCTATCTGCTGCTTCCTTGGGAATTTGTGTGAGTGTGCAATACAGATGGAACCTTTTGTCCTTACTCAGGTAAATCATCTACTAGAAATTTGGGTCCTGTGTGAATGGGTGGCTACATTAGAAGAATGACCTAATTGGCTTGGGGGTGTTCACATGTTGCATGCAATGTCACTGCATTTCAGACCTGTGTGTACAAGGAGGGATGGCTGCAGAGTCTTAGATACTTTAGGTGCATGCAGATGCTTCATATTCCTTACAGATTGTGTTGATTCCTGATGCTGTTGAGCTTCTTCTCTGTCTTCATGCCTTCTCTTTTGCTTGAAACATATTCCTGTCCTGGGGAAGTGACAGGCACTAAATAGCTGTGTATTCTGTACCTGTCAGTGTCCCTTACCCAATTCTAGTTTACAAACAAACACATGGATCAGTAGAGACTGTCCCCCCACTGTACACATGCACTTCCCTCCTCTCTGGCCCTTTCCACTCCCCAGTCCATGTCCTTGAGGCCCAAATCAGGTGGTAGAAATCCTTTTACTTTACTCAAATGGCCCCAGTCATCAGAAACTTGCTGTGATGAGTTGACTGCAGTCGAGTTTTTGCATCCAGCTTGTTTTAAAGAGCATAAGAGCAGGTCTGCTCTGAGGTGGTTCCTCTCCTGCTTTCATGCTGCTCTCAGATGCTCTCTGGAAAATGTTCATTTTCTTAACATTCTCTGTGGAGCCTTTCCATTCATGCACTTATCTTTTTTCACAAGTGTATGTTTTGTCATAATCTTACCAGTTTTTATCAGTCCTCATTTATATTTTCACTCATTTTCTCTTTTTTCTCTGGCAGACAAACATCAAAGCAAACACAATATCCAGAGCATCCAAACCTCCAATTTTGTATCTCTCTTCGGTTTTTCTTTGTATTATGACCAATATTCTTTACAGTATGAACTCCCCTTCCTCCAGTCACTTTTCTGTGCTTTAACCTGCCTTCTCAGGTAGCAAAGCACACCACAGTTGTGATTCCGACAGGCCTGTGTGTTTATTTCTGCATTTTATGGCAAAGCTTAGCACGTGAAACACAAGCCATCCTGATCACAGCTACCTTGAGACAAGCACGTGAAACTGAAAGAAATACGAATGGAATGAGAGAGACAGAGCAGAAATAAGAGGGTTGTGAGTAGGCTGGTGAACAGGCAGGTAAAAGTGATGATCAGGCATGGCACCAAAGGATTAGTTAGACCCTCCCAGGCTGAGAGATGAGTGACCTCTGCATGCAGCCATCCCCAGAGCCCACCCTCTCCAAGCATCCCCTCTGCCGTGCAGGTGTTGCCGTCCCCGTGCAGCACTGGCAGTGTGTGGTGTATCCCAGCACAGCCTAACCAATGTGCAGACTACTGTACAATCTCGTAGTCCTGAACAGGTAGTCTGAACACTGGGCAGACGGAGTGGAGCCTCTGCGATCTGCTCTCTGCTCTCCGGCAATCAGCAGCTCGTTAGTCCTCTCCCCTCCCTGCTTTGGGGATGGGGTTGTGCAGGGCACAGATGGGGTGAACGAAAGTCCAAGTCCTGATTGGAAAAACATCCTCCTCTGGCAGCTGGGGGAGAAGAAATGTTGCTCCTTGCATGTTTCCAATTTGGAGCAAGTCTCCAAGCGCCTTCCTCTTCCAGTGCTGGTGTCAGGCTGGTACCTGGATTCCACCTGGGAGATGCTGCACCTTTTTAGAAAGAGAAAAAGAAAAAAATCGATTACTGCACTTTGAGGAGGAAGTCTTGGCTGTCACCCAGGTGTGCAGAACTTGTTGCTTCATTCAAATCCTTCTCTTCCCCATGGAGCTGTGTGGGAGGATCCTCAGGCCCCATGCACCCTCATCTCCTGTCCTGAAGACCAGCGGGTCCAGAGCAAAGCTCAGACAGAACCAGCCTTTGCTTCCAAGCCCTCCAGAAGGTCCTTGGACAGGGTTGCAGAAGGCAACCTTGGCCAGCTGCCCTTGCAGCTCACCTCTGGCTGCTGCAGGAGCAATCCACATCCCTTCTTTCTCTCCCCCCACTACGCCCTGGCATTGCTGAGCCTCCCTCCCTCTTCTGGTTTTTGCTCCCTCCCTTCTTGCTTCCCTTCTGTCCTTCTGCCTCACTTGACGTGGCAGTGGAAAGCTAACTAGACTCGAGGGAGGAGCTTGCTGGCTGCTGGGAAGGCAGAGTTTGGCAGGAAGTGAGCGGCTGACGGATGGGGTTGCGCGGGGGAAAGGAAGGTTCCCTACCCTGCATGGAAACTTGAGGAATGCTGTCGCTTTCTGTGACGCCTGGCTCTCGTCTAGTGATTCCAGATGTTACTCCCTGCCCACAGGATTTGCTCCCTCTCCCTGTGCTGCAGGGATAAAAGGGGACTTCATTCCTCTTCCCTTTCAGGATTCTTTCTCCTGGTGCGGATGGTTAAGATTTGTGACAAAAACGTGAACGCTTGGAAATCCCATCTTGGCACTGGCCGTGCACTGGGGAGTTGTGCCTACCCTCTCTCAGGGATGTGAAACACTTTGTGTGTGTCTGTGTGTGTTGTGCAAAGCAAGTCAGATACTCTGGGATGGTTCATCCCTGCCCTGGCACAAGCGGGCTGGGGAGAAGGGCCTGGTTGTCCTTTGTGAAGGCTGGTGGGCATTGCTGTGGCATTTAAGGGGTTGTGACAGTCGAGTTTTGGGCACTAAAGTTTCCCTCAAGCAAATCAGGCTTCTGCCTCTGCTTCTTCATAAACCCCCTGATGGCTTCTTAGGGTTGCACTTGGCTGCAGGTTTAAATCTATTCATTGTTCTAGCTGATGTGAATAAAAGTCTTTACTGCAGGTGAGTTAATTACCATTGCTGTGCTTACTAAGCCAACAGTAATGGTTGTGATCAATCTTATGAGTCCAGGTTTAGTGTCTAGAGAGCTTTTGAAATAAATCAGCTTAAAATCTTAGGATGTGTTGTTTAAGTTAAACTTAAACCAAGGCAGGTTTCTGATGTAAACAAGCCATTACAGCTGCTCTGCAGCTTGGGGGAGGAATCATTCCCATAAATTATGCTCTGAGGGCAAAAGCGACACAGGTGGGCTGCGTCTGGGAAACGTGGTCTCAAGATGTGTGTGTGTAGTGGGATGACCAGGGCTTCCTGGAGGAGTCACATCTCACAAATTCAGCTCTTCTACTTGCTAAGGCAAGAAGCAGAAAGCAATTGGTAACATCTTGTTTGGGGGAGTGGAGTGGTTGGTTCAGCTTGAAAAGCTCAGCTCACTTGCTTTCAAATATTCCAAACTGTTTTTCAGAGGCTTTTTCCTAATAATCTTTTAGTGTGCGTGTATTTGTGCAGTGTGTTTATTATAAATTAGGATGTTAATGCTTCTCCATTGGAGTAGAGTTTTATTACTGGAGTTCCCAAAATGCTGTGCATGTGTTTAACAGAAACAATTTTGCTGAAACTCCAGTCATCTCTGGGGCAGGTTTGTTTACCTTTACATCTTGCAGGAGATTAAGAGGGTTAAGCAAGATGAGTTTCTCCTAATTTCGCACGGCCCCTAATTAAAACAATGGCAGTGTCTTCTCCCATATCCACAGACCTTTGTCTCTGTGCAGAAGAAGGTGTTTGTCATAACAGCTACAGGGAAACCTTTAATTAGTTTATTTATGCTCCAAATGCAAACTGAGATCTGATAATTCTGCCAATTACTTTCTTGTGCTGTGAGTGCCAATTTCCAACCTTAGGGAGCCCACACATGCATCTGTCAGCTTCATTTTGCATGTATCCAAGAGCAGGAAAATTTACTTTGCTGCTTAGGCAGTCCAGGTGACTGGAGGGAATGCTTGGAGTCAGGCTGGCTTGCTGCCTGCTGAATTCTGCGAACTTTTTGAAGCTTCTTACCTACAGTTTAGCAACAAATAATGCAGGTGATAGTGCAGATTATTGCTATATCTGGCCAAAACCCATCTCTTGGATTTAGCTACCATAAGAAGATGTGTAGCAACAATAAAGGACTTTGGGACATCAGGCTGCAACTGCAGCATCACTTTTTTCCTGCAGTTATTGTGCTTGCCACCCCACAACTGGAGTGGCTCGTGGATCCTGGTTGGTTTCCTGGCCATGTGTATTTTCTTTCCCTGGTAGATGCAGAGTACAGAGCCATATGGCTGCATTCTGCACTGTGCTGGGGGCGGGGGAATAATCCTCTGGCACTTTTCCTGCCTCTGCAAGGAGCTTGCTGTCATCTCTTTCTGCAGCTCTCCCTGCAGGCTGAGGCTCCTGAGGGGAGCAGCAGCCCTGAACAGGGGTGGTTACCCTGTACCTGTAATATTCCCAAACCAACACTGGGCACCATCTTCTGTTTCGTACAGTCTGGGGGTCTCTGCCTCTGCCACACCTCCCCTTGGCCTCATGGCTCTACAGATGAACTCACAGCCAAGGAGCACATTTTATATAACACATACTCTGCTGCTGAGGGACAGTTCTGCCTGATTTTTTTTTCCTTCTCCTTATTGATGAAGGGCTATATTAGTAACATAAGCCTCTTGGGATCAGACTGAGGACTTTGAATATAGGATTTCACAAACTACTTTCCTATTTCTATGTGTGCTGGCTCTTCCTTCTCTTCCCTCCTGACTCCAAGTCTGGAAAGCCAGAGAGAGAGAAACCCTTTTCCCCTCTTGGCCAGGATGCTGCTCAGCCATAGCACACCCTGCCAGATTGCTAACGTATGGGCAGAGTGCTCAGCCAAAGTTTGGAGAGGCTCAGCCCTTGGCAGCTCATTCCACACTTTCCTGTCTCTACATTCAGGAAATGAAGTCAGATTGTTGATATAAAACAGGCTGGGTTGAAAGCTGAGAAGCTGCAAAGGCTGAAGTGGGGGACTGGAAGGGGGAGGTGTAGGGAGATGGGGAGCAGCAGGGGCTCACTGCAGCTTGCCTGCCTGGGGGCTCCCTGTTTTGTGCCCATGTGCTCCACCTGATTGCTCTTGCTGCCTCCACCTTGAGGACTGCTAAGTTGTGCTGGCACAAAGATATTTTGTCTTCTGTTACTGTGGCAAGATCAGCATGTGGAGATAGTGCTGTCTTGATCACGTGGAAGCATTTATGTGAGAGCTTGGAAAGGGTGAAAGTTGAAACTCTGGCAAAGAGCATGTTGTTTCCATATCAGGGTCACGGAATTCCCTTACTTCTGGACATTTTTTCCTGAGGAATGACACCATTGCAGCACTTCTATGGAATTATGTGGGCCTAATGCAGAAGGTTTTTCTCAGACATCTTTAACATCAGCAGTTTTGGTTGTATTTTGTTGAGTGGTTTTTTTGTGTTTTTTTTTTTTGGTAGTTTGGGGGTTTGTTTGTTTGTTTGCAAGGGTTTTTTGTGGTTTTTTTTGGGGGAGTGGGGTTTGTTGTTGTTTGTTTTGAACAATTGATTTGGGTTTTTTGTTGGGTTTTTAGGGAGGATGTGTGGGCGGTGATTGGTGTTTTTATTTTTACTAGCCCAGGGACTGTGGAGTGGATTTAGGGAGTTCCAGTTAAGCAAGGCTGCAGTGGGGATGGTCTGACTTGCCCAAGCCAACACCAACCCAGCAGTTGGGGTTGTTCTCTTCTAGGTCACCAGCTCAGCCTCAGTCACCATAATGATAACCCAGAGTAATAGAAAACTTGCAAGTTCTTTGTGGCTCACAGGATCTGAAGTAGTCTGAGTAGCTCTGAGAGCAGCATGTGGCTGACAGATATCCCATTAGAAAAATGCCTGCCCACATCTAATTAAAGTATTAGAAAGTCCAGGGAAATTTGCTTGGAAGAATTCTCTTCTTTTCATGGCCTGGCATCTTTGAAAGGGAATCTGGCCACAGCCCAAGAGATCTCTTCTGTTTTGTAAGTGCTGTTTTTTGGGATATTCCTGTTGCATGTGATTTGTAGTAAACTGGTACAGTTTTGCCTTTGGGATATCTCAGTACTGTGAGGTGCTGGTATCCTTAGCAAACTCAAGTCAAAAACAAATTTTGCTGAAGCTTAAGAGGACATTAGGCTGGATTTGCAATTATCTGGGTGTTAGAGCTCAGCAGCTTTGTCACTTTTACCTGCTCCTCTGCCCTGCCCTTCCTTCCTGGTCAGCTCTTCAGGATCTCTCCTCACTGCCCATCTTTGTTTTCCATCCTGTTTCCCCCAAGAGTGATCATGTGGTTTCCAGCCAAGAAAAAAAAGTCAACACACAAGATCTCACAAGGGGACAGTCTCACATGCTTGCTTTGCACACAGGAGGATGCTCTGGGTTTGGTTTCTTGATAGCTGCATTCTGCCTTTTGGAGACCAGTGTGAGGGCTCCCTCTCCTGTTATGCTGGGGTATAATTCCCAGCTGGAAAAGGATGCTCCAAAGGAGGGCCTTAAACCACATCCAGTTCTATTAATTTGCTGTAGATCCAGATTTGAAACTAAGCAAGGGTTATAATTTCTGACTTAGTTTCTGAGTGCAAATGTGAAAGTTAATATCAAGTTTTGATTTTTTTTTTTAATGAAGGTGAAGGGTTTACAGTAACTAAGAAGAGTGTAGGAATAGGACAGTGATAGGATGAAGTAACAAAATCAGCAAGTCAAGTTTTCTGAAGAGGTAAATTTGAGATATATATACATATGCATAGATACATACATATATATAAACATATGAGATCTTTAACATAATATTTAACATCAAGGTTTATTGATACTTAACTTCTGTATCAAACCAGCTTTTCTACTACATCTCTGGCTTTTCCTGAACCTGGATTGCCCCCTTTGCTAAGAAGAGTGGGACCACAGTGCTGAGCACAGTCTGGGGAAGTTGGACATTGCTGTGCTGGTGCCTGGCCCTGGAGGAGTTAATGGGACAGAATTGTTGGGCCACATCACAAAAGCAGTTGGGAAGGACAAACTCTTGTTTCCAGTTTTCCCCTTCTCTCACAGACTGAAGGAAGCAGAGGACCTGGGTCTGAGAATGCCTCTGTTGCTGATACTCCCTGCTGGCAGAGCAGAGGCGGCCCTGGAGCAGGGAGTGACTTGTTCCTCATTCCCTTTCCAGGAGAAGGAGAAGAAGTACATGTTACCAGTGGATAACCTGAAACTGCGGGATGTGGAGAAGGGCTTCATGTCCAGCAAGCACATCTTTGCTCTCTTCAACACTGAACAGAGGTATGCTCCATCTCAGCACAGCAAGCTGCTGGAGCCAGGGACAGGATGGGGATGAGTGTGTTAGGATAGCTGGCCAGGAAAGATGTGAGTGTCCTTTCAGAACAGCTGCTTTTGTAGGAGATGGGAGGGCTTTACTTCATTCCTTCTGATCTTACAGATAAGTATAATTTTCCTTTTGTTTGCCAGTGCATGGCTTGTGGTGTGAACTTAACCCTTCAGCCTTTTGGTGTGGTTACCTCGGTCTGTGGCTGGGTTATACATTTATAATCACAATGTTGTTGGTGAGTGACTAGGGAAATCCATAGGACTTGGGATGGGTGGAGGAGTCCAGCAGCAAACAGAACTGAAAAGAGAATCTTTTTTAGGCCTTGTTGAAACATAAAACTGATTTGAGAGCAATCAAACTTGGTTTAAAAAACAAAGAAAACAACTTTGCTTTTGCAGAGTCATCATGAGGCTCCTAGCAAGGGACCAAGTGTCTCTGTCTTAAAATAACAGGAGGATTCCCTAGTCATTGATGTTTTTGTCAGATATGGGCAGATCTCTGAGTTGAGAGAGAGAATAATAAAATATGTCTTCCTGTCAGGAATGTTTACAAGGACTACCGGCAGCTGGAGCTGGCCTGTGAGACCCAGGAGGAGGTGGACAGCTGGAAGGCTTCATTCCTTAGGGCAGGAGTGTACCCAGAGCGTGTTGGGGTAAGTGACAGCCACAATAATGGGATAAGCAGGAGCACAGCATGTGTCTCGAGAAGGATAGCTCCATCTTCTTGTGTTAAAATTAAGTCTGTGAAGGTTTTGTCTTTCCAGAGCTGAGAATTCTTTCTGGTGCTTCCATTAGGGAAGCTTGAGATAAAGTAGCTGGCAGCTTCAAAAGGGAAGATAAAGTAGGAAAAGACTGCCTTGATAAATCCCTCTAGCTGTCTTGTTTTATGGACATTAAATTCACAATATAAGGGTGACATTTAACTACTGTGACTACTAACTAGTATGGTATCCACTGAGCAAAGGCACTGTTCCTTTTTGGAAACTCTGTACAGCCTTATTAGGAACTTCCTGATGTAGCAGTTCTCCAACTTTCCTTCCTCCAACTAATTAGGGAGGGAAGTCCTTTGAATTTTGCTTTGTGGGTACTCTAATATGCTCCTTTAGCAAGAACTCTTATCTCTTCCCTTCCCCTTGCCCCACAGCATTTATTGTCAGCATTATTTTGTGCTTTAAAAGTATCTTCTAGACAATTGTGGTATTTGTTTCTGTTCAAAGCCTTTCCTGTTCCTCTGTGAGAGGAAGCTACTATAAATAGTTTTCCCATTAGAAAAGTGATAATTGCTTTTCTGTTTGTATTTGTTGCTTCTAATAGATTTCTTGCATTCTGTCCTGTTACTCTTGAATATTGCTGGTTTTTCCTAACAAACTGATAAGAGATTTTAAAAAGAGAGTTAGGCACTGGGCTTTGGGCTTTAACAGTGACAGGACTTCAGATTAACTTTGAGCCAGACTGGTTCTCTAAACCACAGTGGCCACTGGCACCTGTTGCTGTGCAAATGTAGGGGTGTGACATGGGAGCCCTGGTCCCTGTCTCAGAGCCCCTGTGAGGAATGGCAGGGGACCTGCAGGTAAGAAAGTTGTCCTTTGTTGCTAACAGCATGGTTTCCTTTGCAGAGCATCCCACTTTTCAGTTCAGCTGAACAGTTCACTTGTTCCCCTTCTAGGGTAATAGAGGTACTGATGTATTTTTAGTGGGATTGGTCTTTTGCTTGTCAGTGCTATTTTGGGACCTTCTCCAAATTCTAAGACCAACTAAAAGTCATTTTTTATTTTTTGTCCCTTTTTGTTTTAATTTTTTCCATGTATGCTCAAACTGGCCTGCCAGGACAAGGACAAAGTAAGTCTGACCCCCTCTGCCTGTCTTGCCTCCTGGGGCTCTCACCAGATAACTCTCTCATTTTTTTTCTCCTTTTGTCACAATTTCCTGAGAGGCATTTGCTTCTTCTCCCTCTTTGTACCCTCTGTTGGATTCCTGCTGTCTGTTTCTGTTCTTGGTTTGAGTTTTCCTTTTTTCTTTTTATTCCTTCCTTTTTGTATGACTTCTGAATCTTGGTGCAAGCTTCTTTTTGGTTTTTTTTTTACCCTCACTTTTTTTTAAGTTGTTCTGTTTGACATCCACTTCCTTTACTTTGTTTCACACTGAGACCTTGCATTCCTTCATTATGTAAGATCTTCTCAGCAAAAGCTCAAATGAACAAAAGAATTTGCCCTCTCTCATATATTTTGTTCCCCAAAACAAAAGAGAAGCCATTTCCTACATGGCAGATTGTTCAGACTAGGGCTGTTTAAAACAAAGATGTTTCATTATACAATCATGGGGCTTTTTTTTTAAATAAACATTGAGGAAGGCAGCGGTTCTTTCATGCTTCAATACTTTGAAATTGATCCCAAATGGAGGGGCCTTGGAGATTGCTTGCTGTCAAACAGCACAGTCCAGGTTTTACCTTACAGAATAAACAATGTATTTCAGGCAAAGAGGAGGAGATTCATCTGCTTGGTGTGAAAGAAAAGATAATTATAACTTATGATGCAGGAGTTGCAGTTGAAGTGATAGGAAAGTTTTCTACTTTATTCCATCTACTTGTGGTCAGCCTGAGAGGAGCAGCTGTTTCGCTCCTCTGTATCTGTTTTCTCATTTGTGTAATGAGGACAAAGATGCAGCATGGCAAAGAGCCTGTGAGATTTAATTTATGGTGAATGGTTCTTGGTTTTAACTGACTCTGGTCATGGAAAACCCAGATCAAATGAAGAACCTTTCAAGAAGCAGTAAACATTAAAAAGTAATAATACAGCTTTGAGATGCACCAGAGCCATGACCTCTGAACATGTGTCAGGAGTCCCTGTTGCCTTTCACCTTTTCTTAATAACTTTCTACTAAGAGAGCAGCTTTATTGCTAAAATTTCTGAGATCTGAGCTGGAGAAGTCTGTACAAACTGAGTTGTGCATTGACAATCACAGCTCAAAATGTAAGTTTAAATAAATTTAATTTATTGCATGCGCTTCCTGCCTGTTCCCTTCTACTCTTCTCTTAGCTCTCATGAAAAGCCAATTTTATGTTATATTTGAAGAACCAATATGTTTCTCCTTTTTTTTTTCTGCAGGCCAGTGAAGCAGAGGAGAATGGAGGAGATAGTTTCATGCACTCCATGGATCCTCAGCTGGAGAGACAAGTGGAAACGATCAGGAACCTGGTGGATTCCTACATGGCAATTGTCAACAAAACCATCAGAGACCTCATGCCGAAGACAATCATGCACCTCATGATAAACAATGTACTTATCTCACTGTGGACAAGGGAGGTGGGAGAGGCAGAGAGGAGAAAAACAGGGAGGGAGGAAAAAATGAAGAAAAACAGAAGGCAACTTGGAAGGAAGAGGTGGGGACAGAATAGTGTGTTTTGGGGAGAGGTGGTGAAAACTGATTCCCTCTCTCTGCTCACTTACAGACCAAGGACTTCATCCATTCAGAGCTGCTGGCAAACCTGTACTCCTGCGGGGACCAGAACACGCTGATGGAGGAGTCGGCGGAGCAGGCGCAGCGGCGCGACGAGATGCTGCGCATGTACCACGCGCTGAAGGAGGCCCTCAACATCATCGGGGACATCAACACCAGCACCATCAGCACCCCCATGCCCCCACCGGTGGACGACTCCTGGCTGCAGGTGCAGAGCGTACCGTCCGGACGCAGGTACCAGAGGCTCAGGGGGAGAGCCCCCAGAGCTGCCTGACGCCTCTTCAGAGCCTTGCTGGGGCCTCCTGCTGACACAGGGAGTCCTCCTCTTCTTCCTGTGGATGAAGAGTCCTGGGTGTTTCTGCTGGCAGGCTCCTAGGATATCATTACAGAGATGTTCTGCTTGGGTTGGATGGGGTTGGCGTAGCTTTGGAAGCAGCCTGGTGTGGTACTTGAAAGCCAAAGGGTGGTGTGTAAAGTGATGAGAAGCACTGAAGGCAGAGTGGTGCCTGTGGGGACATCGCAGAGCTGTTGCTGCAGTTGAATGCCTTTGTTTGTTTGGCAGGTCCCCCACATCCAGCCCCACGCCACAGAGGAGAGCTCCTGCAGTGCCCCCCGCCAGACCTGGGTCTCGCGGACCGGCTCCTGGGCCACCTCCTGCTGGTGGCTCCACGCTGGGTGGTGCCCCCCCTGTGCCCTCCAGGCCAGGTGCCTCTCCTGATCCCTTCGGGCCCCCACCTCAGGTTCCTTCTCGGCCCAACCGTGCTCCTCCTGGTGTTCCCAGGTAAGTCCTGAACCGCTGCTCCTTGCAGGTGGAGGATGTTCTGGTTTTGGGTCAGAGCCTTGGCAGCACTTGGCCTGCCTGGGCCATAGGAGGAGAATGGAGTGCATGGTGTGGGGAAGAGCCTTGGGATATTTGGATTGGATCCAGAGGCAGGAGCATCGTTGTCCTCTGAGATTCCATTGTATGGATGAGGCAATGCCAAGGCAGCTCTCAAACAGAGGGGCAGCTGTTTCTCTCTACAAGCCTCTATAAAGAATGTGGGAGAAAACCCTGATCCCAAGGTTTACAGCAATTGTAACAATGCCTATAGTCACCCGCTAAATCACAGGACTGGGATGAGATTCCTCTCTGTGTAGGGCTCCCCAAAGTCTGAAGTTACCCCTTTTCTCTTGGCCCAGAGTTCTTCAAGGTGAGTTGGAAGACCTTCAAAGCTGTTCAGCTGCTTTCTGGCTAGGAGAGTATCACAGGATCACTGGCAGGGAAATGAATTCTTAGGCAATTTTGTTGCTTGTGTAGTCAACTTCAGCATTTTCCAGTCTAGAGGGTTCAAATCACACAGCTTTGCCTTCCCATTAGGAAACTCATTTCCTTTCCTGTTCAGTCACTTGAGACACACTTCAACACAGTAATAAGGGATTATCCCAGTGCAGCTGAGTACATGTTCCTGAACAGGACTTGGGAAGCAGTCTGGAACCAGGAATGCTTTTATGTTGGGTACTTAAGTTTCCCTTGAGGAAGAGGAGGTAATTGCAGTGTAAAGAACAAACATAACCAGAAACTCTCCAGTGACATGACAGAGAGAATGCTTCTCTTGTGGAAAACACCTCTCCAGTGGGTGCTGGTGGCACAGTTCTTAAACTTTGCCATTTTCTGTGGAAACACCAAACCTGTCAATGGTTGGGGATGGTGTATGGCAGAGTGGGTTCAATATTCCTCCTGTGATAGTGCCCAGCTCATGTTTGGTGCTGCCTGTTTGGAGGGAAGTGTTCTCTGCCAGGCTGCAGCCAGCCCAGAGGTGGATGAGTCCAGACTGCTTTATAGACCAGTTTCTGACTCTGGTGTATGCAAATGGTTTTACTTTCTTGGTGCCTTTGCCCCAATCCTTCCTATGCACCTTGATGCAGCTCCCACAGTAACTTGTCCTCACATGCCTCAGTGTTGCCCTGGAGACTGTGGAGGCACCTATGGATGTCAGCATGCTTCTACTGTGTATTTTGGCTCCTGCTTCTTGTGACCCTGCCTTTCCATATACTGTCACTTTGTGGTTTTGTTTTCAGTATACTTACGCTTCTTTATGTCTCCATTTTCCTCCTTTCACTCAGTTTCATTTCTTCACTCATGAAAAATATTCTATATACCTGGCTGTCATGATAGGATTCCCCAAATGGGCTGAAATGAATTGGCCTTTTTTTAAAGAAATCTGTCATAGCTTATCTTAATGGCTTTTCTGCCTTTTGCATGAGTACAAGGGCTTAGGGAAAGGTAGGAAAACAGCACTGGAGCAGAGGAGGAAAGAGTTTCATGCTTGACTGAGCAACCCCTTGGTTTAGGAGAGATGGTAGGTTGGATTGCATGCTACTGACTGCCCTGATCTGGAGTTGAGAATGTAATTCCAGAAGCTGTGAAGTGTGATGCTCATTCTCTGATCCCCCTCTCTGATTCTTCCAGTTGTTCATAGACTCCTCCGGATCCTGATACCAGCTTGTCATTTGAGTTCACTGATGAATGGAGAATTTCCAATGACAAGGGACTCTTTCTCTTCCTCTCCTGTATATAGAATAAGAATGTTCCCTGCTAGCACTTGGACTCGGGTCCTTCTGCCATGGGTGAACGAATGCCATCTCCATTGTTGCTTTTTTAATACCCATCTTTCCCCTGCTAACTGGGCTGTGCAGTGTGTGTGAGAGAGGAACAAAGCTCTTGTGTTCAGCACAGGTGGGCTTTGGTGGAGGAGTTGGTGGTGTGGAGTGAGCTCAGATGGGTGGTGGTGGCTGGGTGTACTTTGTGTGCTCATTGATGCCTGGGTAGAAGTTTGGTAGTTTTGTGCCTCTGGTTTGAGCATCTGATTTCATGAATGAGGAACTTACACGAGTGTCATGCTACTCCTTTTTCATAAACATAAGTGTAAAAACACATTTTCACATGTAATCACCACATGGTACATTTTTTTTTCAGAAAGATTTTCCTGCATATAATTAAGGACACTTAAGACTTACCATCCTGCTTCTGTGCTTAGCATTTATTCAGTTTACTGTGGAAATCCATAGAGACAAATATAGCTCCAATTTTGGGAGCTGAAAGTTACAAACCATCCAAGCTCCTATCAGTGTGCAGTGGACTGCATTTAGGATTTGACCTGGGTAAGAAATCTATGAAGGTGTTCCCCCACATACTTAGGCTCTTCAATTTAAAATAGTTTGATAGAACCTCTAGGTAGAAGAGCTTGAAGGAGAATTAAGAAAATTTCAGTATGAATGACTCAACCATTGGAAAAATGTGTTGAAGGTATAAATGTGTTCTCCATTCTTAGGTACCACAAGGCCGTGGGTCTGGGGTTACCTCCTGGCAGGGATGGTTCTCACTGGCTGCTGTGCTGGTCAGTGCCATGGGGGCACATCACTGGAACTCCCAAAGGGTTCCTGGACACACAGTTTCAAGGGACAGATTATCTCCTTAGTGATTTAGTGGCCAATGTCTGTGCCCATGACCAGGGGCTGGAACTAGATGATCTTCAAGGTCCCTTCCAACCCAAACCTTTCTATGATAAGGTCTCACAGCTCTATAACCTGTATTATTCAGGAGGTCAGAGTAGCTGATTTAATGATTTATGAACTTCAGAAAAGCCTTCACCTGCTTTAGGCCATTTGAGATAGTGCTCAGGACTGCACGTTATCTCCCTATTTCCTGAGCTCTTTCTTAAACATTTTATTTGGTCAGAAGATAGGAGTCCTCAGAGAGAGACAAGCCCAGCTACTGTGCCCAGCTGGTGGGTGCTAAACCTGGCTATGACACTGGTGAATGTGTGAGGAGCTTGGGTGAGTGAGCAGCAGCCAGTAGGTGTGTGGACAGATGGATGGGGTTTGGTGCACCCCTGTGCACAACAGGGTCTGGATGTGTGCAGGGATGAGGCCATGAGTGTTTGCTGTGTGTTTGCAGTCCCCCTGCTCACGCTGTGTTTGAGGGGGATGTGTGACTGTGTCTGTGCCAGCGCCTGTGTATCTGTTCCACCTTCCTGACAGTCTGTGTGGCCTCTGCCTTGAACTGTCTGAACTGCCATGTTGATTTCATGTTGTCTTTCAGAATCACTATCAGTGACCCCTGAGGACTGGCAGCCACGGTAGGTTCTGCACTCTCTCTGCAATGCATGAGTCACTGTGTCCCCATCCTCCAGCTCTGCTCTGCAGCTCTCCTCTGCTGCCCAGTTCTTGTGTTAGTAACAGAGTCCCTTGTCTGATGAACCACCTCTGCCAGGATCTCATAAAGGGAGGAGTCTTGAACAGAAAAACTGGCTGATCAGAGCCACAGCAGCTGCTTGAGCTGCAGGAGCTGGGAAAGCTTCAGTACCTGATTTAAGGTCTGGAGGATCCTTTCTCTGCTTCTGAATAGAGAAGGTGGGATGGGGGAATGAGCTCTGACAGCAAGGTCTAAACTCTGTGTCTTTCATTTGGCTTATATCCACACTGACTGTAAGATCAGCTGAATAAACTCTGCTTTGATTTGGTCTGTCAGCTCTGTTAGGATCAACACAGAGACTTGGGGAGCTGATAGTTCAGACTCCTCTTCTTATATTCTAATGTCTGGCTGGAGAAGTGCTCCCATCCTCACTCTATCCCTGGTGCTCATGGAAGTCAAGAGGCGTTTGGGTCATTAATATCAGGACTTCCATGTCTGAGTGCAGGGTAACTCTGACATTGAATGTTCCCTTCTATCCTTGTGTCCCATCATCAGATAGATGTGAACTCCCTTGTTTGTTCTCCCCTTGACCCTTTACCTTCTAGGTACTCTCCTGCCTTCTCTCCTCTGCACAAGGAAGGCTGTAGTGATCTGTGTCCCTCAAACCCTGCCCTGAGCTCCTGTCCTCTCAGCCCATTTCCCTGTCCTCTCTCTCCCTGCATTTTGCAGCATTGTAGTGGTTCAGTGATGTAGCAGGGTGTGGGTTTGTGCTGTGTGCTGCTCATCCTCTTAATGTCAGTGGGGGTGTGAAGAGAGACATTAGCAAATTCTCCTGAGACCTTTGCTTGGGAACCTCCAGCCCTTATTGACAAAGAGGTATAGAGAGCAAAACAGGCAGGTGTGGATTTTCTGGGCCCCTTCTCCCTTTCTCTGTGGGTGTTGTTTCATGACAGAGGAGCGGAGAAGCAGCAGCTCCTGCAGATTCCCTTGCTGCTGATTGTGGCAGAGAGATCTGGGGGCGAGGAGCATGTGCTGAAATCCTATTTTAATAGGAATAGCAGAAGTTCAAGCCCCTGTTCTGGGGCAGGGGGTCTCAGCCAGCCCCCATCTTGCAGTAGATGGTGTCTGTTACTGCTGCACAGAACTGCAGGTAGAGCTGAGGTGCCACATTGCAGTGATTGCTCATGATTGACATCTTTGAGGACGTCATCGCCAACCCTCCTCATTGCTGACACACTGCAGAGGTGTTGGAGCAATCAGCAGTTTCCTCCCATATTCTGCCTACTGCAGACATCCCTGGCAGCCCTGGAAACATGCATCCTGGGTGAACAACCTTGGGAAGGAGCCTCACTGTTGTCTGTACCCCATTCTGGGACTCGCTGTTATGGGGCGTTCTGGTTCTAATCTGGCATAAAGAGCACCAAGGAAATAAAAATTAAAAACAAAAAAAACCCCGCCAAATGATCAAAAAAAATATACCCAAAACCTTTTGCAGTCCAAGGGAATAAATATAATATTTCCCACCTCTGTTAGGTCTTTATCAACAGAACTCTCCATCTCAATAAAAATAGCTCAGTAGAAATCCCTGTTAGCCCAGTGGTTGTGAGATAGGATTAGCTCAGTGTTCTCTCTGGGTATGGCCTGAAAGACTGACTTCAAAGGATGTGAGATTCACTGGAACTCATCTCCCTGGGCTCCTGGCAGGGCTCAGGTCTTCCTTCTTATGTACTGGAGGCAGCCACAGGCTTCCCTGTGAGCAAAACTTTGTTCCTTCTCCTGACAGGGAAGTGACTTTTCAATGATATAGAAAGGCTTGATTAGCAGTGTAGTCTGACTGAAGCAGAATTTTGGGAGTAAATGTTGCCTGAGAGATTTCTCTGCCCCTTTTAGTGCTGGTAAACAGTTTTCAGCCTTTTCTAACCTGACCAGGCAGATTCTGCAAGCATCTCCAGAAAACATCAACAGAAATAGCCTACAAGTTTAAAACGTAGCCCCACACCTTAAAATGCTTTGAATGCTGAGAGAAATAAATGCAAAAATCAATCTAGTACATCACGAAAAGCAGCCCATCTACCTGTGAATTACTTGTGCTCCTTTCAGCCCTGTTTATCCTGCTAGGGTCAAGTGGCCACTCCTGCCAGAGCACTTTACATATTCTGGTGGCTTCAAGCACCTTTTTCATGTGAACCCTCAGAGGCTTTTAGCACAACCTGTGCAAACTCCTGAAATGCAAACAGTCCTTTCACCTTCTCAGAAAATGCCTTCTAACATGGTGATGCAACAGCATCTCTCTGAATGTTGAGCTGGAGTTCTGTGGGGTTTAAATTCAGGTGCTGTTGCTGTTCCAGTGTCAGTAGAAGCCACCAAACGGTGTGGCTGCATTTACACCATGAGCACCCTTAGAGATCATGACATGTGGGATCTGTGCATTTAGCTCTGAGGCTTAATAAATCTGGAGCAGTAAGTTCTGCTGAGGTTTAATAAACAGGACTGGAGAGTTGCTCTGGTTTATTTGCTGAATGAGGGAGCTTGCCCTGATTTATAGGAGTGTAACTCCTCTAGTGCCAGTGTGATTATAGACTACTGGTACAAATATCCTCATTCCTAGCAGTGATGTGATTCTCTGTAATCTAAATCTTGTCAGTGTGGAATTATTGAGGGATTAATTATGTGACACCTGGTGATCAGTGCCTGATCAGTACAAGAGCTTCCCCTCCATTTGCTCTACATGCTGTTGGCTTTGCTCTTTGCATTTCAGGCAGTTTGGACCTTAAAACTACCCTGCCTTGGTACTGAACAATTCATTTATCTTAATGAAACATCACAAAATACAGTTGAGGTCACAGACACTGCAGGGAGCATACTTTAAAGGAAAAACACAGATTGGACTCAGTTTTACAGAACACATTTTTATTTATAGATTTCTTACAGCCTGTAGTCTGAGACTGAAGTGGTATTTCAGTTAATGATCTGAGAGCCATGTCGAGGGTGTTGTCCTGTATGTTTTTATTGTGGCTTTTTTTTCCCCCAGTCCCTTACAGGAAGGAGATTCTAGAACACTTAATCCATGCAGAGGGCAAACACTTAAGTGCTGCCCATTTATGTAGCTAAAGTATCAGCAAAAGACTTGGAACAGAATGGAGATGAAGTAGCCAAAGTTCCTTTTATTGAAGCAGAAGCTGCATTTACTCTGTGCCAGAACTGGAAGACTGAAAGCTGTGAGCTTGCCCCTGACATCCAAGATCAGTTTCATGTCAGAATAGGGAATCTCAGCCTTGCAGGGGTAGAAGGTGCTCCTCCAAAGCAGCCAAGAGCCTCTGGCAGCAGCGCGTCTCAGAGGACCCATCCATGCTGTGTGACTGTCATGTGCTTGATACAGGAGCTCACTGTTGTGCGTGCTTCTCCACTCATCCCAGAGCCAGGGCACTTACTGGCACTAAATCTCTGCACTTCCAAATTTCAGAGGGAACCAAAACTGGCAGCCCAGGGGATTGCTCTGCTGCTGATCTGTGCTGTGCAGAAAGGCCAGTGCGAGGCCGAGTAGAAGCCTGTGGGGTTTCTTTTTTTCCTTTGTGGGGGTTTGTGCCTCAGCTTGGATTCTTTTGCTGGCTCAGGCAAAGTGGAGAAGCATGTGTGGTTGTGACTGCAATTGCTGTGCTAACCACAGTGTGTGTTCTCTTGTTTTTGTTTCCTGCTTTTTCACAGCAGAAGGGGCCCCGCCTCACCTACTCGACCTACCATAATCCGACCGGCTGAACCGTCCCTCTTAGATTTATAACTTGAGGCTGTAGACAGCTGGCGACGAGTGCCGTGCTGGTGGCTTCCCCATTCCACCCTCCCTTCCACAGCCACAGTCACTCCTCTCATCCATCCCACACCCCTGCCTCCCACCACCCCTCCCTGGTGTGTGTAAAACTCTAGCCTAGTGATTGAGCTCTTCGTCTTGGCTCGTGCGTCCTGTATTGCTTTGTGAGCATAGAGTAGCCTTCATTCAGTGGCATGGATCCCTGAAGTACACAGGCTCCTTGGAGAGATCAGCCACAGGGACGTCCTTAGGTCCAAGTGGTGGCTGTCCGTCCATCTGCCCAGTCTAGCCTGGATAAGTGTCCTGCCTGCACCAGTTGGCTGTAGCACCCAGGACTGAGCTGTAGCTGTTTTCTTTCCTTGTAGTTTTAAGACAAAAGCGTGGCTTAGCAAAAATATGCTGTCAAAACACATGACACCCGTTAGGAGCAGATTCAATGTCCTGTGTATTAGCTTGACTTCTAAGGTGCACAAATTTCATGTTGGGAACAGTGCAATCAACTTCATATCAAAGTGAGGCAGGGAGATGAGTGAAGGGGGAAATGAATGGATCAGCCCAGTCCTGCCTGAGTGAGGTCTGAGGTAGAGCACACACCTCAGCGTGCAGGGAGCTCACAGACCTGCTCACCCTGGCTCCTGGAGCCGGGCCATTCCTGCTGGGGGCACGCTGGCTCCTGCCAGCACTTGTCTTGCATCACCATTTTTGGCTGACTTTCCTGAACCCAGCAGGGCGAGGGGAATCGACACGCTGCTCCCCCCTTGCAAACGGACAGCCAAATGTTTCAGGGAGTTTGCTGTGTGGTGTTTTGTTGAAAATATTTCTGCTTTGAACTAAGCACATCTTTAAGTGTTTTTGGGGTACTGTGGTGACTTCTTCCGTAGCCTTTTCTTGCATGTGGATGGTACGTGTTTGGGGAAACTTGTAACCATTGTTGATCACATCTCATCTTAAGGTTTGGTTTTTACTTTTCATGCTACATGTATTTAAAAAAAAAAAAAAGACTTGAGAATTAAAAAATATATCAACCCTGTACATCTCAGATGTCATGTCTCTGCCAGAGCTAAATGAACCACCTGTGTTGCAGGCTGTCCTCCAGGCCTGATTGCTGTTGAAGTTCTCTTGTTTCAGTGCTATTACTCTAAAATTTCTCTTGTGGATCCTCTGTTGTTCTGATGCCGGTTCCTTTCTGTATTTTAACTATTGTTTTACTACTTCTCCCCCTTCTCCTTCCCTTTCCCTTTCCCTTTTTCTTTGTTTCTCTTGTCTCTAACCTCCAGCCGGCCGGGTAAGGCCAGTCCCGCCCGCCCGGAGAGCCCAAAACCACCATTTGACATGTAGGCCTGCTCCCTCTGAGACTCTTTGCCTGCTCTTAGCTGTTCTGTCCTGGAATGGTCTGACTCCAATCTCACACATGGCTTGTTTTGTTTGTAATTTGTGACACACACATATCAGATGTGATTGTAGTGAAACTGTTTTTGGGGTTTTATTTTTTGGTTTGGGTTTTATTTTTTTTCCTTCCCAGCTGCTTAAAGGAGTTAAACAAGTATATTGTAGTAATGAGAAACATATCTTTACTGTTATAAATATCTATAAATATATATATAAGATGAAAAATCTATATATGTCCAGGTGTTAAAAGCCATTTGTGCTTCCATGTGAATTTTAGGAAATACTTAAGTAGGAAAAGAATATCTATATACATATATATATACACACATACATCCAAAAAGTTAACCAAATCCCAATGTTGAGTTTTTGAGCTGATTGTTAAATTCTCTGCTGTGTGCAGTTGGGTTATTGTATTACCCCAGACTTGTGGGTGAACTGTCTCAGTGCTGGTAGTAGCTGTGATGCAGTTTGTGATCTACCTGTCACTCTTGTTTATTGGATGAAATAAACTCTCATTTCTGTATAATGAAGGTCTCCATGACTAGAATAAAACCATCTCTCTTTCTCTTGCTTTTTCTCTGGGTGGTTTTCAAGCTGTGTTTGATTGTAACCTGATCTTTTCATCCCACAGAGTTAACAAGCTGTACATGCAATCAGGGGCTGTCACTGATAGGAAAGGTGGAGCAGATCTGCATCAGCACTGGGTGTCCAGGAGCTGCAGTAGAGTGAAACAGCTTGTCAGGTGCAAAAAGGTAAATCCCTGTGCAGAAGGAATTGTGTGGAGGTGCTTCAGAGGTGGGGCACACAGAAGGTGGGAGTTTGCACACAAATTGCTTCTTAAAAGGGATTTTTGCCTGTAGTGCTTGTGGAGCACAGCAAGTGGACATTGAGTAAAGGTGAGGCGCAGGAATCACTCCTGAAAGGGGTCAGGGTAAAAAACAAATCTGAAGGCAGAAATTATATGAGATGCTAGCCAAGAGCCACCTCTCAGGCTTGTCAGCAGTCTGTACAGAAAACATTCATGAAAGCTCAGTGAAAACAGCATCACTGACAGGCCAGGTGCTTTCAATAAAGAATTCATTCTTCTTTTTCTGGCCCAATTTCAAGGTGGTCTATGCAAAAGAAATAGCTCTAGTCAGTGCCCCTCTGAATAAGTTTATTCAGAAAGCAAATTTGTAACAGGGTTAAATCACCTCTGCAGCAGACCACAGACCTTCACTGGTCTTGTCTCCTTCACAGTTCTAGAGTAAACACCCAATAACTGTTTATTCCCTTTACAGTAATACTCTGTCTTAAATCACAGCCCTTCCCCTTTTAGTTATGATACAGATTTATGAATAGCCTGAGCATCTGTAAACACTGAACAGGCTTAGTCTCTCTGTAAGGAATATACACCAATTTACACAGATACAGAATGTACACACCCCATCTCTGGGGAGCCCAATCACTTGTGCTGAGGAGAGACTGACAGCACTTGTGCCATTTAAATTAAAGTTCAAAAAGCAGCAGCCCCTGGGGGCTCACAGGACAGCACTGATGGTTCACCCAGCACAATCTCTGCTGTTGAACAGACACAAATCTGTGTGTCTGTGTTCCTCTGCTTCCATCTCAGCAGGTACCAGGGTCGCAGCTGATGCTGCTTCAGGCAGCAGCCCACACTCCTGTCTTTAATTACACAGCTCCAATGATCAGATCCCTTTAACCTCCCCTGTGGTTTCCCTCAAAACTCCACTCTTGACCTCACCCATCCTAAGAACAGGCAGTTCTTGCCTGAAGGCAGAGTCAGTTGCAGGATATCCACATCCAGTTCACATGGCATAAACTTCCACACCCAGATTTGTTTTGCTGCTGTTTCAGGGAGTCCTCTCCTCCCTCCATGTTCTATTTTCTCCCTAGAATCAGGGCTATGGCTAAGGAAGGGCCAGGACTACCACACTTGCTGCTCTATGTCCCAGGACCTTAAACATGCACCATGGGATCTTGGTTTCCACTCATCTCCTGCAATCCTTACCAAAATGGGAGAAGAAGAAAGTTCAGGGATGGAGAACTAGAACCCCTAAAGTCCAGAAATTCAAAACGAAGCATGTTTATTAAGTGGTTTCCTTTTACTTAATTTCTCCCATTTCTTAAAATAAATAAAACCTTCAGACACATACAAGTGAAACACATCATCCTTCAAAGTGCAGTTACATTTCCACCCCACTCCCAAGAATCACATAAAGCTTTGTCAAGTAACCAAAACCCCTCAAGGCTCCCTTGGGTCCCTTCCCCTGGCAATGAGAACAGGCAGGGCTGTGCCTGCCCAGGAGCTCCTTGCTGGGGGCCTGTTCAGAAATACAGGTGCAAGAGGCAGGGCTGCAGCAGCAAGGGGGAGTTGAGGATACGTAGTATGAAAACAAACCCAACCTGCTGAGAGTCCATTAGCAGAACAGTTAATTACTGCGGGAGCCCTGGAAGGAACTGGGCTGATGACAGGCATGAGTGATGGATCAGAACCGTGGGGAGCTCCTGTGGCAGCAGAGTCTGGGACAAGGGTTAAGTCATTTAGCCAAAAGTCATGGACTCCCATTGCCCCCAGTGTGGGCCTGGCCTAGGTGATGTGGCAGCACCAGCTGCCTCCCAGGATGAGTTAAGTCTGCCTGTCCTCCAAGCACACCGAGTAACAGAGGAAAGAGAAGATGAGGTCTGATGCTCGAGTTCCATCTGATACAATCTCTCTTTACTGATGTCTTTAGGAACCTGTTCTCACCAAGGGCACTGAGCACAGGTATGGGCACGTACAAGTCCATCAAGTCCTTTCAGGCCCACAGAAAGTTGCTGTAGTGAGATGTAGCACCTCTTAAACTACCATGATCTTGACCTCATCATTCTCATCAGCACGGTAGAAGAAGGGAATGCATGGGTTTTCCAGCAGGGAGCCCAGCCTCTCCTGAGGATTCTGGATTTCTCTGAGAAGCTGCATTATTTGCTTTGCTGTGGGGTCCTCTTGGTTTGGCTGAGCAGCTTTGCTGTCAGCAGGGGGGAAACCGGATTGATGAACAGCAGCCTCTTGTTCTGCTTCATCTGACAGATTCACCTCTCGTAGCCCTGCAAGGAGCACACAGAGGGCAGGCAGGTAACTCCTCCCATCCACACTCAGGACTGAGAGCAGGGGCTGCTCCCTGCACAGAGTTTGTCCTGCCTGCAGCTCACCTGCTCCATCGGTGGCGTTGAGCTCCATGCGCCTCTCTGCTGGGAGCCCACCCTCAGTCTGGCCTGCCAGCAGCTCTGGGTTCTGAGCAGCTGTTACATACTTGCTGTACCATTCATTTCTTTCCCTCACCAGGCGCATCACTAAGTCCTGCAGTTCCAGTAGTTTCATCTGCACCAAAGTAAAGGAAAGCCCATGAAACATGCACACAAATACACCCCTGCAGCTGGGAATCCTACTCCTGTCACAGAATTAGGAAAGGAACACACAAAGGTTTGCACTCCCCAGGCCCACCCTGCTTGGAGTAATACCACAGAAAAGTCCTTGCCTTCATCTCTTCCTTATCCTGAGCCAACCTGCTGATGTACTCCTCCTTCTCCTGGTGCCGCTGTTTGAGGATAGCCCTTTGACTCTGGTACAGTGCAATGTACTCCCCTGCAACACAAGAGAAGCCTCAGGAGTGTCTGCAAGATTGAGGTACAAGCCCCATAGTGAGGTGTGAGGCATGAGGACCCAGAAAATCAGCCCTGGAGTGGAGACCTAGCCCAGTTAGGCACAGTAGGAGACAGGAAAGCTTGGCAGTTTGAGGGCCCCGGCTCCAAAAGCTGTTTGGGGACCTTCTGTTCCCCACATAACTGAGGCACTGAGCAAGCTCTGCCTGTGCTGGTGCTGCCCAAACATACCAATGGTGTCAGTCTCTCCAGACAGCTGGATGCAGCGGTGCTCCAGCTCCTCCAGCCGCTCCTTCAGGTCAGCCTTCTCATGCATCAGCTCTGTGAAACGCAACTGCACACACAGAGGAGTCAGTCACTGGGCTGTCACACACAGACAACACCTGTGCTAAAGGTAACACCCCCTGACACTGGGCTGAGCCTGGAGAACAAATCCTGCTCCTTTGTGATCAAGCAGTGAGCAAGCTTTTTAGGATGGAGCATCTTTTTATGGAACATCTGCTGCTTGTTCCCCTACAATCTGTGTCATGTTTGTTTGACACTGGATCCTGGTCTGGCTGAGCAGTGCAATAGGGCTGAAACAACAGGAGGTGCTTTGCTTACCTGTAGCTTGTCCATGGCAGTTTTCAAAGCCTCATGAACCTCCACTGGAACAGTATCCATAATGGAGCCTGGAAGGGATGTGTGCAATTTACAGTTTCTCCTGGGGCAGGATGCACTCACAGACCTTTGGGTCTGTCTCAGAGCAGCTGCTGGCCCAGCACCTCATGGTCACACTGTCCCCAAACTGTACTGGGCTTTACCTCCATCCAGTGTGGTGTGATGTTGCTGCTCCTGCCTAAGAGCTGTGATTTGCTGCAGGAGGGTTCTGCACTGCTGCTTCTGAGCAGCCAGCTGCTTCCTCAGATCTTCTCGCTCCTGCTCCACCTGGGACATGGCAGAGGTCACGAAAAGGACCTAAGAAGAATTTCAGAGTGTGGACATTAGTGCTTCCCCTGTGTTCAGCAGGATCCATGGTGCATCTCAGGACAGAGTAACAGTTTACCCCATTTTATTTATGGGTGTGAAACCAAAGAACTGTGTGACTGCCCTGGAACTAAGCCAGGCAGCAGCTACTGCCTCTTCTCATTCCCAATTAGTGCAGGTTAAAAACTGGATCCCTTGAGAGCTATTTGACTGCAGTATTATGACTGTACTTGCAGATAAATCTTGTAGATATTTGACACCATTTCCAAATTGCCTTCCAAACTAAAAAGAACATCATCATCAAAGCCCCATTAAAGAGCTGCTCTGCCAGCTGAGTTGTCATCATAAGGAAACCACTGCCAGACTTCCAGCCTGTTTTGCAAGGATGCTGCAGAAGTCTTGGCTTTGCTGCTATGCACAAGGTGTTGCATTTCCCTCATGACTGCACTCAGCTGGTAGGATAACAGCTGATAAACCTCTCTGTAATTTAACTGGATTCCTTTTCTAGATATTTGTTTAGAACTAAAATCAAAGTCTTTTCTACCCACTAAGACTCACCATTTCTTCATGGCTTTCAAACTTCTCTGGGATCTCAAGAGAAGGTTTTTGGATTTCTTCAGTCATTGTTTCATCGCCTTCTGTAAAAGAAGGAAGGTGAACAAGGAGGCAATGCTGCAGAGAACCCAGCTCTGCCTCCTCCCTGATGCAGCCACTCACCCTCCAGTTGGTGCAAAATCCTGCCATCCATTTCTGCTGCCAGCTGACTGATCTGGGCCTGCAGCTCTTTGTTTTCCTTGGCTACAGCTTCCAGACTTTCCTGCAAGAGAGAAGCAGAGGATCACAAAAACTGCACAAGCCAGACTGCAAACAGTCACTCCGTCTGCAGGCAGTAGCACCACACACACAAACAGTACTTTGCTCCAGACAGGTACAATTCATCTGTATGGCACAGGGTGCAATCACAGCAGTATTATGACTGTACTTGTACATAAATCTTGTAGATATTTAACACCATTTCCAAACTGCCTTCCAAACTAAAAAGAACAGCCCAGGGTGGAAGGGACCCACCAAATCTCTCACTTACTGATTTACCTCCCATCTTTCCACTTGTCCCTTTTTACAGTTACCTTTGTCTGCTGCAGCTCTTTCAGGTGCATTTCCACTGTCACCTTCCCCTGGACCTCCTCGTGCTGCAGGCGGTCCATGAGCTGTGTCTGAAGCAGGAATTGCTTGTGCAGTTCCTCCTTCTCGGCAGCAAGCTGCTGGAAGGCCAGGGTGTACTGCTGCAGGTGGCTGTAGCACTGGTCCCTCTGCTCCTGCAGGCCACGGGCCTCCTGTGTCTTCAGTTCCAGCTGAGAGAACAAGGTCAAACCACCACATCAAACCCTTTCTGCCTGGAAAGCTGCTCCCTGTGACATGATCCAAACTGTCAACACTGCCCCAAAGCCCCCAACCAGGCAGACAGCCACCATCTGCCCTCACATGCTGGTCCCCCACATCAGCAGCAGATGATAGGGGCAGGCTCCCAGCTGGATCTTTGCAATACCCATTTCCATCCTTCCATCAGTGTCTGGGAAGTTGCCAGCAATTTGCAGAATCCAGCTCTGCCATCCCAGTGCTGGTGCTCACCGTCTCTTTGAGCTCTGCCAGGTTCTCCTGCAGCTGCCCAAGCTTCTTGGCCAGCTCCTTCTTGACGTGTTGCTCTGACTGCAGGGCACTTGTAACCTCCATGTTTTCATTTGTCTGCAAGACAAACACGACTGTGTAAGGAAAGTGCCCCAGCCACCATGAAACAGGCTCTCAATAAACCACGTTAGTTCCCAGTACAACAGGGGGCCATCTCTTGTGTTTTTCTGGACTGAGGGCCATAAATTGACTGTTCAGGGCAGTAAATAGCTTAAAGAAAGGTGCAGAAGATGGGAGAAGAACAAGGAAAGAGACAGGGGAATTGGTGTTGGGACAGTGCCAAGAAGAGGCCTGGCACATCATGCAGCCTTGTCAGCTCCAAAGCAGATGGGTGGTATGAATATCCCAAAGAGAGCCACAGACATTCAAAACCAAAGAGTTCAAAAAGGACTAAAGAAAAAAACCAACAGCTAGACCATGTGTCAGTCTGCTAGGACCCCAGAGGGGAAGTGTCACATTGAAAGAAGCAAAGCAAGAGTAAGGATTCAGCTCTAGGATGGGTAAGAATGACACCAGCAGAAGAGAATACTGTTGAGAACTTTCTTATGGGCAAATACAAGGGAACAGGAAACGGGTTCTTCAGGTAAAAGGGCAGGAGGAATACCCAGGGAGAGAAACAGCCAGGGGATAAGAAGGAAAAGGAAATAGTTCTGGAGAAATATAGTGGTTTATCTGCTAGAGCACCTGAGGGAGTAACGAACTGGAGGGAACCTCCTGGCATAGCACTATGTATCAAAGGATGGAGCAGCCACAGAGGATGACTCTCAGAGGGTAAGAGAGGGATAATGCTGCTGCCAGTTTTCCCATCTGCGCTACAAAAGGATTGCACCAGTGAGGGAAGCAGTGAGAAAAGAAGCACAGAAGAGACCTACCAGTTTAACAAAGCCATTCTGCAGCTCAGCCAGCTGCTCCTTCAGGTCCCGGTTCTGGCTCAGTGCCCTGCTGATGGTGGCCTTGTCACTCTGCATGTCCTCCAGGATCTGCTGCCTGTCCACAGCCTCCTCGCTGTAGCGCTGCACGCTCCTCTCCAGCTCCAGCAGCCGCTCCTCCTGCTCCCGGTTCAGGTGGCTCAGCTGCTCATTGTCCCTGACCTGGGCCTGGTACTGCCCCTGCAGCTCCTCCTTCTCCTGCTGCAGCCGCTGGATCTCCTCCTGCAGGCTGAGCTCGGCTGCTGTGGGCCCTGGTGGTGAGGCAGGCTCGATATCCATGGGCTTCACTGCTGAGGAAATGCAGTCAGAGGGGCTCAGTCACAGGGAAATGGCTGGGTGAGACACATCCCTGCTGGATCACAAAGCACTCCCCAGCCCATGGGGCTCTGTGGCCCAGAAGGGCTCAGCAGCTGCAGCCTCCAATCCTCAGTGCACAGCACTGAGAGGAACAAAGAGCAAACCTACCCCAAAGCCAAGCACAGCATCCTGCTGTCTGTCTGCTGCTGACTCCCTCCCAGCCCCAGAGCAGGAGCATCCTGCCTTCCCAAACTCCTGGGCTAGAGAGGCTGACAGTACAGTCAGGCCAATACTACAGACATAACCAGGCTGCTGGTCCATTCATTGCAGGAGTTCACTTGCTATTTCCCAGGAGAAAAGGGTTCTTAGGGTCACCTGGTCTCCATCTGCCTTCCCAGCATCAGACCCACTTGCACCTCCTGTGCAGAAGCACCTGCACAGCAGGACAGAGTTATCCAGCTCCACTCTGCAGTGGGAAGCCCCACTTTGGAAACCCTACCTGATGTGTTCAACAGCTCTGTAACATTGTTCTCCAGCTCCTGAATTTTGGCCATGTGCTTCTCCTTCTCCTCTGCCATTGTGTGGACCTGCAAGGCCACACAAATGAAAATTACCACAATGTTCATGGGGCATTTCCTGCTGCCTGGGTTTGTCCAGAGCTGGGATGCTGCCCCTGGGTTACCTGCTCAGAGAGCTGCTGCACCCTCTGCTGCCAAATGCTGCCCTCCTCCCTCAGTTTCTCCACATACTGATCTCTTTCTGCCTGCAGCTGCTGGAGTGACTCTGAGAGCTGTTCAAAACAAAATCAAACAACATCATATTGGCTAAATAAATCTGGTTTAAGGGATAAAACTCGAAGAAATCAGTGTTAGTGCAAAGCTCAGACTACATTTTTCTGCCTCACAAGTTTCCTTACAGACATCAAGATTTGGATCATATTTCATACAACCTCTTACCTGAGCTACCTGGGTTTCCATGCTTGCCTTCTCCTCCAGAGCCATCTGCAGCTGCTGGTTTGCATCCAGACTCCCTCCCTGGCTTGAGAACTGTTTTAAAAAATCAGAAAGTTAAGGCAAAATGTTAACACTCAATTCCTGCACAGCCTTTCCCCCTGAGAGTAACCTGCCACATGATCCTCCAACTTATAGTGAAGTTCAGTGTGAAAAAATAGGGGGATTAAAAACAAAAAGCTGAGATTTTAGTCCTATAAAACAAGCTAAACTGGGCAGCTCCTCCCTACCAATTTTGCATTTACTCTTTTTTAAATTAAGAAAATAGGATTCAATCAAACTTTGGCTCAGAAATTGTGTTCATTTCTAGCATCTACATTTTTCAGCCATATCAGATGGTATAAAAGGCTGTGACCTTAAAAGATGTCAGACATGTCAGGAATTTAAAGCCAGTGTCTGGAGCATGTCAGTGGACTGGGCACCAAGGCTGGCTCAGCTGAGGCACAGGACTTTTCCCAGAAGAGCAGCAGTTGGCTTAATTTCAAGGGTAACTTAAGACACAGTCTAGGAATTTAAAAAAGAGCATTTTCTTCCCTCCCAGGCTCAGGGTTACACCAGGCTTGCTCTCTGACCTGCTAACAGCTGGCTCCATGCATTCCTTCCCCAGCTGACTTCAAGCTGCCTCTGTCCAATTCACCACCTTCCACTGGTGGGTACAAACACCACCCCTACTCAGCTGCTTACTCATTGCAGAACTAAATTACCAAAATGCTGAACAGATACAACCAGAAAAGTCACTGTATTTCCACATTTCACCCTCTCTCACTGTACAACAGTTATAGCAGACTAAAGTGACATTACTTTTCAAACAATGTGTGCTTTTCAATCAATTTACAGCTCCAACACCGTAAAGAACACAAACTTTTCGGTTCCCCTGAGGCCTTGCTGAAAGGTTTTTCCTAGGAGGATGTCTTGATGAGATTTCATGCCTTCCTTGAAAGCCAGAGTTAAGTCTTGCCCCCTCTCTCAGAAGGAAGTGTGGCAGTGTCATCACTGTCCTCTGCCCTCACCTGTTGAATCATCAGTTCAGCCATTTCCAATTTCTTCTGCAAATCTTCCACATCCAACTTCATAGCTGAGTTCTGGGACACCAGGGAGTGAACCTTCTCTGACAGCTCTGAATTCTGCTGTTTTATTTCCTCACTACTTTTGCTAAAACAAACAAAAAATTAAAGTGGCTCTGGGTCTGCTGATGTCCAGGTCAATGATCTACAAACCAATGCTTCCTGGCAGCTAGAATCACAGAAACATCACATCTAGTGAATAATTATTTTTTTTAGTTGAATATCCAACCTCCCAAATCACCACCTGTGGTCTTTGCCACTTGTTGTTCTGGAGCTCTTCTGCAGAAATGAGCAGAAGGGACTTACCTTCGTTTGTACAGTTCCAGTTTCAGGTTGTCTCGCTCCTTCACTAACTCTTTATTATGCTGGAGAAAAAGGAAATTATTGATTCATCTATAGACTTCAGCCAAACAAATAAGGTATTAAAAAATACTTCATTTGACCTTTAACACATCAGCTAAAACAGAAAAGGTCATAACTTTGGCAAAAGCTTCAGGACAGGTTTGCTTAGAACCTCCTGAATTTTCCAGGAATAAGTCTGCTCAGTCTTTTCAAGTGTGATGCTGCAAGTATTTCTGGATTAAAGACAATACTGAAGTGTGTGCTTGATGGAGATTTCTGGGACAAGGTGTCTCTTGTGTGGAGCTGCCAGACTAATGAAGTGAGGTGCCAGGTCTGAGGACACCAACTGAACCATGTGATTAGTCACAGAAACTTGAATGAAGTTTCCCTTGATGATGGGGAACACAGGGCTTTAAAAGGTTAATTAACAATTAACAAGGTTCATTTCTGCCTCTTCTGCAAGCAGGGACTGCAGACTTTGCAGCAGTGTAGTAATAAGCAAACAGCCAAAGGCAGAGCTGCTGGTTAAGCACAAACAGAGGTGACTCTCACCTTCTCTGACTGCTTCTGCTGCATGGAGATGGAGGACAGGGTGCGCTCCAGCTCCGACACTCGCTGGCGGGACGAGTGCAGACGGGCAGCGAGGCTCTCGGCTTCCCCTGCACGAGTCAGAGCACAGGCAGCTGAGCTACACCACAAACAGCATTTGGGAACTGGCTGAACAGCACTTTCTACTTTGTCAACAAGCTCTTCAGGCAGCACAGTAAATCAGCAGAGCTGCTCTGCTTCAGGCTCTACAGGTGATTCACTAACAGCCCTGGGAGCACAGCTCTCTCTAAATACCTGCCTCACTTTTAGAGGGAGATGATGAAACTTCCTTTGTAGAACAATAGACAGTATGTTGTTTGGGTTTTTTTTTTTCCTAAAGCTCAGCTAAGACCTAGATTAACATGACAGCTGTGTGGGAGGCAGGGCAGAAAAGGGAAACCAAGTTTTAAAAGAATTAGAAAGGAACGGTCTGGGGTAGTCACAAGGCCCAACAGAGCTGACAGGGCTTTAGTGATGCACAAAAGAACCTCAACTGCCATGAGACCAACATGCTCCCATCTGGGGGCAGCCACGATGACAGCAGCAGTGCCAGTGCCAAAGGCTGCTCACAGAGGGGTCAGGGAGTGCTGTGAGCTGCCTGCCAACAACTGTCATGCTTGTGACTTGACATGCACAGTTCAGCTCACAGTTCTCTGAGCTGCAGAGACTGTCACGTACCTGATTTCTGCCGTGCAGCTTGCTGAGTGTGGCCAAGGGCTGTCTGCAACTCAGACTTCTCAGAAACAAGAATTCCAATAGTCTGGATATGAACCTTTGGGAAAAGAAAATCAGCTCAGCACAAAACTTCTTTGCTTGCCACTGCAGCATCACTGTTGTCACAAAAGGACAATTCAGTAAAGAGCTCTTGCAGTTAAGTACAGTCTGGCTGACACTCAGTTTTGCTAAAGGAATGGACTTCTGCCTTTCAGGATAAGGACTATGAGTGCTCAATAATCCACAAAACAGCAGAAGTCAGGTGATATTACTGTAAGGGAGGCTCTGCCTTACCTGTAACTGTTCCCTCAGTGCTGCTTGCTCTTTAGAAAATTTCTGTTCAAACTCCTTCTTTTCCTGTAAAAACAATGCTTGGTCAGCACAAACATGCAGATAGTTAACCCTTGTTTCACATCAAACTAAAAAAGCAGGAATTAATTGGTACTATTTCTAGCATCTAAATGATGCCAGTATTTTTAAAGACATGCTTAATCTTCCATTATTTGAACAACTGAATTATTTTTCCATCCCAGACCAGCAGCAACAGCCCAGTGCAATCATTGCAGCACACACGTGGCAGTGTTGGAATGGAAGCTCCTGGCAGGGACCTAAACTGTAACCTCCTGTCCCCACTGCACTCCTGCAACTTGAGCTAATATTGAACTTTATTTCAATATTAGCTTTGGTCAAACTAAGAATGCTGCCTGTCAGGCCCAACTCGTGAAGTCAAAATATTAAAACTTATGCTACAAATAAAATTGAATCTAACACAAGACAAGATCATGCACTCTTGTGCCACATCCACTGTGTTTTCTACTCCTCAGAGAGACACCTATTTCTGTATCTATCCAAAAATAGGACACACTTTACCTTTTCCAGCTGATTCACTGCTTCTTGGTTCTGCTGTTTCTATGGAAGAAAATTGATGCACCAATATTAAGAGAAAATATTCTCATACTGAAACACATTTTCACTTTGATGAAGTAGGATATACGCTCAGTTAATGCAAGGAGAATTTCCATTTCTGTAGAAGACTAGGAAGTTCATCTCGGTTATTAAGAGATTTGGGGGCTCCCTTCACTAATATATGTGCTGTTTTTCATTGTTCAGTACATTATCACAGTTCTCCTCCAATACCTCTGCTGAAACCTCTATGTTCCTTTCTGAGCATCCAGCAACTTCAATTGAAACTTGCAATATCCCACATCTATGCAATTAATCACAGTCTAACTGGTGTGTTAGAAAAATCAGCAAAAATGCTTTTAATGAAAGACAAATACCTAAATCCCAAAGCAAAAGGCCTTTCCTTGAAGTGATTCCTTGGACCTCTCTCCCAGTTAACAAGGGGCCAAGTCGTGCAGAGCTGCACGTACGTTGGCAGGCTCCCACCAAGGTGGTGTGAGACAGAGCTGAAGCCAGATGCAAGGAAAGGGATAATTCTGTCCCAGCCAATTTCAGTCTCAGGGGTGAAACACTGGAGATCTGTGACTGCACAAAGTGCATCTCCAGGTGTGATGGGGGCAAAGGGTGCCCAGGCTGCCACCAAACCCTGTTTGCCCTTTGCTGCTCTTGTCTCCCTGGCAGTTTCCTCTTAAGTAACTACATAATTAGGATTTTTTCCCTCTTCCCAAATGATGAATATTGCCAAGGTGTTTCTTTATTACCACTACTACCTCAGTGTATTTTGAAACATGACTGCAGATGGAAAGATGATGAGGTTTTGATTTTAGCAATGCCAGCACACAAGCAGGAAAAGCAAAGGCAAGAGCACAAATGCAGCAAAGGCCCTACAGAGTTCCAGACAAACAGAAAAGCTGGCAAACAATGAGAATCCTGGGTGGGCAATGCACTGTACCTCTGCAGCCCAACTAAAACACAAAAAGTAAAAGAACAGAACAAAAATAACCCAAAACCAAAAATGAAACAAAAAGAGGGGTCATGGGGGGACTGGGAAATGCTGAACTTTGGGAAAAGTGTGGTTTTAGAGAGAAACAAAATGGGGGAAAGTATTTCACACAAGAAAGGCTCTTTTCAGTCTGGAACAGATCCACTTAGTTGCATTTTTTGCAGTGTTAAGGCTGAAGGCTGAAAAGCAGCAGCAGGAATCCATGCAGGCCACAGGACAAAGCAGTTCATTCATTGTGCCAAGAGAAGCTGAGGATATGATCAGAAAACAGCCCCAGGCTCTCTTGGACCTATTGCTCCCACTCTGCTGATATATTTAGAACAGCATCACCACCTGCAGAAACAGGTTTTCACCCTGCTGCCAGCACCAGAATTCTGTATTTCAAGGATTCACACCAGGACCAGAAATAGCTGTTTTATGAGGATGCTTATCACCCAGGGACAATGTGAGGAGATAACAGAGCACTTAAATGAAACAACAAAACTCTGTTTCTGCTTCCTCACATGAGCCACCACGCTCTTGTACAAGAGGCCTTAGGCTTTGATCCTCTCACAGGTTTTCCACCCAGCCCATTCTGTTCCATACAAAGTGCTGAGTAAGCAGCCTTCCTTGTGGCACTATGAGGAACCTGGAACCTTGCAGACACCCAGAGAGCAGGAGGAGCAGCAAAGACAATGCCAGACTGGTTGGTTGGATTGTTTCTTACCAATTCCTCTATCTTTGTAACGAGCTGTTTGTTAGTTAGATTGCTGGAATCCAGGGCTACTGCCAGCTCCTGGTAACGTGTCTGATGGGCACATGCATACAGGAGAAAAAGGAAGGAGCAGAAGAGGAGGAGGGAAGGAAAAAAGCAATAATTAAAAAGGACAGAAAAACAAATCATTATCACAATCTGATATAATAAGATTCTCCAAACAAAACAAAATCTGTGGTTTGAACAAAAGCAGCTGGGATGTTAACCTATTTTATCCGTTTCTGCTGAGGCCTCATTTTGACATAAAAGTGAATCAGGAATAAGAACTGCAGTTGCATGGAAGCCAGATTATCCCCAGTTCCCAAACTGGGAACATCTCTAATAACTGCCTCTGACTGTTGTGATCACAGCTACCCAATTACAGCCCCAGGTGACACTACATAGTGATTTTTGTGACCTGTGCATTCAGTTAGGCCTCACTAACACTGCTGTAAGCACAGAATCCAAACAAGTGATCAACAGCAGCAAATAAGAAAAATAAAAAACATGACAGACTGAGAACAACTTACTTCCATTTCCTTAATATTTGTGGAAGAAACAGCACTTTCTCCATTCACATACGATGTAGACTAGAAGTAAATCAAGTAAGTCAGTTTTAGTCCTCAAAGCAAATCACTCTTAGGTAAGATCCATTATAAGTGTAACACTCCTTATAGCACCCATCACTTCAAACAACCACACACAGGCACAGAAAACACTCTTCTGGCTTAGGATAGATGCTGGCTGCCCCTATGACAAGCTGATGTGAATTATTCAGACTGACTTCATATTCTTTTCCAGTAAATCAAGAGTACATCTTTCCATGAATATGTACAATTCATTCATCCCACTCTGCTTTCTTCCTACTGCCGAAATCTTAAATTCCTAAACCAGCATTTTTTTGCTCCTCAATGTTTAAGTACCACATTGGTTAGCAGGATGGCTGCAGACAACTCTGAGATTGAAGAGTGTTTCCTTGAGCTGTCTGCTTAAAGTTCCACATCAAACACCAAGAGAATTAATGGGACAAAAGGATGAAAAGGAGTACCTGGGAAACCAGGCCGTTGAGTTGCTCAGACAACTGACGGAGACCCTCTGTTGATGAGAAAGCCCTGGGAACAAAGACCTGGCAATGAAAACCTCTCCCAGAGAGCTGCCCAAATCAGCACAGCACTGGGGCAGGAATAAAACCTTAATCTGTTGGGATCCTGTTGCAAAGCCAACACAGACACTCACCTGTTCTCATCCAAAGCATTTTTATGATCCTCAGCTTCATTCATCTGTGGATTAAAACATAAAAACTTGTAAGCCTGTAAAAGATGGGAGTCACACTTATGAATGTGTCACTAAGACTTGATTACACCTGGGCTCAAGTTTCACAGCTCCTGTAATTACTGCTTCCCAAAGGAAGATGAACTTAAAACCACCAACTCAGCCCTGGCTTACACATCATTTCTGAGTGGAGTGAGTCTGCAATAGAGAAATTCAAGTGTATCAGCTTTATGTCTGCTGTTCCTGTTTATCAGGATAATCATCACTTCGCTGAAAAAAGCTACAACCGAATCTTTAATTAGTAAAAGGAAATCCAGACTGATTGAAATAGGAGAGAAGGGGAAGGAAGACAGCTTTGGAAGCTGCAGGGCCACGTGTGTGCTAGTACTCCCTCTGCTCTCAGATGATGACTGCATGGAGAGGGGAGAATGTAGTATTTTTAACAGCAGAAATGTAGTATTTTTAACAGGAGAAAACCTGAACTAGTCATGTCATATTTATCAAGGTCCCCTTTCTCCACACTACTGTGGCATCACTAACCAATCATCAATGGTTCAATGGCAGTATTGATGAAAGTCACAAACCTGTGTGAGCTGCATGCTCTCAGGAGCAGGCAGAACAGAACCACAACTAGGGAGGCTGTTGCTGTTAGATAGCACAGGGACATCAGGTGCAAGCTGTTCAGCACTACGAGTGGCAACATCACTGTCAAAGTATGCCTGTCACAAAACACAGCACAGGATTACAGCCTCCATGCAGAATGAACAAACACACACAAAAACACATCACCTTTAGCCTGCCTGTGAAAACCAGACAGATGTGAACAGTCATTAGGAAACACATGGAAGGGAACCTGTGTTCTCCCCAGAGCAAAGAGGTGAATGCATCAACCACAGACAAACACTGTCCCAGAGTGTCCTTCCATAAAGAACCAGGGTCCCACAATCCAACTCCCTTTTTAAACACAGGGCAATAACATCACCCAAACTCTAAGTTCACACATGAGATTCACTGCAAAAGACCCACCAAAAATCAAGTAAGGGCAAAGCCAAATGTCACTGTGCTTGGAAAAGCACCACCTTTAAGATGTTCCTGGGGAAAACACAGATCACTGTATGCAAATGAAGATGGAAAAGAACAGAGGAGTGACTAGTTGAAAAATGGGTTAGTCAGACTCAAGTGCTCTGTCTAAAACTCACTGAAATTTGTGGCATGCCATGACCCACCAGTTTAGAAACAGGACATTTATCAACAGGCCAGAGGGAGGGTGGCTGGGAGCAGGTGCCTGTGGCCCTGCTGCAGCCATGGATCCCATGACTAGAAGAGTCTAAATAGAAAAGAGAAGAGCCAAAAAACTATTTCTGGACAGCAAGTTCCTATGCAGCCTCTGTGGGAGGGTGGATGGCATCTGCAGCCCCCTCTACAAAGCCACACTGCACTCACCCACTGCATCTCCTTGCACAGCACTAGAGCCATTGAGGCCCAGCAGTGCTCTTGTGTTTTACAGCAATTTGATTGATTTCATCATCCAGCTCTAGTAAGTCATCACTTAAAAACACAACAAAACAAAGGAGATAATCTCAGCATTCAGCCCCACCAATATACTGCAGATCTCTGCAACTCCACCTGGAAGAGTTCCCTCTTACTTCAGTTACTTCCTCCTTGGCACTTCATAGGAACCAAGAAATCTCTCTTGGCATTCCCTGTTTACCTCTCAGCACTTCACTCACTAATCCAGCAGCAAGGTTAAAACAGCAACAGTGGAGACAGATTTAATGAAAGCAGTAAGTTGGAAGACTACAAAGAGAAAACAAGAATTTCCTGAATTTCTTTTTAGCAGGACAGGTACTGATGCTCTGAAGGAACAATAGATGTTAGGTGCTTATTAGGAAGGTCAGGAACTCCCTCACTTCTTCCAAATAAGGGTTAATTCACCTTTATCAATCACACACTCATCAATATAAACATCAGAGGGACAGGAGGAATTAATTCCCCAGTGCATCTCAAAATGATAATTTCTTCTGATCTGAACATTCTTTCTGCCTAATACTTCCATGATGCAGAAACCAGTAATGTTCCTCAACCACAAGAACTCCTTCCTTCTTTCTTCACAAGGAGCAGTTTTGTAATAAACTGTCAAAAACGCCAAAACTCTTTGAACAATTGAATTTGTTGGAAACAGAAAGTATTAAAAGCAAAACACTTATATGGAAATTATGCTGTGTGACATGCCTATAAAGTAAAATAAAAAGTCAGTAATTCTGCTCAGCTTAGCATGTAGTAGGATCCATTTACTTTCACACAAAGGCTTTGACTTTGCTGGTTTTCCTCTGTTTCAGAGCCAAGAAAGCTGAAGTGAGAGACAAGGGAGGGCTCTGCCTCACATGAGACACCAATGGCAGCAGCAGCTCAGCTGCCAATGATCAGCTTTTCTGCCCTATTAGCATCAAGTTTCTAAACAGCATTTTCCTGACTCAGGATTTTTACAAGACAGCAACTGGAATGAGAAATTGTTCTTTCGTTACATATTGCAGGTAAAGTTTAGTTTTCAAATAATTCCTAAAACCCCAGGCACAACAATCCAAAAATTCCATAACAGTCAATCAGATCAAACTGTATCTCTGAGAAAAAAAGAAAAAAAAAAAAGGGGAAACAAGAATGAAGAGAGCAATAAATTGTCCCTTTGCAGAACATGACTAAAGCTGTAGACACAGGCAGGCCTTCACTGCAAGGCTAAGCACTGGACCTCCTATCTTCATCTCACCCTCCAATGGGAAACAAATCTCTTTTTCCAATATTTAACTTGCTCTGAGTTTAAAAGTATTAACTGAAAACAGTGCCCAGGACAACAGTGACACTTCAGTCACAACACAAGTTTTCTGAGGCACACCCAGCACCCCAAACTGGCAGGGTGTCTTCACATCACTCAAATTCTGCTGGTACAGAACCTACACACACAGTCCAGCTGGTGGAACTCTGTGTGTCACATACTATCACACAAAAGAAAGAATGATACAAAGGCAATTCAGAGGGAATTCCATTCCACCTTGCAGCTTTCACTTCATTTGTGAGGTACCCCATACGATTACTATAGGTATATTTATTGCTGGACACCCATGGATATGCACTGAATATAACAATGAGCTACTTTATGACAACTACACTGAAACAATGGTAAGGAAATAAGCTACCAAAACGATGCAAAGTGAAAATGAAAAGCAGAGCTTTGGTACAACAAAACTGGAAGAACATTCTCAGCTACAAAATTTGACTTCTCTGAGTTCCCATCACAGTTTGGGCCTTATTTTAAATAAACTAACTGTTTGAAAATAAGTGTTTTTAAAAGGCTGTTTGTTCATGTATGCTCCTGAACACCTTTCTCTTGCTTCTTGGCATACTTCCTGCCCTTTCCTCTTTGGGATCTTGGGAATGTGAAGACATTAAAGCCTGTACATGCCTGGCTTTGAAGTATCTGACTTCCTGCCTAAGCATATTTACACCCCTGCTCCTTGCCAGACTGTACATCACCTGTGCCAGCTTCATGCCTGTCATAAAATGGGTGGCTGGAATAACCAGCCAGTGCAGCTGTTTGCCTGGAGATGGGCAGAAACATGCCCTTCAGAAACCAAGCTCCAGGAAACAAAGCAGTGACACTAAGAGCAGGAGAAATACAGAATAAGGAATCACTGCCTCTTCCTACTGCAGTTTTCCTCAGCTGTTATAAATGAGTTTATTGCCTCACCCCAAATTCCTGTTTTTCTCCAAGCTCAGCTGTCTCAAGAAAGACTTTCTAACGTGTTAACTTTGACACAAACCAGAAGGAAACGAGCAATGGTAACAAAGAGCTCCATGTTAATAAAAACAGCAACAAAACTGAAGCAACTGACAATGGATATGTGAGGACAGGGCTCCATGCCAGAGATGGAGCTCAGAGTGAGCAGAACCCGAAGCATGCAGGAGGGAGAGCGAGTCACACGAGCACTGCCTCACCTTCCTCTTGTCCAATGAGGGTATGGCTACCCCATTGGAGCGGTTAAGGTCTGACACCAGCACCTTCAGAATGTTCTGAATCTACAGGAGGCGAAAGAAAAGGGGAAAGAGAAACGGCTCAGAGAAGGACAGAGAGAAAACGTCAATCCAAGGCAGCCAAGGAACCAGTCTCGTGCAGCTGCTGAGGACCACACTCTGCCTCAGTACAGCAGCTCTGGGCACACCCAGGGCACCACCAGACAGACTCTGGTGCCAGCTGCACCCTCCAGAACAGGCAGCTGCCAACTGCTGCAGCAAACTTCATTAAACAGCACCTACACCACTCAGCTCTTACCCCAGCACTGCCAGCTCTGGTTAGATTGCCAGGAAAAACAAAGAAGAGGGAGGTGGCAAATGATTGGAGAGAAAGACTGAGACACTCACATTCTCTGGAGGCTGCTGGTCATCGGTGGTGGGAGTCGCAGGTCTGCTGCCTTCTTTAGTTTTGCGTTTTTTCTTAGTTCCTGCAGTGGCTCCAGGGCTGTTCTTCTGCTGATATTCCTTCAGCTGTGAACAGAAGAAGACGAATCTGAAGTCCAAACAAAATATGTCTTCTATAACCCAAAAAAACCCTCAAAATCTAACTTCACTGGTAAAATTACAGATCAGGGTGTAAGGACAAGAAAATGAATTCATGAATTCATCAGTCTGGGGGCAAAACAGGAATCAAAATAAGCCCAAGAAGGGTAAAGTTAAGACCAAAGAGATGGGTTTATGACAAGTGTTGTAAACAATCAACTTTTGTTTCCAGCCAATGATGCCCCTAGGAAATTGATACTCCACAGTGCAACTTCAAGGAGATTGAAAACACTGGTCTGGGGGATTTGCAGGCTTTTAAGTAAGAGTAATAAGGCAAAATTAATAAAGGGCGATTAATCCTACATGCAAAGTGAGGAAGCACTGCCTGATAGTAAAATCTTCCACTCCATGAAAGATTTTATGAAGGGCAGGTGCAATCCCCACAATCCCCAACAACTGCGAACTAAGGGGAGAAACAATCTACAAATGATTTTTTAATCGCATCATCCACTTCGCCCAGGAAGTGCCGGTCTGATAAGATGAAACACGGATCCCGCCAGGTCTGCCGGCATTTCTGTGCAATTCCTGCGCTGCTGAGTCCCAGAGCGGCCAGTCCCAGCAGTTGTTTATTCAAATAACGGCACCCCCGGCCCGCACAACCCGGGCAGGGCACGGCGGGGCAGCGGGGGATGGAGAAGAACGAAGGAGGATCCCATTATTGGGAGGATTTCAAAATGGAAGCCTGAACTGCTCCAGGACACTTTCCCGTTCCTGTGACTTTGACACAGAAGCGCATCCCGCCGGGACGCAAGCAGCCAGGCCGCCCCGAGGGAAAAAATATGGGGAAAAAACAGGGGAAAAAAGGAAGGCGGAGGGGAGGAGGGAGGAAGGAAGGCGGGGGGCACACGACAGCCGCACACCAGCCCGGGCAACCCTCACAGCACCGCAGCCACCCAGGCCCGGCCTCGCCCCGGCCGCCCGCCGAGAAGGCCGGGCCGCAGCCCCGGACACCCGCAGGCTCCCGGGCCCCACCGCGGCCGGGCCCGGAGCGAGGGGGCGGTGGCGGCCCGGCCCGCGCCCCTTGGGGGAGGCCGCGCTCGGCCCGGCCCGCACGGGGCTCGCGGCACGCAGCCGCCCCCAGCTCCATCCTGTTGTGTCCCGTCCTGCCCGGACCCCCGGCCCCTCACCTTCTTCTTGGCCGCTGCCAACCGGCTCTGCCTGCTGCCGTCCGCCATGTCCGCCCCGCGCCCGGGCCACGTCAGCCCGCCAGGAGCGGCGGGGGCGGCGGCGGCTCCGCCCCCGGCCGGCCCCGCTCCGCCCCGGGACACCCCGGGGTGACACAGCGGGACAGCCCGGCCCCGCCGGGACACTCCCGCCCCGGGACACCCCGGTTCCCGTGTGACACCTGCTGCTGTAGTGACCCGACAGCCCAGCCGGGAGGGGCCCGCCCGGCTCCCCTCGCCTTTGCGGGGCGCGTCCCACACAGACCCGCCTCGCGTTCCGCCCTGTGCTGTCCGAGCGCGGATCCCGCGCCCAGCGCAGGCGGCGGGGTCGCTGTGTGCGATCCCAAATCCTTTGACCTTCCCAGCGCGGCAGCACCCGAGGCTCGGGCAGCCCCGGCTCTGAGACACGGCGCTCACCGGGACACGGCTCCCTGCGCCGGGCGGGCCCGAGCGCGGCGGGACGGGGCCCCCAGCGCTGTCCGAGCCTCTGTGCGGGACTGGCGGGCCGGGCCGGAGGGAGCTGCGGTGGCCCGGTGGGACACAGGGTCAAGCGGGGGCGTGAGCAGTGCTCACCTTGCGAAAACAGCATTGCAGGGGTGCTTAAGGGTAAAGACTGGACATGGCACCCAGTGCCGTGGTCTGGTTGGTATGGTGGTGTTCGATCACAGGAGTGATTTTTTGAACCACATTAATTCAGTGACTGTGTGTGAGTGACCCCGAGACCCCCTGAGCCCCCGTCCCGGCTGAGCCATAGTGCTGAGGTGTCTCAGAAGCACCAAATGTAACTACCTCGGCTGCAGCCATTGGGGAACAATTTTGTCCTGCCACACCCAATGTCACCTGCAGCCCCACCGCGGTCGGGCCCGGCAGGGGACTTCAACTCCCGGCGTGCCCCTCGGCGGCACGACTACAACTCCTAGCGTGCTCTGTGGTGAGAACTACAACTCCCGGCGTGCTCTGTGGCGGGAGGACTGCGGCTCTCCAGTGTGGCGGGAGCCCCGAGCCTCACTCAGCCCTCAGCCCTGGCCGAGCGGGCCCCGCCGGGCGCGGGCCGCAGCCCGCCCCGCCACCCGCCGCCGCGGGCCCTGCCCCGGAGGTAGGAGCCGCTTCCCCCTCCCGTCCCCTCCGGGCCGTGTCCCTGCCGAGGCGGCGGTACCGGCCCCTGATGCGGTGCCCTTTGCTTTAGCAGGGTCTCGGTTGGCGGCCGGCGGAGCGGCGGGGCCGCGTTCAGGGCACCGGTGAGTGCTGCGGGGCTCAGCCCGGCCCGGGGGGAGGGATTGTCCTTGAGGGTTCCCCGGTTAGCGCCGGCCCGGCAGTTTGCTCTGTGTCGTGAGGGGAGTTTCTCCTAAAAGGCACATTGTGGGTTTTAATTATTTATTTTCATTTTACACTGTAGCTCTCGAAAGTGCGGTTAGATGTGGTATGGAGCAGACTAGGGTTATGTACAATGATCCACATTTTATTTAAACCCCCCTCCCTGCCCTAGGGATATTTTTTTCCTTTTCTCCTGTTTTATCCAGTGATACACACACTGTTTTCCCATTAGTGCTCCAGCATTGCAGGATCTTACCCAGAGCTGAGTTCCTGCTGTGTGTCTCTGTGTTTTACAGATCCCATCTCCCAAGTCCCTCCAGCCTAATGGAGCCAGTGAAGAAGCCCTGCGGTGTGAAATCAAAGAGCTGAAACAGAAAGACCTTGCTCTAGACCAGGAAATTGCACAGTTATTGTCAGAGTACGTCCTTGGCAAGCTCAGTGTTTACTTGGTGCCTTAATTATTTTTGTTTTTGAAATAAAATGTGATCCAGGAATTGGAGCTGAGAGCTGACCTTCTATGATGCCGTTGTTGGCGTGGTGCAATGCTGGTTACAGTGTTGTAAGTGATGGGACTTAGAGACAAGAGGGAATTCTTTCCACTTCATGTGGTAAAGCAAAACAAGTTTTACTAGAAGCTTGCATAAGAGGATTTTTGTTTTAGCCTGGGTGTTCCTGAGGTAATTATGTGTTTGCTGGGAACAGATAATTTTAGCCATTTGTTATTTGTTGTGAAAGACTGATATTTTCTAAGGTAAGATGGAAATGGTAGAACAACAAAGGCTGTTCCAGAACCCCTTTTCATTTATCCTCAAGGATAAACAAACCTTCCAGCAACAGAACAAGAGGAAATGGCCTCAGGCTATGCCAGGGGAACTTCAGGTTGAACATCAGGAGGAATTTCTTTGCTCAAAGGGTGATTAAACATTGGACTGGGCTGGCCAGGGAGGTGGTGGAGTCATGGTCCTTGGAGGTGTTCAGGAGATGACTGGATATGGCACTCAGTGCTCTGGTTTAGTTCCTATGGTGGTGCTTAGCCAAAGGTTGAACTTGATGCTCTTGGAGGTCTTTTCCATCCTAAATTATTCTATGATTCTTAATTTTTTCCCTAAATACAGATTAAAGATACAGATCAACGGAATTCACCACAGCCTACTCTTGATTCTGAGAACTTGGGTGCATTGGCTTTCTTGAGCTTGTTTAGATCTTTCATGTTTAGGGCTTGCAGGAATTGCACTTTGCTGTGTTCACTCTGTGTTTTTGAGGTGCCAGGCTTGGGTATCTCCCACAGCAGCAGGAAGCCCCAGTCCCTCTGTGTCACTTGTGACCTTCCTGGTGTTATTTTACAGGGGCTACAGCCTGGAGGAACTGGACAGGCACATCTCTCTGCTCCATGAGTACAATGAAATCAAAGATGCTGGGCAGATGCTCCTGGGCAAGCTAGGTAAGGAAGGGACAGCTGTTCAAGGCTGCAAAATCTTGGTTTTCTTGGTATGGGATGTGCTATGGGATAATTAGGGGAAAAAAACACCACGTTTGTGACTCACCCAATCTTTGTTTAATGACAGCAATGCTGTTTCTTTATTTCCTAGCTGTTATCCGAGGGGTCACTACAAAACAGCTCTATCCTGAGTATGACCTGGAGCTCAGTGACTAGTGCTGAACCTGGAGAGTGCCATGTCCTGCAGAAGAGGCTGTCACTGGGCCATTACACAGTGGTTCATCCTGGTTTAGCAGAGACAGAAGGTGGAAAAGGAATTCTGGAAAAGGGATGTAGGATTTTAGATTATTTCATGTACTACCTGATCAAGAGGATTTTTTTTTTTTAAAGTTGTAGTTCAGGTTGATGTTGAGGCTCTTCCATGGAGCCTCTGATTCCCTGCAGTATCCAGGGGCTGTTTGGTTACTGAATGGATAGAGGAAGTGAGGACACACACATGTGCAATGTAATAGCTGCTTTGAAAGGAAAACCCTCAGAAGAAAGGAGGGAAGAAGGCAGAAATTGTGGTGGTTTGGGGGTTTGTTTTGTTTTATCAACAAATCCAGACAAGTCTGGGTGTTCTGCATTTTTGTACTTACCTGCTCTGGTATCTGGAGGTTTTGTACCATTTCTGTAGTAAATGGCAAAATGTAACGTTGTGTTGGACTGTTCACTCTGAATAAAGCAGCCTTCACATCTGGCAGTAAATCACTTTAAGAGCCTATAAAACAGTGCATGAACCTGGGAACAAATTATACTGAGACAACATGAACTATTTAAATGTTTTCTCCAGGAATGTGCAGGTGCAGAATCACTTTTGTCTGCTCCAAGTGCAGAGTGGTGGTGGCAGTGAGCGCTGTCCTGGACAGTGGATGGTGTTGGGAGCACGAGTGTTTCAATGTCAGTGGGAGGCTGAGGGTGACTGCACAGACTAAATTTGGCTGCTTGGGCAGTTGGAAGTGATGCTCTGCTGACTGCAGATCTGTTGTCCCTTTTTCACTCAGGCTTGATGTCCTTCTGCCCATTTCTATTTTCCAAGACCTTCTAGCCAGTAAGTTTCCCCTGTGCTCTCCATTTAGGCCCATCCTGCAGTCTGCTTACATCCAAATTTGAATCAAATTAATCTGTCTTCATTGTGGTGGGAAGCCAGAAACCAGTCACAAGGCTGCAGAACAGATAATTGGTTTTGCACTCCTGGCTCTGGATGAGGCACAGAAATGTCACTAATAATGTCTTGTTTTGCCTTAAAAACTGTGGGGAGTGGTCTCAAGCAGGGGGACAGAAAGAGCCTGTGTATTCCATGATTCATCCAGCTCTCTCTTGATGTGCAGCTATGCAGAATATTTCCTGTGGCCACACCAGAGTGGACTCTCAGGGGGAACATTCACACCCCTCCCCAACACATACCCCTCTGCCAAGTGCTGAACACTCGTGTTTTGGAGTAGTTTTAAGGGGAGGAAAAAAGGCACAAGGTGGCAAGAACTGGGAAATGCAAACTTTCAATGCAAACTTTGTTACTCAAGTTGCTGTTTTGGCTGGTATTTTCTGTGTAGAAGAACTGGTTCAGCCTGGAGTGTTCCAACCAAAATGTTCCTCTGTCAGTGACACACACCACTGGGAATTGGTTTTGCAATAGAATACATGGAAATTCTCCAGTTTGTGTGAGGTGTGAACTGAGGGGATGAAATATAGTCCATTACCAGAGTTACTGCAGGTTGTTCAAGGAGTGAGAAGTCCATGTTTTATTCCCCACTATGTAGGAGCACTGGGGTCAAAACTTCAGCTGTAGCTGTGCAAGTGTTCTGCTTGTGGCTGCAGGGATGGGTTTATGCTTCAGGCAGCACTGGGCAGGTGTCCAGGGAAGGTCCCTGATCCCAATCCCTTGTCCGTGGAGGATGGGAACACCCACAGTGCCAGGGACAGGGCACGGTGTCCTTGGGGAATGCCTGCTGCTGGCACTGGGGCTCTGCCAGGTGGTGGCAGCTGCGTTCCACGGCTGTTCTGGCTGCTCTGTGCAGCCCAGAGGAACCAGAACTGAAATATTCCAGGCTCTAAGAACTCCTGGGATGCTTCAGGACACAACTGCACACTGCCTCTGAGACACTTCATCATGGCCCCCATGACTGCCCCTCCCAGAGTCACTCTGGTACCTCCATGGCTGTCACCTGGAGGATGAAATGTGCTGGCCCTTGTCCAAGTCCAGGAGAGGAACAGAACAAATCTTCTGCTTTCCATAAATAGATCTCCCAACTCACTAAGTATATAACTGGAAAACCATTGAGTGCAATAATGGTAAGTGTTATTCCAGACTTTTAACTTCAATTTAGAAAGTGTGTTTCTGCAAAGTCAGACCCAGCTATAATGACCTAACAGAAACCAAATGGTATCACAGTGTTTACAGTTTCAACAAAGGGCAGGACCTGCTGTCTGCAAGGAGCTGCTGCAGAGCACACCAGAGATCATTGAACCCCCTTGGCTCCTCAGGAAAAAAAGGGTAAAATAAAGTAGCACTTGCTGAGATTTTATGGGCCAATGTACATGGATGAGTACTGAGCCAAGAACCAACCTCTTCCCCGTTAGGTCATTTTCCATTTTATTTTTGTGTATCCTGTGCATTAGTCCCCATTATAAGCCACTTTTCATCACATGCCTACTCTGGATAGAACCATTTCCTTGCATTGCTTTGGGTAAGCTGTGTTTTCTCCTATACATCCCTCATCTGGCCTGATCTTGAGCTCTCCTGTCGCTGAGATCAGAGCTAATGGAAAGAAAATACTCCAGGAGAACACAGGGAAAATAAAATCCATACAGCAGATAAATTATGCTGCCAGTTGCAAGGAACAAATGTGTGCAGTCAAGGGAATACAGCTTTCTAAGACACCACTTCCTGCTGCTAAACAATACAGGAATGGGTTTTTATATCCCTTAGCAACCTAATGTTCTCAAAATCAACAGGAATTTTGGCACAGCTACCTCCTGTTAATGAACTGTTTGTGATGCTTAAAAAAAAAAAAAAGATACAGTCTGTCACTGAAGAAAAAACAGCCTCTGATAAAAGTCATCTCAAGGAAAGGGTGGAAGTGAACTGCAATTAACCTCTTTCCTTCTGCTGTCCATCACCTCGCTGGCACGACTCTGCTGTATTGTGCTGCTCACGGAGGCTCCTGCAGAGCATGCTCAGCTGTGTCCCATCCAGCTGATGGAGAGGACTGTTCTCCTCATGTGCTGCCAGGGTTTTCTCCAGCTCTGTTTGCACTTTGAGCTGACAGTTCCTAATTGCCTCCTGGATGCTCTGCAGGTTCCACTGAGTTCTCGGGAGAGCGTCGTCCACCGTGAAAACGCCGTCGCGCGTCCTCCGCACTTGTGTGCACACAGCAGATGATTTCAGCTCCAGGCCAATCTCGTGAACCACCTTCCTCAGGTACTGCTGAGTCTCATGCAAGCAATGGATTTCTAGGAGGACAGAGATATTCCTTCAGAAGCAAAGCTTGGACAAAGCTCTGACATTGTAAATCCAGACATCACAGTTACGCTGAAAGAATTGGTTAGGCAGAAGACACTAAGAGCATGCTATGATTTTCTGGAATACTGCAGGGTGTTCCACACCCTTTATAAATACTTTATATAAATAAATTTGTTATTTATTATTATATATTTATACATAAATACTTTAGAAAACAAACCTGTAGATATAGAAGAGTAATGTAGAAATTTAGGTATTTCAAAGGGGATAAAAAGGCACCTATTTTAATAAGACAAATAATTTGTGAGGGAAAGGGGGCAGGCTACAGGAAAACAAACCACACTTAAAAAAAGCCCAAAACCCAGCACTGAAATGCATTACACAGAAACATTGAGCTAAGAAGAATTTCCCCCAAAAGTATTCATGATGCAAATTTTCCAGCCTTGGGCTTAGATCTGAACTGGCAAGGAAAAAGGTACGAGCTGGATGGATTTACCAGAGAAGTTGTAAGCTGATAATAAATTCCCACCAACTCATTTTGCATTAAATCATGAGTAAGAAAATGAAGTTTACCAACTTATTTGCCATAATACATACTCAGAGTTCCCCAGTACATTCTGTGCCAGTCCTACCTAGCTGGAATTCTGGAAGTGCAAACTGGAGGCATCGGATTGCTGTGATTATTGGGGGGCTTTTTCCCATGGGGCGAATCAAGCCTTTGACAGCCAGCTCATATGCCTCTTGTGTTTTCATATCAATGTTAGAATACCTAGGAAAAAAAAGAAAGCAGCAGAGACATTTAGAAATTTCTTCAAAGAGATTCAAAGTATGTCCATCCCAAATAAAACAGAAATGCAATTTTTATTCTTAAAACTATCCAGTGAGCTTCTGCATATATTTTTGTGGTATATGTACTATCAGTAGTGTAGCACAGTTTAGGATGGAGCTACTTGGTCGTGTCTACAAGTTATTTTTGTCAGCCTTAATATAGCAGATTGGTCCTAAACCAGCAGATTGGAGATTTTGGGATACAAGAAGAACATTTAACTGCAACCTCTCACAAGAGTACAGAGCACTCAGAGTAACTCCTCTCTGCCCCTTGCTAGCACTCCAACCTTTACAGACTTTGATTATGGGAAACAAAATCCTCTCATTTATTTTGAAGACCAGCACATGGCAGTGGGAGATCAGATCAGCTCATTGCTCTGGTGGATACTCACATCAGCAGGGCCTTTTGATTTGTCCCTTGAATGACAGCAAGAATCCTCTCCAGCTTCTCCCTTGTGATATGATCTGCAAACAGTAAGGCAAAAAGGCAAAGTCTCAATTATCCATCCAGAAACTGGAAAGTCTGAAAAGTGCCACTGAGGTATTGCTGTCCCTCGGGCAGGCAGTCACATCAAAGGGGGCTGATGAGAGCTGAGGGGTGGCCTTTGCAAAGTCACTTCCCCTGGCTCTACATGGAGCAGCACAGAGCTGGACTGCAAAGGGAAGAGTTATTTTGCTTAAATGATTCCAAAACATTGATGCTCCAGTTTTCTTATTGTATGTTTTCATTCAATGAAATCTCCTAACTGCTACCTCCAAATGTGATTCACAGATCTGGGTCCTGACCAACCCAGTAGCAACCACTGTGACCACCATTCACACTGGCTTTGGCTATATCACGGTTAGATTTAGAACAGCGGAGCTACAACATCAACAAAGGCTAGAAGACATGCAAGATGTGGCTTCTGTCATTGTGCAATTCACCTAATTAAATGTTTTAATCTGTAGTTTGGTGGTCTGTTTAAAAAAAACAACAAAACAACAACACATCAAATCAGTTTCTTACCAAATGTTGTCTTCTCTATTAAATTTCCTGTGTCTGAGAAGTCATCAGTGGCTTTACCAAAAAGCCCACCAACAGTATAAACCTGGAAGAAGGACAAAGAGTGCAATTTATCAAAAAAATGCTCCAAGTAATTGAACAACAGTAGTGCACCGTGCAGCTGCCAGAATTGCAGGCTATGAGAGTTTTATACAAAAAGCAGCATTCTGTGCTCAAAAGGCCACAAGTGGATGCTCACGTAAAGAATGAAACTCTGGACCTTAAAAGGCTCTCAAAAGCATTGGTAGGTTTGAGACTTAAGTGCAGAATCAACATCACAAGGTTGGTTTGGGCCAATGTGATGGCACTCTGGGACCTGTTCAGAGCCAGCACCTACCTTGGTCAGGTGGCAGTTGTACAGGTCAGTGAGCAGCTTGTTCCCATGGCCGATGCCAAGCACTGAAACAGAAAATGGGGAGCCTGTTATTCAGCCTCACAAAGTCACTGATGTGCATTTACACAGCACTGAACACTCACAGCACTCTTGCCCTGTGGACAGGGCTGTATCTCCTTAGGAGTCACATCTGAGCAGTACAATTAGACCTCCAGATTATTGTCTGGCATGAAAACCATAGAGTTCTTGAATTTCCCCAGAACTTTCCACCTGGGCACTCAGGGCAAATGCTCAGCAGTGCCAGCCCCAGCAAAGCCAACTGAGCTGGTGAAGCAGAAGTGGGGATTGGTGTCCCCTAGAAGAACCCAGTGTGCCTGGGTCTCTCCATTTAGCTTTGCCAGCAGCTTGCTGGGCCATTTCTTCTGTGTTTTAGCCCTTAACTCCCAGTGGGGCTGTGAGATCCAGGGGCTGCTGCAGTGCAAAGGTAAGCACCCATCTTCCCTGCATGGAAACCCATCACCTCGCAGGCAGCAGGACACGGTGCTGCCCCGGAACGAGACCCACCGAAAACTCCCGAAGCCTTCACATCCAGCCTGTGACCCGCTCCGATCTTCAGCTTCCTGAACCGCGGGCCTCGGACTGCAACGGAGACAGTGATGGAGCGGCTCCGCAGCGCCTGCCCGGGGCTCCCAGCGGTCCCCGGTGTGCCCCGGGCCAGGCCCCGCCGTGCCCTTACCGAGGGGGTGGTCGGCCAGCACCGGCACGCTGGCAGCCACCAGCTCCACGGCCCCGCCGCCCTCCGGGGCCGGCCTCGGGAGGAAGCGGACTTGCTGCCGGGGGGCGCGTTGCGGAGCCGCGTTCAGCTCTGAAAGAGAACCGGGGGGAGAGCGGGGAGTCAGGGCCGGCCGGCGAACCCCGGGGACGGGACGGGACCGGCCGGGCCCCACCGGTAGCCCCTGAGGACGGGACGGGATGGGATGGGACGGGACGGGACGGGACGGGACGGGACGGGATGGGATGGGATGGGACGGGACGGGACGGGACCTGCCGGGCCTCATCGGTAACCCTTGGGGATGGGATGGGACTGGACGGGTCCTACCGGTAGCCTCTGGGGACGGGACGGGACCCACCGGCAGCCCCTGGGGATGGGATGGTGTAGGGGGTCCCGCCGCCCTCGCTCACCGCGCAGCAGCCGCGTCTCCAGCGCCTCCCGGACGCGGCTCCAGGCCACCCCCGCCGGTTTGTACACGGCGAACAGCCCGGCCAGCCCGGGCGCCGCCATGGCCGCCGCCCCGCCCCGCTCCGGGCGCTTCCGGGGCAGCGGCGGGGCCGGGCCGGGATGCGGCGGCTGCTGCTGAGGGCGGCGCGGGCCGGGGTCCCGCTGCTGCTGCGGGGGGGTCCCGCTCACCCAGGCAAGTGCAGCCCCCGGAGCGGCCGGGCCAGCCCCGCAGCCGAGCCCTCCCTTACCCGCTGCTCCCCGCAGGCAGAGCCCGGCCGAGCCACAGCGAGCCGCGGGGCCGGGATGGACGCGGCCAGGAGGAGGAGGAGGAGATGGGAGGGTGGCAGCAGCTGTACCCCGGGCACATCCCCACCAGCCCTCTGCAGAAGGCGCTGCTGGCCGCCGGCTCCGCGGTCATGGCGCTCTATGACCCCTACAGACACGGTAAGGCCGGCGAGGGCAGCGCCTGCCTCCCCGTGCGTCCAAACCCCGCTCCCTGCAGCCTGGAGGCTTCACAGGAGAGCCTGGGGCCAGCGCAGGGCTGAGAACTGACACGGTGCAGGAGGCTGTGAAAGAGGGAGTGAGGAAACCCGAACACTCCCCAGTGTGACCCCTTGTGATGCCACCCAGACCGGTCTGTTCCTCCAGAGTCCCCCAGGCCTCATGACAGTTCCTCCACCCCATTCCCAGGAAGGGTGATGTGGGTGACACCAGGGCAGAGTAGCCCTGAAGCTGAAGATTTGTGGTTTATGGGATCCCCACCTTGCCACGGGCTTCCTGCCTGCTCCTGGTCTATGGTTCATTGCCCTGTTTCCTCACCTGCCAACCAAGGGTAGCTGGGTGTTGCGAAAGCAGCTCTTGGGTCACTCTCTGGTCTCTCTTTCAGACATGGTGGCAGTGCTTGGGGAGACCACGGGCTGCCTGGCCCTGCCAAACCTGCGAGACAAGATGAAAAACCACCCTGAAGGTTACCGCATCCTCCAGTGCGTCCCTCCCCATCCCTCCCTCCTTTGCCATGTGGTTTGTGGTGGGGTGGCAGAGGAGGCCAGGCAGGTTCCTTGGCCCTGTGCAGGGAGAGCTTGGAAGCAGCACAAGTGTTTTGTAGCTCTAACCCTCCAGGCTAGTTTTATTTTTAACGTTCACAGGAGCCCTGTGACACATCTAAGGGCAGGCACCACTTGCCTGTCTGTTCTGCTTCGCGGCTGGAACTGGCAGCTGCCAACACCACGAGATGCAGCAGCAGGCACAGGGGAGAAATCCATGGATGTGGATGCTGAGCAGTGATGAGAACACACTGCATCCATGGGTTTCTTCCCTGTGCCTGCTGCTACATTTTCTTGCATTAGAGGATCTGTTTCTGCTGGTCTCCTCCTCCTTAGACACTTCCATATTTTTTTCCTGGCTCAAGCTGAAATGAGGCCAGTTCTCTTGTTTTCTTTTTTAAGACTCCATCATTTCTGCTTCCATGTCTGCAAGGACTTGTTGAGTGCAGCAAGGCTGAGGACCAGGAGGGATTTCTCTTACTAACCAAGCTCTCACTGTATACCTGCTTGCCTTCTCCCTATTCCCTGTCATGAGTCACACCTGCTGCTTGTGTCACATAGGAGCTTGAGAAAAGTTGCCTTTTGCCATATGCTTGTGCAGACCAGCCTCATCCTGGTTTGAGAAGTTGACTTGGTAAAACATTCAGAGTAGTGGAATGGGGCTGAATCCCAGTAGAACTGCCCAGGGAGAGGGTTAGGAAGGGACATACCCACCTGTTCCTTGCCCTGTGGTATTGCAGGGATTTGCAGCAGTCTGAATTGGGCACACAGGTCTTTTTGTTTTTATTCTCCAAGCTGCTGAGGTCCCTTTGACAACAAGTACACAAGGAAATATCTGCAGCCAGTGTGAAACTGGTGCCAGTGATGCTTATCTCCCTGGCACCTGCACTCTAGGAGCTCAGCAGCTCCTGGATCTTTTATCATGGGAAGAGTTTACTCTATGAATGGAAATAAAAGGGCTTTTGTTTACTTCCAAGGCTGTGAGGCACCTGTTTGCCAACAACCTGTAGAGGAGCCCGTGGCTGCCATGTGGCTGGTGGTGAAAGTGTGAGCAGGATTGAAATTGAACCTGTGCTTAGAACAAATTCCTTCTCTTCTTTGAGGCTGCTCCTTTGAAGCTCTGGCTGCTGTGCAGGGCATTAGATTTCTCTGCTGTGCAGGGCTGGGGGCTGTGCCTGGCTGGCAGCCCACACAGCAGCAGCTTTTCAGTGCAGAGGACACCAGTGTTTTTTCCACTAGAGTTGTTACAAGCACACAAGATAAATGCCCTTTTATTGCCAAGGCTTCAGGTAGATAGATCCTTTAAGCAATTTGTATCCCAGCCTCTGCAACAGACGTGCAGACAGTGCTGTCCGTACAGAGGGAAAATAGCACGGATGGATAGAGGCAGCGGTGGGGGTTTCCAAGGGCTCCTTTTCTGCAGGACCTGCTGCTGTGGATTTCTCTGGGAGTCTCACTGAGCTGTGTTTGGCTTCCAGGGAACGGCCTCGCATCCGTCTGTCCACCCTGGACATGGCCAGGCTGCAGGGGCTGCCGGAGGGCTCGCTGGGCCGGGAGTACGTCCGGTTCCTGGAGGACAACGTGAGTGTGGGCTTTCATGGGGGGCACATTTCTGTGCCTGATCCCTGTGCTGGCAGCACAGGTGGGGTTGCAGCCACAGAGCTGAGCTGGGCCTCTCTGGACTTGCAGAAAGTTTCTCCAGACACGCGGATGCCGCCCAAGTTTGTGGATGACGAGGAGCTGGCGTACGTGATCCAGCGGTACCGGGAAGTGCACGACCTGATGCACACCCTCCTGGGCATGCCAACCAACATGCTGGGTGAGCAGCAGTGGGCTTAGAGAGCTGCACTGCCAAACCCGCTGATTGTGCTCAGCTGCCTCCCAGAAATGGAGCAGGCTGGGCCAGCTGGACTCCCTGATCCTCAGCCTGGAGGGGAGGATTTTGCATCATCACTGTCTTACATCACTGGCTCTGTGGTGAATGAGAGGCCATGAGATGTCACCTTTTCCCTGCTGGGAGATGCTCTGCCCAAGCCCTGGGCACAGGCAGGCACTGGCTGGGTGGTTTCTGCATGGCAAGGGAGGGTGGCATAGAGGGAGGGATGTTTTGCAAGCTCTGTGTGAAGGCAGAAGGGAATTCCTGGTTGCTCCTTATCTGCACATCTCTGTGTCCTTTGCCCTCATTTTGTGGCTGACTCAATAGCAGGTCACAGGTGCAGCCTTGCTGGTACTTGTGGGGACCAGCATGACAGGGCTCTCCAGGCTTTGCCTGAGTCCAGGCAGTTTTGTAACAGGCCTGTGCTGGCAGAGCCACACAGAGCATCAGGCCTTGGCACTGCATTGCCGAGGTCTGCAGGGAGCTGGACTGCCTGGGATGTGTTCCCCAAGCTCCCAGGGCTTGTGGGGTGCCATCCCTCTGGGGTGGATGGGTGGTGTGTGACACGGCCCATCCTGAGGAAGCATTCCCAAGCAGCCATCATCAGGAAGGGCAGAGGAGCCACACAGCCCTGGCTGCCCTTGGTGCAGGTGCTCTGTGTGCTCACAGCCTCCCTGCTCCCCCAGGTGAGGTGGTGGTGAAGTGGTTTGAGGCCATCCAGACGGGGCTGCCCATGTGTGTCCTGGGAGCAGCGTTCGGCCCTGCCCGCCTCAGCTCACGGTACGTGCCCGGTCCCTGCCCTGTGTGCTGCTTTCCTGTGCCCACTGGGGACAAAGAGGGGACACTGCTGGTTTGCAGTGGGGGCTCAGTCACAGATCCCTCCATGAGCCTACTGCTTTCCTCACGTCCCAGCTTTGCCTTGTCACTGAAGCAGAACCTGATGCTTAATCTGCATTCAACACCAGCTCCCCTGTGCCAGGCAGGAGCAATTTCCAGGCCTTGGATGGCCAGTGGGACCCTCACCACACTGGGAGCTGTTCCCTGCACATTTTTTTTATTGCCCAGCAGTTGCAGAACGTGAGTTCTGGCCTTGGGTTGGTGTTGACTGTAACCTTCCTGCCACACCATCCTCTTCTGTGCCTCAGTTTCCCCTATGAGTTAAGCAGAGGGGGTGCCAGAAAGTTAAAGGGATACATGGGACACATGGGCTTGTCATCAGCCTACAACGGAGAAAGAAATTAACACAATGTGCGTATCAGAAACTGCCACACCTGTGTCGTTTGTTCCAGAAAGCTGCAGGTCCTGGCCACCGAGCTGGTTCCCTGGGCGATTCGGAGCGGGCTCAACTCCAGCTGTGTCCTGAACGTGTACTACGAGCAGCGCTGGGAGCAGCCGGTGGAGTCCCTGCGGGCGGAGCTCGGCATCCTCCCTCCCCCGGCCGTCCGGGTGTGAGAGCTCCTGTGGGACGGCCGGGGGATCCCTGCTGGCCGCTCCAAACCCTCCTGCCCTGCCCGCAGCACAGCGTGGCTGCAGCTCTTCCACCAGAGACCCGAGGGCTGTGTTTCCTCCTGCCAAGAGCTGGCTCCAGCCTGTTGCTAGGGGCCAGCTGGCATCTCCCCGGGCTGTGGCAAAAACTCGACCTGTTTGTGATTTTGGCTGAGGGATGTCAAGGTCAGATGTGCCTTTGCCAGCTGGTCTGGCTGCTCAGCTCTCCCAGCAGCAGCGTTCCAGTACTGGTGCTCCCAAGTGCTGGGATGGGGAGGGAGCATCTGCAGCAAATGGGTGCCTTGGCCTTCTGCAGCCCCAGGGCTGTGCAGGTAAATCCTTCCTCCCACCCTTCCCATCCTGGGAAGATTGAGGCTTCAAATCTTGGGGCTGCCCTGGACTGGAGCTAAACCCATGATTTTCCAGAGGAGCACAGGGACAGATGTGGTGTGTGCAGTGGTGAAATCCCATTCTGTACTGGTGCCTGACTGGTCTCCTGTTGGGTCACACTGGATGTGCCTCACTTCCTGCCTCAGAGACCAGGCAGTGTGTGATTGTGCCCACAGGGCAGGCACAGAAATACCTTTGGATATTTTCCCTCCTGGATTGGCTGTTTTGAGAGCTGATCCCAGTCTGCTGTGTCTCCCTGTAGTCCCTCCCCATCAAAAATGATGAAATCCGCATGATTGTGCTGGCTATTCAGTAGGAATCATCCTTTCCTTGGGCAACACAATGACACATTTGGGATGATGGGATTGAACCCAGTGAGTGCAGAAACAGCGGCTGCTGGTGCTGTGTCTGGGAGCTGGTTGCTGTCTGGGTTAATTAAACTGTGCTCCAGACTGCAGCAGCCAGGGAGCAGAGTTGCTGGATGTGATGGCAAAGAGCCACGAGGCCAGGGGCTCTTTGTTCATGTGTGTTTGCTGTTGGAATTCCTTCTTGTTTAATAAATCCACACTGGGGCTTGTAGTTCATTACCCCTGTGCTTTTGTCCCATCTCCCCTCCTGAGCTGGAGATCTGATGTGAAGCCTCACCTCTTTTTACCTTCAGCAGGTTTTCTTCCTGCCGCCCAGACTTCCTTTTTTAACTTCTCCCTGCATCAGCCACCCCATGAGCCAGACTTTGGGTTTTTCTCCAAATCCTCCCAGAGTTATTTCAAACGAAAAGTCAGTATATAAATACATCTTTATGTATGTCAGTAAAACACACAGTGTGGGTGTTATCCTAGTGCAGTGGTCGAGATGAAAGAAACGTTTGCCTGTAAAATGACCCAGAAATGTCAGAACCTTGGGGTGAATAAACCAAAGGGCAGCAAAGATTTGCTTCCAGGAACTGTCAAGGGAACGTGGGAAATGATGGCCGTGAGAGAGGTTTTTGCTGCATATTGGGTTATTTAATGAGGCCTTGAAATGTCCGGGCTGTCAGTGCTGGTGGTGCCGCCTTCGTGCAGCCACGTGTGGCTCAGTGGGCTGGTGCCAGCGCTACAGAAATGGCACACTGTGTAATTTTAAACGGCATCTGCTCAGCCGGATCAAGTAGCAGTCTCTGTGGCTCCTGCTCCTGCAGCCATCCTTGAGGAGCCTGCGGAAAGCAGGCGGCAGAGGGAGCAGAGGGCGGTTTGGGGAGGGTAGACACCAGCCATATGAAAATGCTTTTTTTGGAGAGGATGTATTCGCTGTGGGCAAGTGGCAGCTCCACCATGCCCGTACTGCGGGAACGCGGTAACAATTAACTCCTGAGCTGCTGGGATGGATGCTGGGTAAGCTCCCCGGTGGGGCCGGGTTTCTTGCGGTGCCCGGGCCGCCCTTGACTTCGCTCCCAAAACGAATCTGCCGCTCCGCGCTCTCCGGCAGACGGGCGGACCCTGCGCGGGGGCAGCGCCCGGGGGCGGGCGCGGCTCCCCCCGGTCCGGTGCGGCCGCGGAGCCCCGGGAGCGATTGCCGCGCCCCGGCGGCAAAATGCGACTCTGGTGGGACTCGAACCCACAACCTTTGAATGACTCCCGTCACACGCTAGAAGTCCAATGCGCTATCCATTGCGCCACAGAGCCCTCGCTCTGCCGCGCCGCCCTCACCGCCTCTTCCCCGCGCCCCGCCCGCGCCACCGTTCCTCGGCGCTGCGTCCGTCACGGCGGGGCCGGGCCGGTGCACCGGGCGGGACTACAGCTCCCGGCGGCCCGCGCTGCCCGCCCCTCCCCGCCCCTGCCGCAGAGCCGGGCGGGCCCCGCTCCCGGTGCAGGTGGCCGGGCCTCAGCGGATGCCCCGGAGTCCGGTAAGAGCGTGGCACCATCCTCCCCATCCCGCTCCGTCAGCGGCCGGCGCCGTCGCGACGGCCGCGCTCTCTCCCCGCGGGCAGCCCCGCGGGCTCCCCATCAGGCGCTGCGGCCCTGCGGGCGGCACCAGGGTCCCTCCGCTCCGCCGGTGTCCGCATGAGGTACCGGGGCTCCTCGTGGGGCACCGTGGCTTGCGTGGGGACCCCTCCGTCCCCCGGTCTCCCCACGAGCGCGCCGCGGGCCCTGGCCCCGCCGAGAGCGGCCGTGCCCGGGCGCTTCCGGGGCCTGGCGGGTTGGGTGGCGGGGCCTGGCTGCGTCCCGGTGCGGGGCCCTCCCGGCCCTTCTGCCTCGTGTCATGGGGCTGGGCAGCGCTGCTCGACCTACTCTGCTGGGTCCCCAGGGGCGTGACACGGGGGTCCCTGTCCTGGCAAGGTGGGGGACAGGTGCCTGCCCAGGTGCCATTGGCGCTGGGGCTTCTCACAGCCCGGCCACCTGCCCTTTGTCCCCCCCGGGACCCGCTCCTCGGGCTCGGTGCTCCCCGGGTGGGTCCCCGAGCTTTGCCTCGGTGCCTGCTGGCTGTGAGCTACAGGCATGGCTTCGTTTCCTCTGGGCTGATGCAGCTGGACAAGACCTGAATCTGTAACAGAGGGCTGGAGGTCTGTGGCAGCCACACACCGGGTATCTGTCAGGAATATCTCCCCGGGTATCTGTCAGGAATATCTCCCCGGGTATCTCCGTAGGAGGCACCGGGATGCCGGAGTGAGGTGGAGATAGGAGCAGAGGATAACAGGGGCTTGCCTGAGCCTGCCTTGCCTTCGAGCGGGAGATTAAGCCCTTTGCTGCCCACACAGAGTGGGGCTCCCCCGCTGCTGCCTCTCCACCTCTGGCGGGTGTGAGGCTGTAACCGAGGGCCCAGGCCTGTGTGAGGCACAGTCGTTTGATGGTGAGCTAAAAATTGCCCTGTGTAAGTGCAGAGAGAAGCTCCCAGGCAAAAGCACAGTGAGTCCTGCCCTGCTAAAAGGCAGAGGGACAGTGTTGTGGGACATCACATCTGGGAGTAGGTGTTTGATGGAGACTGTTCAGAGGTCACTGGCACAAGGGAGAATCTCAGGGTAAAGGCTATGGGTGGGGAAATGTCTCCAGGTGTCCCCCTGGGAGGGGCGTCTTCTGCTCTGATGCATCCCAGCCTGCTGCTGGTGGCACAGCTCAGAGGTGGGACAGCCAAGGAACAAGATGTGACCATGTGGCACTGCCTTGGCTCCCACCCTGCCAGCGTCTGGTATCAACTCCACAGAAGCTCCTTGGATTTGGGGACACTGCACAGAGCAGAGGGAAAGCCACAAGTGGCTCCCAGCCCCACCAGTTGTACTAGAGCCCATGCAGGGCTTCCAGCTTCAGAGCAGCAAATCAATCTTCAAGAGGGAAATGATGCAAATGTTTCCTTCCTTTCTGGCCTGTGTCCATGCCAGGAAGGGCCAGTTTTATCTAGGAGCTGTGAGGGTCACATCTCTGTCATTTTCCTCCTCCCAATGCTATTGCCTGAGTAGCTCTGAGTCTCAGAGCTACTTCTGGGCTGTGTCTGGGATGGGGACAGGGATGCTGTTTTGGAGGGACGAGTACTAGAGACAGTCACTGTCCCCAGGGAATGGGACAGGGGCCTGGGCACTCCTGGCAGCAGTGACAGCCCTTGTTCTGCCCACTCCAGCCTGGCCTCATCCCTGACCTGCTCTGGCAGTATCGCCAGCCTGTTTAGGCCAGGAAACTGCCTTCTAACACGAGGGTTTGCAAACACAAGCAGAGCTCAAAGAACTGAGTTTCCTGTCCCTGATCCTGTCTGAGCTGTGTCGTGGAGCACATGAAGCTGTGCTCTTCCAACAGCTGTGGTGGCTGTCCTGGAGCCAGGCATGCAGGAGAGCTCATGCCTGGGGCCTGGGAGACTGGATTTTAAGGACAGAGGGATTCTGGGGTAGAGTGGAGGCTTCCAATCATCTGTACACAGCGTCCTGCCATGACTTTGCTCACACATCCATGGAAGTGACTTTATCCTGCATCTCATGTTGCTGGGGCGTGGCCAGACCCCTGGCTGGTGTGCAGGATGTGGCTCCCCAGGTGGGAATGGCCGGGCCGTGCTGATGGCTCAGTTGGAGGCCACCTCCAGGGTCAGATAAAGTTACATCTCTGGGAGCTCGGGGCTGCTGGGTTACATCCTCACTGCCAGCAGGACTGATGACTCAGGGACCTCATCCAGGAAATTGGGGGCTGCTCAGGCATCCCACACCCATGGGGTTGTTATCACCAGGTCCGTGGTGCGTGGGTTGATGGCTGTGGTTTCTCTCTCCCTGCAGGCCACAATGCTGCGTTTGGCTGCTTTTGCAGCTGTGCTGCTGTTCCTCAGGGTCACTCTGGAACTGTCCTGGATCCAGGCCATCCCTGCTCTCTTCATCTTCTACCTGGCATCTGGTGGATGGGAGTTTTTCCTCATATTCCTCAAGACATTACCAAGGGATGTGAGGTAGGTGTGCTGGCTGGGATGGTCCAGCCGTCCGCCCCTGGCCCTCTGCTCTGCGCTGGTGTGTGTGTATGTGTGAGCACAGTCCCTGACTCCTTGCACAGCCTGGGTTTCTGCTGGCACCTGGCCTGGCTGGAAGGAGATCTCCCTTTGCCTTGTCTGGGTGACCCCAAACTCTCGGGCAAAGTTTTCCCAAGAAGGATAGATTTCAGCTGAGCTCAAAGTCTATTGACTGTCCTTGTACTTCACCCTGTCCCAAAGCTGCTGGCGTAGCACCAGGTCCCTGTGCAGGGTTTGTTCTGAGTTGGTGTCAGGCTGTGCCAGCTCCTGGCAAGGATATGGCCGGGAGGGAGTGGTGGTTCCTCTTGGGGAGCACTCGAGGCTCAGAAATGCCCCTTTGATCAGGGACATCCCTGTCTGCAGACTTCCAAACACATCAGTCCCTGGCTATGAGCCTCTCTGCAGATGTGTTCTGCCTACGTGCCCACTGCTCAGGGGAGCACGCAGAGCTGCTGCTGACCCCAGGTGGGGTCTGGTGTCAGTGCTGGGCTCTTGCAGCTCCTCAGAAGGTCCTTGTGCTGTGCTGGCTTTGCTGAGGAAGTGATTCTGCAGGGGTCACTGAGCAGCTGCCCTCTTGCTCCCCCTCTTTGGCAGCACGGGGCTGGTCCTGCTGCGGGTGAAGTGGCAGGTATGGAGGCACGTCAAGGAGAAGAACACCATCGCCAAGATCTTCCAGAAGACCGCAAGGAAATATCCAGAGAAGACAGCGCTGATCTTCCAAGGCACAGGAGAGAGCTGGACCTTCCGTCAGCTGGATGAGTACTCCAACCAGGTGGCCAATTTCTTCTACGGCCAAGGCTTCCGCTCGGGGGACGTGGTGGCGCTTTTCATGGAGTCCCGCAACCAGTACGTGGGGCTGTGGCTGGGGCTGGCCAAGATCGGCGTGGAGACGGCCCTGGTGAATTCCCACCTGCGCCTGGATGCCCTGCTGCACTGCATCACCATCTCCAGCTCCAAGGCTGTGGTTTTTGGCGTGGAGATGATGGAAGGTGAGGCGCTGGCAGATGTTTTGGGAGTACTTTGGAGTGGAGGGACGTGTGTCTAGCTGGTGGGTTCAGTGTTCCTTTCCTGCCCACCACAGAACTGAGATCTGGGAGAGAATGGAGAGTTGAATCATCCAGGAATTAGATTTGTGCTTGGTTTTTTTTGTTTGTTTGCTTTATATTCCTTTGGACACTGGGCAGGATCTGGAGTGCAGTGCTGTCTGCCTCCCAGGCAGGTCAGCCTGGGTATAGGATCCTTCCTTGTGTCTCTCCAGTCCATTCCCAGCATGGAGACCTGGGTTGGACTGGGCCTGCCCCACTGCAGAGGAGGAACCTCCCCTTGCTCTCCATGGCTGTTGCTACATCCTTGCAGCACCTTGGCTCCAGTTCCTTGTGTGTTTCAGTCCACACCTCTGAGGTTGAAGATGTCAACAAACCTCTTGGCAAAGAGGTTTTGGATGGGGGAAGGTGGAAAACAGGATCTTCTGGTCCATGAAGAGGTCTGGGCTGTGGCCCCAGCATCTGTTAATCATGGGAACAACATCTGCCTGGGATGGCTGTGAGCCCTTTGGGGACTCTGCCAAGCTCAGTGGGGTACAGCTATGTGGGACAGGGTCTCCCTCAGGCTGTCTGGGAGGACAGGGGGTCTCTGTGCTGTAGCCACCCTGCTGCTTTTCTCCAGCTCTCCTCTTTATTTCCTCAGCAATGCAGGAAGTGCAGCCCTCCCTGGATAAATCCATTCATCTCTTCTGGTCTGGGGATGAAAATCCTAAATCTGTTCTCCCTGGTGCAAAACACCTGGACCCCCTCCTGCAGATGGCCCAGCGACACCAGCCAGCTCCCCCTGCTAAGGGCTTTCTTGGTATGTGCTCAGCTCTTGGGGCCAGACACGTGGTGGTGGTTTTGAGGGTTACAACTCTGGCAAGACTGCTGGGGTTGCTGATGGCAAGGGCTGTTTGGGATGGGTCTTACTCCAGTGTTGGAAGCCCAGCCCTGTGTGGAGCAGTGTCCTGTCATACCCTCCGTGTGTCCAACAAACCCAGCATGATCCTAGGATGTTCTTGGAGCTGTTACATGAGAGCTTTGGCTCAGCTGGCAAGAGTAGAGTAAATTTTGTTTGTCCCCCTCTCCTGGTTCAGCCTGGTTCCTGGTCACATTCCCAATTCCTAGATTGGGAATGTGACCCTGTCTCCTCATTGCTCCCCAGATAAACTCTTCTACATCTACACCTCTGGCACGACGGGGCTGCCCAAGGCTGCCATTGTGGTGAACTGCCGGTAAGGCCGTGAACAGGGGCTTGGGGAGGATGGGGCTGAGCTCTGCCCTCTCCTGGCACAGCAGCCCTGGCCCTGCTCCTGACATTCCTTCTCTCCCTCCCCTCAGGTACTTCCGCATGTCCAGCTTGGTTTTTTACGGTTTCCGGATGAGGTCTGATGATGTAATCTACGACTGCCTCCCTCTCTACCACGCTGCAGGTAACGTGTGCCATACAGAGCATCCTGGGACTGAGCCTTCCCTCAGCCAAGCCCTGGAGGCTGGTGTGGCTGTGATCTCCATGTTAAGGAGGATGAGACTGCTGCTTGCAGTGTGTGACTGAGGATTTTCTGCTTTTCCCCTGGAAGCCAAGAATTGATCTGGCTGACCTTTGGAGCAGGGAGTGTGTGGGGAGGGCATTATCCTACCCTGCTTTTGGAATACCTGTTCTTTATTGCTGCTCCCTGTGGAAAGTTAGGGGGGAAAGTCTAGGGGAAGCAGTGCTGCCTGCCTGGCTGAGATATGCTGGGGTATTTAGGTGCAAAGTGCTGCCCTACATGATACTGCCACGTGTCTCCTCCCTTGTGCAATGGCCCTGGGGGCCAGCCATGGCCTCTGCCTTGCCCTGCCAGTTCTTTCCCTGGGTGGGCTGGGCTGGAGGTGTTTGGGGACTGAGGGTTTTCCTGGCTGCTTCTCTGCAGGGAACATCGTGGGCATTGGGCAGTGCCTGCTGCAGGGCGTGACGGTTGTCATCCGCAAGAAGTTCTCAGCCTCACACTTTTGGGAGGACTGTGTGAAATACAACTGCACGGTGAGGCTGTGAGGGAAGGGGCCAGCGGGGAGTGGGCAGTGAAGCCTGGGGGTCTGTGCCAGGGAGAGAGCTCTCTGTGGGGAGAGCCCAGCTGCTGGAAGTGGGGGAGGCCTGGATCAGTTCTGTCTGTCCAAACCACCTGGCACGGTGGTGGGGCTGTGTCCTTCCCATCCGGGCTGGTAGCTTCACGTGTCCTCCTCACGTTCCAGCATTAGCCAGGAGATAGTGGATGGGTTTCACAGCCTGGAGAGGTGGGTTAACCAGGGAAGGACAGGCTGGATGACTTAGCAGAACTTCTCTTTTTCACTGCACCTCTTAGCAAACTTTGAGTATGTTGTACCATTCAGTCCTGCCCTGAAGCAGCCTCAGAGAACCCAGGGCTTGGCAGAGGGACCCTAGTGAGTCTTTCCTCTCTGTTGCTCCCAGATCGTGCAGTACATCGGGGAGATCTGCCGCTACCTGCTGAACCAGCCGTACCAGGACACGGAGCGGCAGCACCGCGTGCGCATGGCCGTGGGCAACGGGCTGCGCGCCTCCATCTGGAGGGAGTTCATGGCCCGCTTCGGCATCCCCCAGGTGGCCGAGTTCTATGGGGCCACCGAGTGCAACTGCAGCCTGGGAAACTTTGATGGCAATGTAAGGGCCCACAATCCTCCCTCGTATCCCAAAGGGTGATAGATCTGCTGGCCTGGGCAGGGTTGGAAACCCAAATGGGCTGTTTGCTCCATCCACCCAGAGGGGTTTTGGCTGTTGTGTGGTGCCACCTCTGTGGTGTTCTGGGAGTTGTGAGCAGCGGGTTCAGGTGGGACAAATGTCCTTGCTGCCCACAGCTCTGAGCTCTTTCTGTTCTAGGTTGGGTCATGTGGCTTCAACAGCAGGATCCTACCAAATGTGCACCCCATTGGTTTGGTGAAGGTGGATGAAGACACTATGGAGCTGATCCGGGGGCCGGATGGTGTCTGCATCAGCTGCAGACCAGGTGAGGACAACCACAGGGATAAAATCCCCTCAGCCCAATGGGAGTGTGACTATTTCATAATACCTCAGGATAATTATCCTGGATTTGTCTCTCCTCAGTTAAACCACACCAACCCTTTTTGCTTGGGGGGCTGGGGGTGGTGGTGTTCCCCCCCTTCATCCCCTCTTCTCACTGCAGGGGAGCCGGGGCAGCTGGTGGGTCGCATTGTCAGGAGCAATCCCCTGCAGCACTTCGATGGCTACCTGAATCAGTCAGCCACCAACAAGAAAATTGCCAGGGACGTGTTTGCAAAAGGGGACGCTGCCTATCTCACAGGTGAGGCCAGCAGGACCCCTCTATCTGCTGGGAATGAAGGACAAAGGCACTTGTGTGGGAATGGGGACTCTGAGATGCTCCAGGGTTGCTCCTAGCCAACACCTCATGGTTTTGCCTGCTCATTGCTCTCCAATAGGGGATGTCCTGGTGATGGACAAATATGGCTACATGTACTTCCGAGACCGCACCGGGGACACCTTCCGATGGAAAGGGGAGAACGTCTCCACCACGGAGGTGGAGGGGACGCTGAGCCGCATCCTCAACCTGACGGACGTGGTGGTGTATGGCGTGGAGGTCCCAGGTAGCTGGGAGGGAAGTGGACAATCAGGAGAGGCAAGCAGGCCTCCAACACTTGGGTGTGAACATGTCCTGCATGTCCAGATTGATGAGAGTGGGCTGAGGCTCCCTATGGACAAGCTGGGAGGAGACCAAAGGGGTGTGGCTAGCAGGAATGAGAGGGCTTCTCATTCTCTCAAGCTTTGGTCGGATTCTGGCTGGTTTGTAAGGACCCTGTGTCCTCTCTGGCCATGACTGTGACTGCAGGGTGTCACTGGTAGCTCTGGCCACAGGGTGATGACACAGCAGTGACACAGCTGGATGTGCCAATGCTTCAGTACAAAGCAGGGTCTTGCTGGTGCAGGGCAGAGGGGAGATGATGCTACAGGGACAGTGTGTCTGAGTGCCCTTCATTCTCTGCCTCTTAGGGGTTGAAGGGAGGGCAGGAATGGCAGCCATCGCCGACCCAGAGAACTCCTGTGACCTAGAAGACTTTTCCAGCAAGCTGAAAAAGGCCCTGCCACTGTATGCACGCCCCGTCTTCCTGCGGTTCCTGCACGAAGTCTCCAAGACAAGTGAGCCATGGCATGCACAGTCACACTGGACATGGAGCTGGGGGAGCCTGGGAGGGGAAAACCTGGTTACAGAGGTCACTCTAGTGTGGGGATGGAGCCTCTCTGCCCCACAGAGCCCGTGGCCAGTTCCTCAGGTGGTTTTGAGGCATGAGAACACAAGGCTGGGTCTGGGGCTGTACAGGTGTGGTGGGGATGGAAGTGTGTGTGGCTAGTGATCCTTTACCCTTCTTCTGTCCCCATTTCAGGCACTTACAAGTTCCAGAAGATGGAGCTGCGGAAGCAGGGCTTTGACCCCGCACTGGTGAAGGACAGGTTGTATTTTCTGGACTCCAGGCAAGGCTGTTACCTGCCACTGGACCAGGCAGCGTTCAGCAGAATCCAGTCCGGAGACCAGAAGCTGTAACTGGTGGGGCTCAAGCCAGGCACCTCCCAAATCCTGCTGGGGAGAGGGGGCAAGGCAGGCACTGGGGAAGGAAAGGTTCACAGAGTGATATAAAAGGCACGCTAGAGATTTTATTTGACAAGTTTTACAGATAAGGGTTTGGGAGGAGCACACAGGGGATTGAGGGGAGGGGGGATGGTCATATACCAAAGCATTGACTCATTATGGCTTTATTTTCTGCTTGATACAGTTGTGGTGGTCCCATGCCATGGGAGGGGCAGGGCCCTGGCCAGTTGAGGAGGGGTGGGGTGCCCCTGCCATTCCACTTTGCTTTTCCTGTCTTTCCCTACCTTTTCCTGCCTGCAGCCACCCTTCCTTGTGAAGGCCAGTGCTGGGCTCTTCCCCACTTCTCTACCAAGCAGCCAGCTTCTCCTTGGCACAGGGACCCAGTTGGCAGAGGGAAGGTGGGTGCCAGGCGCAGCCCCTTCCCTCTGCTTGGCCTTGCTGGTGTTGTGTGTCTGCTGTGAATCAGGGGAGCAGGGTAGTGTTGGGCTCAGGAGGGGGGCAGAGGTGTGTTTCTGCCATGCCATCTCTCTCCTGGGGATGACATTTCTGTTTTTCACAAGTACACGCACATTATATTATATTATATCTATATATATATGTGTGTGTGTGTATATACATATATATATATATAATACACGCTGACCTTTTTTTTTTTTTTTCAATCTTAATTTATTGTCTGTACTTTTGAATGTGTCTCGGGTTTGTGCAGTAGGTGGAGGGATAGCCCAGGCCTGTCCTCTCTTGGAGAATGATTTTCTCTCACAGGGAGGTGGGATGCTCATCTGGGACTGATTCACCTCTTCCAGCGTGGGTGCAACTGTAAATGTCCTTGTGGCCTTGCTCCATGGTGGAGGACATGAGCAAATCCCACTATCTTGTGGACACTTCTCTGGGTCTTTTACTTCCATCTTTTATGGATGCAGCATTGTTTTGTGGACCTTCTTCCTTGCTGAAAGCAAATGGGAGAGTGGGAAGAAGGGCTGAGTTTGCCTTTGCTTAGATGTACTCAGGAGGTAACTTGTCAGGGGAAAGAACATCCTCTGGAGGGTGGCCTCTGTGAGAGCCTGACTTCCTGTGCTCTGCATCCCTTCCCAAAAGAGCCCTCCCTGTCTCCAGCACCAGAGCAGGGCCCTGAACTGAAATGTCTGTGTGAAACACCTGACTTGTGCTATGTGAATTCCCCATGTTGTGTCTGATATGAAACAGCCTCAGCTGCGACGTTCAATTCCAGTTCTCAGAAAACAAGCAGAAATTTCTCTTCCAGAGAAAACTCTGGGTTGGGTTGTTTTTGGGTTTTTTTTTTTTTTTTTTTGTTTTATTTTTGTTTTTTTTTTTTTAATAATTTGGTTTTATGCTTTTAGCAGTTACTCCTTAAAATGACATCTGTCTTTTGTGAGGGCAGGGTGTGTCTGCTCTTCTAGCTGTGCTTCCACACCAACGTACCTGCCTGCCTCAGTCCGTCCTGGTCTCACAATTAAACACAAGTATGGGTCTATGCTGCTGTTTCCTACCTCTTCCTTGTACAGTCCTGCTTCGTGAGGGAAGGTGGGGGACTTTGCTGGTTTGAGGACTGCCACTCCAGAGCATCACCTCCCTGTGTGCATTTTGGCTTATCTTATAGCAGGGGGAACGAGCCCCTTGCTGCTGGGTTTAATGACTATGTGAACACAACATGTTGATCAGACCCTTCCCAGTTTCTTCCACTAACTCTACACACCCTGTTTTTCCTTGTTCTATCCTCAGCATTACCATGCCAGTTTGTTCTGGCCCAGTTCTCCCTGTTTACCCTTGGACATGTGGTTCTCCCACCCCTCTCCTTTTCTCTATTTCCCCTTCCTTCTGCTTCTCTCTGTGTTTGTCCATGCTGAACTTCCCAGCTCATTTCTGCCCTTCCAGACAGGTTTTTTGGTAGCCATTCCACTTCCCCTGCTGCCAGAACCATCTTTTACACCTTCTGCATCCAACCCTGGTGATAGGAGAACCTGGCTCCTTCTTGGTGTGGGGCTGCCAGGGACAAATGTCTTCCATGAGCCTGAGTGAAATGTGTTGCCTGGTGAGCCACACCATAAGAAAAATGTTGGAAATTTGCATCCTTTATATACCAACTTCACCTTTGGACATGTTCAAATGGGTGTCCTCTCCAGCATCTCTAAGCTGAATGCTTTAATTTTAGTTTTTCAGTCCCCTGGACACTCACAAGCCTCTGTCCCAAAGCAGCCGGTGGAAAACAGACATCATCCCCACAGCCCTGCAGCATCAGGGGACTCGGCCCTCAAACAGCGGCTTTGCCACGAAATTTACCAAGGAAATTTTGCATTCAGGGATCATATTTAGGGGCCGGGGCGCCGGTGCAGGGAGTGCAGCACTCTGCAGGTGCTCTGCTCCCACCTGCGGGCTCTGTTCCACCCGCAGCCACCAGAGGAGGGCAGGCTGGGCTCGGCAAACGCCGCCCCTCGGGGGGACACGCTCCGGGGCTGTCACAGCCCTCCTGTGCTGCTCAGGGCCCTGCCAGCGCAGGATGTTGGAGTGGGAGGGTACCACGCAGGGTGGGGGCCTGAGGTGAATTTTGGATACAGAAGATGGTGCTGGGTGTGAGGCTGGTGGCAGTTCCAGGCACTGGTGTGCACTGTGCCCAGGCACCTGGCTGGATGGAGACTGTGCCTGATGGAGACTTGGGCAGGAGGTGGGTGGTGGGCAGCAACCTGAACCACCAGGCCTCATCCAGCCTTCTGCTAAAGGCAGTGAGGAAAAGCTTGGCCTCCCTGAAATCAGGTCCAGGGTTGGTTATCTTGAGATGCGTGGTTTAGAGTGGTAGAGGGGGATACAGGGGGACTGCACTCCCTCCCTGCAGGAGATGGCTGTGCTGAAGAATGAGGGGTTGCAGGGCAAAACTCAGCACTGTGTTTCTGTCTGTCTGAGAGCAGGGTAGGATAAAAAAAGGAAATTATTCATTCAGGGAACAGCCTGTTAAATGCAGATGTGAATAGCTTTGGAAGCTTATGGAAATATGGCTGTTACTTGTTTGCTGGTGAGCCCATACAAATGGAGACTGGCTTGAGTTGCTGGGTTTTGGAGATGGATGGGAATTACAGGCCTGTGAGAGGAGCAGGATGTAGCCTTTGCTGGTGCCAGCACAAGTCAGGAGCTGGGCCTGGCTGGAGCTCAGCTGAGAGCTCACCCCAAGCCCTGCATTTTGGGCTGGCTCTGAGGAGGGGGAGCTGCACAATTCAGGCAAGAGGAGCAGGATGAGACCCCTCCCCAAGGTAAGAGCTCCTGCTCTGGGGAGATGGGAGGTGCTGAGTCACTGGGAAAGAGCTCAGCAGACATCACAGAGGGCTCTGGTACTCAGCCCATCAATAGCAGAGACCTGCAGGGCTGTGCTGGGGGGCTGGAGTGTGCACATACCACACTCACCTCTGTGCCAGAGCATTCCCCAGGGAGAGGGGAGTCCAGGGAGCTGTGTTCACAGCCCTGAGCTCTGCTCAAAGGAGCCCCCCTGTGCAGTGAGAATGGTATGGGGGGCTTGGGCCCCTCTGGAGATGTGGTGCCTGGGGACCATTCACCATTGGCGCTGTTTGTCCTGACTGAGGAGGGTTGTGTGCACTTGGCAGTGCTTCAGGATTCCCTGAAACATCCAGCTACACCAATCAGAGCTTTTCCACTGGCTGTCAGCTTTGGGTTGAAATCCTGGGGCCTTTCTAAAGTCCCAGCTCCTCTGGAAAAATTAAGTTTATGTGCCAGTGTCCCTGCAGCTCTTGGCCCAGAATATTAGTGCAGGTGTGGAGCTGAGCCTGGGATCAATGCTGAGCCACAACACTTCCAGCAGAGAGGTATTTGGAATGAAGTAGCCAGTGTTTAATAATCTGATTTTTAAAAATATCTTTTTATTTGTGTAGTTTAAAGGAGGAGGCTAATTGAATCCTCTATGATTAGAGACACCTTGTGAGACATCCCTCCCCTTTGATCAATGCAGTAGTCTGGCTCAACAGCTGCCTGTAGATAAAAGTCCTATACATAAAGTACGAGGTATTGTTCTGTTTTAATTAAAACACTTAAAATTCTGTTTGCATGAGGTTAAGAAAACATTAAAATCCTTTCCAGGGTTATTATCAAACTGCTAATTTAAGCAAATCCAAAGAGCTTTACAAACCAAATGTACTTTTCCCCATGGAGATGACTGCTTCTCCCAGACCCTCTGTCCTGGACAGTGACAATATATCAAGACAAAAAATGTGGCAACTTTTTTTCTGGTCTGCTCTAGGTCTAGCCCAGCCAGGCCATGCTTAGTGTGCAAAACTGAAGTGTATTTTAGCCTTAATGCAGATGAGGGCTTTGCAAGTTGCTCAGAATCTTTCTGGGTGAAATTAATTTCTGCTGCTGAGAAAGTCTGTGACAATCTTTAACACTGCATCGCTCCAGCCTCCTCCTGCCACTCTTGGTGTGCCAGAGCCTTCCCAAACAATGACAGCTGCCTGCTCCTCTGCACTATGGGGAGCTGGCTTTGCCTTTAAGCAGTGACAGGGAAATATTCTGGACTAAAGAAGAGACTATCCTTTGGTGCAGTCTTTAGAAATGGAAATACTTGATTCCCCTGAGTGGTTCCAGTGTAACCAGGAGCAGAGCCAGGAGTGGCTTCTCCCTCTCCAGTTTGAAGAGACTGTGTGGCCAAGGATTCCACCAAAATGATGGGCTGTGAATGTCTCATCAAGCTGTGTGAGAGGGAAGGGAGCAGCTTTCCTTCCCAAAGCAGAGAGGCTTCAGGAGGGAAGAGAATGTCCTTAGGGCTGTTTGCTGCTGAGCTGCTGGACAGCACAGGATGGCTGGACTGTGCAGCTGAGCGAGCCTCAGGGAGCAGGGATGGGTCCTGCTTTGCTTTTTTTGAGCCTGGCCCATTTCAGTGGCAAATCCCACCTTCCAAAGTAATCTTGGTTTTGATCTGCTTTTCTCTTGGTTCATTAAAAGTCCACACATAGGCACAAAATCATGGCAGGCCAGGGTCTGGGAGAGCTTTGGGCAATGGAGATTGTGCAGAGCAGGCTGGCAGCCCCAGGGATTGCAGGCAATGGTGATGCTGTCCAAGTCCAGGAGGTATTCCTGCTCAGGATGTGGGTCACTGCCCAGATCTTCCCTGATCCCTGACAGATGATCCCAGGTTTGTGAAGCGGGAAATGACCCCTCCTGTTACAGCCCTGCCTTCCTCCATTCCCATCCCTGAGGGTGCGGAGCAGCCTCCCGGGGCCCCCAGCATCCCGGGCAGGATTTGTGCCCTGATCCTGCCCTGGAGGCGACACCTCCCACGACCCGCCCGGGGCTGTGCCAGGGGCCCCGAGGAAGTGAGGGCAGCCAGAGCCTTGCTCCTGCCCCCGGCCATGCGAGTGGCTCGGCAGGCCGCAGGAAGAGGCTAACAGCGGCGGGCGAGCCACCCCCTCAGCTTTGAGTATCACTTTCAGCTATTCTGAAGGTTAAACGCCTGTTTAGAGCTCCCTATTGAAGGTAGAGCCGGGGGTGCGGCATTGTTGGGACGCCCTCCCGCTTTGTCTGGCCGCTTTGAGGGATGCCCTGAATGGGAAGCGGCCCCCCCAGCCCAGCACCCCGGCAGAAGGGCTCCCGGGGGAGAGCCGCTTCCTCCCGCCCTAATGACATTCAGCCCTCCATCGGTTCAGCTCCCGCTTTCTTTCTGCTGCAGTTTAACCCGGGCACAGAGGCCGGGCTCCATCTTACTGATCTCTGCTTGACACCCAATTACCACATGAATGGCAGAGAAAGGCTGCAAAAGGCTTTAACTCCCACTGACCCTCCTTCCCCTCTGCCTGCTTCCCTCTCTCCCCGTCCTACCCCCTCGCCTTTCTCCGCCGGAGGGAGTTCAAAACTGAGACGGGGAAATCAAACAAAGCCCCGAGTAAGGAAACCCATTGTCACCGCCTCCGCGATGGCTCCCCTTTCGCCGGCCATTGTTCGCCCTGAAGTTTGACTTGCTGTGTGGAAGGATGCGAGCAGCTGTTTGCGCATTCCCCTGATGTTTTATTGAAAAATAATTGAATCGTCAGTTCGGGGCTCTCTGATAAAATGTTTCCTCGTAACGCTAGGCCCTGCTGTATTTATAAACTACGTGTCCCTCTAGAATGTGATGGCGACCTAAGACTAAACCCTCAGTGGGGGAGTGGAGGTGTGTTCCTTCTGCACTCAGGGAGAGGGAGAAAGCGGGCAAATGGCAGGGAAAAGGCAGAAGATGGGAATGAGACAAAAGAAATTAACCCTCTCTTCATTGCCAGGCTCAATTTCCAACCTGTTCCCTTTGCAGTTGGCTTTGTGGGAGGGGAATGGGAGCCGCCCCCTGCCCCAGCAACCCGGGTTTATGTGTTTTATGTACCTGTTTATCAAACACCGTCTGTGTTTACAGCACCTCAACAACAGCAGCATTACATTTTCTTGAGGAGATTGTGTGCTTAGTTTCCCCATCCCAAAGATATCCCAGAGAATTTGTGGTGCTCTGATTTCAGTGTGCAGCATGGAGACAGGACTCATTCCTCTCCCAAGCACAAAATGTCCATAAAAACGTCCCCTGTATCTCATGTGGTCACTTTTTGTCCAGGACAATTGTTAACAGTAACCAGCTTTGAATGCTTGAGTGAGCCAAATTGGTATTTATGATCACTGTTCCCTTTCCTGTAATTTATTTTTGCTTTTCCAGGGAGGTGCTAGCACTAAATCTGTACCATTTTCTTGTGTGAGTCAGGAATCAAGATTCTTTTAGGAGCTAGTTCTGCTTTTATTTGGCCTCATAAATGATTTCTGGGAGCAAGAATAGCTCATATGAAACCATAACTGCAAACACTGATCTGGAATCAAGATTACCAGATCCTCTGAACACAGAATGCTTCACTCATTTCTGAAGTCAAGGTTTTTGTTGAAGGCTTCTTTCCTTGGCCGCTTTTCCATACAATTCCATCCTGGGCCACATATCCAAGATACTGAAAAGCCTTGTGATTTAGAGATACATAAAATCCAGCTGGAATTTTTGGATGAAGACCACGGTCAACAGCCTCACGGCTCTGCCATCACGTAACCCCGGCAGCGACGGCAGCATTCATCTGCCGAGGGACCAGCCTTTCCTGGGGCCCAGCCCAGAGAATGATCTCCTCCGAGAACAAAAGGCCATTACAAACACCACCACCTTCTGCTCCCGGGGTTAGGCGTACTCTGACCCCCGTTAGCATAAACCAAGAGCAATCTGTCTGTGTAAATTTATGCCCCTTACACATAATGCATCATGTATATGCATAGCTATTACATTTCTATCTGCATGTGTGCACATGTACATGTATTTTTTTTTTATTAATCCCAAACCCTCCTGAGTGGAGGGAGGGTTAAGAGGCTGCAGTTTTTCTACCAGTGCTGCCCCTGTGCAGCTCCACGTTGTGGGGGAGAAGCAGAGCCCAGCTGTCACCGCCATGGCAGCGTTCTGCCTGTGTACACGGCCCTTCTCTGGGGACAGGACGGGAAAACAAACAGGCGACAGATGTGAGCCGCGTTGTTTAACGCTGTGCTGGGGGAGCCTGGCGCCGTGGGGATGTGATGTGCTGCCTGCCAGGGGCTGCCCGAGCACGAGGGGAGGCTCAGCAGCCACCCCCGATCAGAGCTGCATCTCCCCGGTGCTGACAGGAGCTGTCCGTGGCATCACCCAGCTGTTCCTGCTCCCCCACAGCAATCCCCAGGAGCAGCAGGGCGGCATCACAGAATCACAGAAGTGATGTGAACAGAATGCACAGAATCACAGAACTGCAGGGCTGGGAGGGGATTCAGTCTGACCCCCCTGCAAAGGCAGGGTCACCTGGGGCAGGTGACACAGGAACACATCCAGGTGGGCTTGGAATGTCTCCAAAGAAGGAGAATCCCCGCCCTCTTGGACACCTGTTCCAGGGCTCTGCCATCCTCAATGCAGGGCAGTTCTTCCTCATGTTGAGGTAGAACTTCGTGTGTTGTAGCAGCTTTGCTGCAGCGAAACCCGTCTGCAGCTGCTGCCTTTGCACAGCCCAGTGCTCTGAGCGAGCAGGGCCCTGCGTGTGGCTCTGAGCGCTCTCCCGTGAGGGGAGCGCTCTGCGCGGCCAAGCCTCAACTCGGTGCAGAAATCGCTATTTTAAAATAACACCACCGGGTCACGGGCCGCGCCCCGGCACTGCAGGAGCTGCTCCGGGGGGGGGAGGAAGAGGAGCGGGGAGGAAGAGGAGCGGGACGAAGAGCCCCGAACGGGCCGCGGGCAGAGCCCCGGGGCGCCCCCGGCGCGGCCCGGCGGGACCGGAAATCCTCCGGGGCACTTCCGGCGCGGCCGCGCGCGCCTGCCCCTCCCTCCCGCCCTCCGCCGCCAAGATGGCGGCGCCCGTGTCGCTGCAGGTGGAGTTCGGGTGAGCGCGGGCGGCGGGGCCGGGCGGAGGGCAGGGCAGGGCCGGGCCGGGATGGGCCGCGATGGGCCGGCCCCTCGGTGAGGCGGCCGCGGTACTGCGATGGGGCGGTTGCTGCCTGCGGCCTGGGGGGCCGCTACGGGCGCGGCTGGGCCCGGGCGCAGCCGCTGTCACGGGGCTGCGGGCCGGGGTAACGGGAGCGGCCGCCGCCGGGGAACCGGGGAAGCAGACATCGGCGGGAGGGGCCGGACACGCCGGAGGGTGTCCGCAGAGTGCGGCCGGGCCCTCTGCCCGCCTGTCCCGGGGCCTCGCTCCCGTCTCTCTGTGAACGTCCTGTGCCAGGCCTTTCTTTTTCTTTCACCTCTTTCAACCTCTTTGAGTTGTTTAGTTTTTTTATTTTTTCATTTTAATTATTAAAATTATTTATGAAAACCTCCCCCTCGTTTCTCGGCTTTTTTTTCTGAGCTGTCTGTGTGTGTTTGTGTGTGGACACGTGCCCTCACTGTGCTTTGTGCTGGAGCCCTGTCAGGTCTGTAAAGCTGCCAGGTTCTCACTCTGTAGCATTTCAGTTTCCAGGCCTTTGCTGCTGTAGGATCAGCATTGCTCATGCTCTGGCCCTGGGGTCTCAAAGCATTTGCAGTGGAAGCTCTGCATATTTGTGGAGATACTTGTGTTATTTCGTTAAAGCCTCCTTTTAGCAGAAGCTAAAAGGCTGCTATTTATTCGCTTTTTCCCACCCTTTCACGAACACAGAAATGCCATAACCCTTTAAATACCCTTCTCCTTAAGAATCCTTGCCTCTATCTTTCCCGCTTCCAGCTGCAGCAACTCTCCTAATTTTCCCAGAAGAGTGAGATGCATTTTTGCTTCCCTTGGAAATGCATAAATGAGCTCTCTATGTAGGAACCACAGCTGAGTTCCCCACAGCTCTCGCCTTACAGAAGGACCTTATCTTGCAATCTACATTTCCCGCTGTAACAAAGCGTGACCTTGTTTTCCTTACATGAAAAAATGTTTTTCATATCATTGTTATGACTTGTTCCCTCGCATGAATCTCGCCTCATGTTCATAATCACTGCTTCAATTTTGAGAGAACTATTTGTTGTGAGCTGGTGGAAGAACACCAACAGAGTGCTCTTTAGGAGAGCTGCTGCATATAAGTAACGCTGCTGAAGGCATAACAAGGGTTCTGTTGTGCTCTGCCATTGCAGAGCCAAGGAAACCCACTGTGGCATTTTTAGATATCGAATTTAAAGGAACTTAATAACATCTGGAAGTATCTTTGTTGATACTTAGGTGGGGATTGCTTGTTTTAAATATTTCTCTTTATTATGTTGGTTTCCAAGAGAGGAGAGGCACCAGTAAGTTCCCAGATAGTAACTTCATAGGAAAAATTTTCCAAAATAATTGGCATTTAGGTTGGAAGAACATTTTGCCACAATTTTATGCCCTTTAAAAATGTGTTGGTCATTTTTCTACCTCAGTTTAATGTTAAGTGAACTGAGTTTTTTAAGAGTTCTCTAGTTGTTAAAAATTTGGCCACTGTAGAGTTCAGTCTAAAGCTCACATTCTCTGCTGTTGTGTCCTGTAACTTAAAGTAGATTTTGTGTTTATTATCCATGTCTCTACTCACATGGTAAAAGTTTTATAATGTGAGTTTGGCCTCACAACATCATGGAAAATGATTGATGTTGGTAAAACTCAAGATTTTGACAATTGTACCTTTTCCATAACAGCAGTAGAGGCGAGGAGCTTGCTGAGGCTTCTGAGCTGTAGTTACAAAAATTAATTACTCTTTTGAAGAGCCTAGGGTTGGGTGCCTGGACCCAATTCAAATCCCATTGTTTTCCAGTGTGTTTGCAGCTCCTTTACCTGCCAGCCTCTGCATGTCCTGCTCACACCTGGTCTCCTGTGCTTGCAGAGGCCATCAGTTGTTATCTGAGGGTATCCCCTAATGAATTCAGAGTGTCAGAAGAGGGAGAACATCAGGAGGAAGATTGTGTATTTATTTATTTCTGTTTTACCCTGTCACCCTCACCACTTCCTTCTCCCAGTCAAGTCTCCCTCTCTGGGACACTTTGTAGTGTGCAGATCAAGAGTTTCCAGGCTGCTGGCTCTGACTGCTCTGTAACTTTGTGTGAGTCATTTCCCTCTCTGTGTGTTCACACTTGTGAAATAGGGGAATATTTATTCCAGAAGGATGCTCAATTTTGAGATTTCCAGCCAGGAGGTGTTGGGGATGAGCAGTGCTGGGTGGAGTGTGGTGGCTGTGGTGTTGTTTGAGTGGAAGCAGCTCTGCACAGGGGTTTGGGAGCACATGGAGATGGGAACCATCCTCCCATCCCACTGGGTGATGCCTGGCACCGTGGGGTTCTGGCTGCAGCAGAGCCTCCTCTCTGTGCTGGCAGAGGGAACTGGCAGCTTCCCCTGTGCACTTCTGGTTTGTGACAGGAAAAAAAAGACAAAGGGAATCCTGTGCTAAATTTGGTCTGTGTCATTTGTTTTCTCTGTTGTGGCATCTATGTAAATCGCCTCTTTTGTGCTGCTTTCTTTTGACAATAAAGCAAAATCTCAGTGGTTCATTGTTTTTATTTCAGAGGTGGTGCAGAGCTCTTATTCGATGGTGTCAAAAAGCATCAGGTGACTTTGCCCTGTCAACCAGAGCCTTGTGAGTATCAGAACCTGTTGGATAACTTCACAGAGGAACAACAAATGAAACAAAGCTGGTTTGTACAGCACTTAGAGTTGCCAGCAAGGATCAAAGTATTTTAAAAGCTCTCTCAGACATGCCGTGGATCAGGCAGCTTGGCAAACAGGGCCTGGTTCTCAAAGTCTGAGGTCTTTCCTGTCCTCTAAGCACTTGTGAATCAAGTCCTTCCTTAAGACTTTTGCCTCCCTCCTGCTGGATAGACAACAGCCTCTGGATGTTTCCATCAAGTCTGCGTTTGTCTTTCTTGGTACTTGAAACCACCAATAACATCCTCTCTCCTTTGCTTTTTCCTGCCTGTTCTGAGGTTTCCAAGAGGCACATATATATATGTGTGTGTGTGTGTGTGTGTGTGTGTTTATGTGGTGTATAGATATGTGGAGGGCTGTGTAGCAATGTAACATAAATGTTGTTTATCTACTCATTCAACCTTTCAGGTAAATGTGATAATTTTAATATGAACTCTGCAGTTGAAAACAGTAAATCTAATGCTCAAATAGGATGCTGGACATCCTGCCCATGGCCTTCACTGCAGTAAAAAACAGGACTTGAGTGTTCAAAGGATAAGCAGTCATAATTCCTGGTTTGCAATTTGGAATTTTTGGAATACTGAGCAGTGCTGCACTCACTAACTCACTCACTTGTGTGCATACTTCAGTTGTTGTGTAATTTTGCCACAGGTATGTTCTGATTTTTTCTAGCTAGATAGCACTGCTTTATGCTATTGGAGTGGGATTATAAAGCAAAATAACACAAAGCCACAAGGGAATGTTAGCAACCAATATCTCAAAATGGCTGATACCATAATCTAGGTGCTGGGAACTTCCAGGCCTGAAATCTTTTTGCTGTGCCTGGAAGTAATTAGAGATTGTTAGAACTGCTTTTGATGCTTGGACATAAGTATGTGTAATTCAGATATAATAGGAATACTGCAATATTGTGTTATCTTGTGGTTAAGGACAGGGACTGAGGCTCCAGGAACATGACCTGATGCTGATTTGCTTTGTGAGTTTAGTCATGTTGCTTTATTTTCCCCTGCTGCTAATGGTATTTTCATGTATCACAAGAGAATTCAGCACTAAATTCTAGCACTGCTGAAGCACTTCAGATCCTTAAATGAAAGGTAGCAAAGAAATACTAAAACACTCATTTAGCTGGTTTATAAACTTGGGGACTAGAGCATCATTTTCTTCAGTGCTCTCCAAATTTAAAATACCCAGTAGCACCCACTGTTTTGGTGGTGTTCAGACCGTGATCAGATGCTGAAGAAAAGGGGGATATTACAGGAGATGTTTATTCCTGCCAGGGGAGGGGAGGCTGTTGACACCAAACAGGGATTCCTGCAGCCCCATGGCTGTCAGCTGTGCAGTTCCATGTCACCTGATCCATTCCCACCTGAAGATCTTCTGCAGCCTTAGCAGGATCTGCATTTATCCTAAGGGATAAATCTCTCCCTGTCTCAACCTCAGGGTTCAAACTCCAGTGATGCATTCCAGATCCAGCTAACACATTATTGCTCCCAGCTTTTCCCTCTTGTTTTCCAGACACTGCTGTCCCTGTGCCAGGCGTGGCAGAAGTGGCAGTACCCCCTTGTCAGCTGCCCAGGTTGTCAGAGAAGTTTCATTTTGGGGCTGGTTGTGGATTGCAGCATCTGAGGAGCATAAACTGAGCTGTGAGGCACACCCAGCCCAGGGATGGGGCAGGCAGAGGTGGCCTCAATGTCTGACAGTCAGGGATTACTGGAAACATCCCTCATGATACTTCCAGTGGTGAGGAATCAATGGAATCATACCAGAAATTATGAATCATTTTCTTGAAATTTTATGTTGTTCCAAATGCTCTGTATTTCCCTTGTTCACACTAAGAAATTTTAACTCTTTTATATCTGGGTAAATAAAGATATGCATAGCCAGGTCCCTGCTGCCCTCATGTAGCCAGAATTGCAATGATTAGAGAAATAAAACAGCTCAGTTCTACTGGGCACATCCTGTTGCTCACCTTACCCTGGATGTCCATCACTGAATTCTCCAGGGAAAGACCTGTAGTATGAGCACTACTTGAAGACCTGCACTTCTAACCCCATTTTAAGTGATTTCATTAGCTGCCAAGTTTATTTTTGGCCATTTTGGCCTCTCTTACCTACTCTTCCTTTTTTCTAGGTTATTTTTGTCTTTGTCCTCCTTTTTGCAGAACAGTTGCTTCTCTCTGGGTTATGGGGCCCACCTATATTTTAATTGTCTAGGCATTTTTAATATATATCCCAGAAGGAGAGAGAGGTAGAAAATTATATGAAGAAATACCTACAAATATTTACATGAATAAAACAAGCTGTGCTCCATAGTTGGCAGGGGCAGTCAGTGTTCTCTAAATGATAATATTGCTTGAGCAAACTCTTTATGTGGTCATTTCTTTTTTCCTCATAACAGGCACTAGATGGAAAGTAGGTGGGTTCCAGATCCAGTTAACTTTTTCAAGAAGGTTTGATTCTCTGTCCTTTTCTGATGCTTGGAGTTGGACTCCTGGAGGGATTGGGAAAGGCAGGAGGAAGGAAGCTGCAAATGGGACAAGAGCAAGCCACAAGGGATACAGCCACAGGGCAGGACCTATTTTTATTATCTTAGGGGCATCTTGTATCCTGATGTCAGTTCTTTAGCAGTTCCTTATTTCCAAAGTGGAGCTGTCTCAGCCTGCATTTTGAAGTTGCTGCCAAAGTGGGAACTTAGAGAGGTGGGGTGTGTGTGCACAGGCAGCGGATTTACCTAAGCCACACTTTGTGCAGGACTCTGTAATCTTGTAGAGCTGTTGCAGAAGGAAGACCTCAAGTTAAACAAGAATGTTGTCCCAAATTTCTGGCTATCCTGGTGATTTCACTGATAATGCTGTTTGAGGATCTGAAGGCATTATGCCCTGTTGGCTTCTTCTGCATAAAAACAGTGTGTGTGGGAGAAAGCAGCTGGGGGAACAACGATATTTGTCACATGGAGAGAGGATTAAATTGGCAGGGAAATCAACTTTATTTTCAAGCATCTAAGAGGCTATTAGAGACAATGGAGCATAAAAGAGAGAAACCCTAGATTAAAAACTGAAAATGTATTTGGCAGCCTCCTCCTGAAACAAGCCACAGCAATTTAACCAAGTGCTTCAGTAATCAAATAGATCATTGTATGACAGCTCTGCAAGTGATGTTGGAGCTCCTTCCTCCATCTCACTGGGACTCACAGTGGTGGGTTTGTCTTGGCCATGTGAGTTGCATGGATGCTATTGGAAGAGTAGGATTGTTTAACCCTTGAAGATGTTTCAGGTTTAGCTCAGCTGCATCATCTGATGAAGAGTGTTTACAAAACCTCTCTGCTGTGCTGTGTTTTGGATGTTGTACCCAGAGGTTGGGGTTGTGTTAAAGTCTCTGGCACTTGTGCTGCAGGCTGCTCAGCTGCTGTCACAGACCTTTGAATTCCAACTTCTCATGTGGCCTCAGTGGTGGGACTCATGATTTTGGAGCAGCAGCTTCACTGGTGCTCACTGGGACCTTCTGGACTAATCCAGAATTCACATCTGTTTTGGCACTTTGCAAGTCTGGAAGGTTAAATTATTAATCAGCTTGTTTTGGTAATTGTTTGTGGTTTTCCTTTACCAAAACTCTAGGGAAAAAAAGCCCACTGCCAATCAGATTTTTTTTAAGAGGGAAAATTAAAATAATCTGCCAAATACTGCTTCTGTTGAATCCCTGTAGAGAAGAGCATGGTGTGCTCCTCGAGAGCTTTGCTTTCCAGGGGCCTCGTTCTGCACAGCATGGAGGGCTGCTGGGGACTGGGGAGCATTCATCTTCTGGGGAAAGAGCCTGGGGATCCTGAGAGATCAGACCTCTGTTACAGGCAGGATGGCTTACAAAACAGAGCATGGCATGTGTTCAGCACTGGCTGGGGTGCTGGACCAAAAGAACCTGTAAAATCCAGAGCAGCAGTTGGTGTTGGCTCTTGGTAAGTGCCTGGTGCTGGGTAGTACATCCTAGTTGAGTCATTAATATTCTGGCATGCTTTTATTGCTCTGTTTATTATTCCTAACATTTTAAAACTTCCTCCAAAGAAAGAATAAAAATATATTTGCTAATGTAGAGGCTTATTAGAAGAACGGTAAAAAAACCCCCATAGATCTGTGGAACTTCATGCAGTCAAATCTTTTTAACCACAGTGTGTGGCACTTGCAGCTCTCAAAGGACTTGGGTTATTCCCCTGCTCGTGCATCCCAATCGTGCATCTCTTTTAGGCAGGGAATTACAGATTTGGGGGCAAGGGAAGGGGGCTCGGGGGGTGATGCAGGGTGGGTGCTCAGCAGGCAGGGTGGGTGAGCAGTGTTTGAGTGTCAGAGCTGTCCTGGTGGGTGATGCAGGGTGGGTGAGCAGTGTTTGCAGTGTCAGAGCTGTCCCGGTGGGTGCTCAGCAGCCAGGGTGGGTGAGCAGTGTTTGCAGAGCTGTCCCATGGGATGGAGCATTCCCTCAGCTCCAGGTCCCTGTCCCAGCGAGGCTGCGGCTCCCTTTGGAGGGAGCAGGGAAATAAACTCTCGTCCTCACAGTCCCATCACCCTCCTGGGAGGCCGTGGAGCCGCTTTACCGGATCAGCTCATCCCAACTCATTGTGGAAGGAGCTTCCCAGGCACTGGGAAACCAGCTCTTGTGTGTGACCAAATCCCTGGGATAACAAAGCCTGGCTCTTACACCCTCCTTCCCAGCCGCTGTATTGCAGTGCGGACACCTAGCAGGATAACCCCTGTGTCCCACCCCCCTCTCTGGCTCTTTTCTCTCGGTGGGATTTGCTGTGCTGACAGCGCTGTTCAGAGGGTGGCAGCGGAGCAGGGCTGGGGAGGAGGATCCGGGCCCTTTAAACCGCTTAGCATGCGGTTCACACGGCTCCGGGCCAGCTGTTCCTTTCTCCTCCTGCCCTCACTCGCAGGAGTTGTTTGCTGAGCTCAGAGCTCCTGTGCAAAATTGCTTTTCAAAAGAGCCACTTTCTGCTTAATTAAACAATGAGCCGCCGTCCCTCTGCACATCTGTAAAGCTCCCTCCGCAGCCCCTTTATCCCACAAACTGCTCCATTCTTACCTCCATTCACTTGTAAATCTTACCCCCCCCCTCTCCTCCACCCTGATCATCTCACTGGCCCTTTCTTTTTCCCTTTCAAGTAAGACTGAGGAGCTTGGAGTATCTGTGGGGGTGGCTGGGTTGGGTGGACAGGAATCGGTTTAATGGTGCTTGGCCCTGTGTGAAAGCCTAATAATAGCAAAGCAGATCTGAGCCCAAAAGTGAGAGGCGATTTCTGTATTTAGACGAATAAAATCATGGCAGTTTCCTGAGCTGAGCTGAGACACTGACTCATCCAGCAGCCAGAGGGGACACGGCCACCAGCCAGGCTGGGAGGGGGGCAAGGATTTGACTTGAAGGCATTTTCTGATCCAGCTGGCAGTGCCAGGGAAAGCCCAGCCCAGGGAATTCCCTCGGCCAGGCTGGCTGTGTGCAGAGCAGTGCCAGGCTGCCAGGGAATCCCTCTGCACTCTGGCAGGAGCAGCACCTTCCTCCGTGGTTCAGGGCTGCACATCAGCTCTGTGTTGTCTCTTTAACAGCAATAAGGTTTTCATTTTCAGCCCTCAGTGCACACACCCAAAACTCAGAAACCAGGAAAATAGGAGAGAGGGGAAATTTCAGTTTGCTGGGTTTTGGCAAAGCTTTACACTGGTGGTTAGTAATGCATTCTCTGAATTGTCTTGCTGAGAGCTTAAAAAAAAATTAACCAGTAACATTCAAGGTTAAACAGGATAAATGAATGGAAAAGTGATGAGGTGGGATATCTCCTTTATCATTGAGAAGGACAGATTATAGCCAGCATGATGCAATATCATCTAGTATAGATTGATAGGGAGGAATGAAGAAATGGGAGTTTAGTGCATTAGCAGAAGATTCCTGACTGCAAAAACTATTAGACCATGGCACAGTCTCCTTGGGGTTTGGTAGCAGGTCTGCAGTGCTGAGGCCTCTTAAAATCAGAGCAGACAAGGCTCAGGACAGTCTTTTTGTTGAGAATAATTCTGCACTGGCAGAGGGATAAAATCACAGGACCTGTTAAGGAGATGCTTTTTATAATGTCTGCCATCCCCAGGCTGGTACTTGGCTGCTGGGGCAATCGTCTTTGAGGCTCTCCCAGCTCCTTCCTTTGACAATTCTGAACGAGAGGCAAGACCCTGGGCCAGCACTAGTGATCTGTGATCCTAATTAAAAGAGACAGTTTGGTGCACTGGCATTTACTGGGGAGCCTGAAGTGACAATAGCGTTGGGTGTTACGGGATTAGATGCTCTGACTTTGGAAATGAGTAGGGATTAGGTTTACCCTGAGAATGAGCTCGAAGCTGCTTTTTTTGTCATGGGAGCTGATGGATCTGGAGGCTTGCTGCTGGCTAGCAGTGGGATTGGAGATCCCTTGAACTTGTATTTCCCTACCAGCAATCTGTGGGGAGTGGAAGATCCCAAGCAGCTCCTCTCCAGTTCATAACCATTGTGATTAAAACCTCAGTGCTGAGAGTTGCTGGGTGATAGCTGGGATCCGAGTCCTCACTGCTGACAGGAGGGCTCTGAAAGACCTCTGTGATCCTTTCCCATTTTGTGGACACAAGAAAATTAAGAAGAGCATTGCTTTTCTAGATGAGAAGCAACAAAAAGACGTCTTAAAGCAATTAAAAATTACAGAAGGCAAGACCTTGGTGTTCATTTGTAGCAGACAAGAACAGATGAGAGCAACAATTGCAATTCTCTTATGCCTGTTACCCCCTAATTAGTTACCCCCTAATTTCTTCCCTAGTACTTAAATCACTGCCCATTCCAGTGTGTGGCAGGATTGGCTTGTGCAGTTGTCAGAGAAAATGGATTTTACTCTTGCTGCAAAATTTGCCTGGCTGCTCACTCTGCGTAATACCAAATCCATTTGCCTGTGACTCCATTTATATCAGCCATTCCAGGTCTTCTTCTGCAGTTTATGGCACACCATGGACTGCTTCAGAGAGTGATTTACATATCAGATGGGAGGCTGGAGGAGTTGGAAGGATCCCTTGGATCTGGTTTTGAGCTCTTTTTAGAGAGCAGATCCCTGGAGGGTCTGCTCGGATCCGAAAGCAAAGAGCAGCCACGCACCTGGAAGAGCAGCAGGTATTGGGAGCTGGTTTGTCTGTTTTAAAACAAGCTGCCTGAGCAGGGAGAGGGACATACAAATTGTTTTTCCATACATTTCCATGCAGGCAGGGGGAATAATGGCAGAGGAGCGGCAGGGAAGGGGCTTTGTCATGGTTACAGGCCGGTGGCTGAGAATGTGGGTGGAGCAGCGCTCGTCCAGAGTTAGTGACCTCAGCAAATTGGAGCTCAGCCATGGTCAGTATGATAAATGATCTTATTCTGGGTCAAAGAAATGGTTCCCCACAGGGAGGTGTCCGCGAGGCGGCCCGGGAAAGCGCCGTGCTCCTGCAGCACTGACCCCTTAGTGACCAGTGCCACATATATCTTATTTACTGCAGACCAGCAGGGAATTTTCCATGGTTCAGCCTTTATAGGGATCCCCTATTTCCCTGAAATAATCTCCCAGTTCTGCGACCAAGGCAAGAAAATGGGTGTAATTACACCTTCTGGGTGCCCTTCGAGGCTCTGTGCAAGTTTGGATGTGGATTTTAACACAATTTTAATTGTCTGGTCCTTGTGTGTGTGTGTGAATCTGTGAGCAACCTGTGCAGCTCCCTGGGAGCCAAGGGCTGTCTGTGTGTCTGTGTCAAGTGGTATCAGGGTTGCACAAAATCCCTCCATGTTTCTGCACCTTTATCAGTTCATTGTGAGATCCTCCTAGTGCAACACCCAGCTTGGTGTGTCACATTGGAAGCACCTGGTTTCTCTCTGCACACACTGAGTACCCTCATTTCTGAGTTGTCACTGATGGATCTGTCAGGTCCAGGAGGTTTTATTGAGCTGGGAAAGATCTATGGATTTCAGCCCAGCTTTTGAGGGTGCAGATGAACCCAGGCAGTGCTAAAATGGTCTGTTAGAGAGGAAGCTGAGCAGATTCTTCATGGAGGAGGGCAGTGCAGGTGGTCAGGCCTTGGAGGATTCACAGGAGGGCAGAGCAGACTGAGCAGTTCTCTCTGCCACAGCCAGGAGTGTTTGTGGTGCAGCTGGGCTGAACAGGAGCCGAGGCTGTTGGGGCTTGTGTGCTCTCACTGCAGTTCCTGCATCCTCTTGCGTGACAGGCAATGACTTTGTGTCACTCCCAGCACACATCTCGTTTTCCTGAGCGCTGTGTTTCGCTGGGTGATGGCTTTTCTGCATTCATTGTGGGCTTGAGCTCCCATCTGTGCACTTGAACTAAGCAGTTTTCTCAAATGATTGTCGGTTTTTCTTTTTTTTAATTAACTTTAGATTATTTTTTTCCCTAAGAATTTGGAGAGGGTTGATGTAGTACTAGCACAAGCAGCAGAAGCTGTCTCTGTGTAGAAATAAGACAGGGATTTCCTACCATGTGCTTCAGTCCCTCCTTTGCAGTTTGAGAATATTTCCACTTCCTTGGCTGGTTCAGTCTTGCTTCCCCTCTGCTGCTGCCATTGGAGAGGACAGTTAATGAGAATTAAGAGTGCATTTTTTGATGTGATATTTGTTTGCTGTGAGTGAAATGGAGTAGGCTACCAAACAGATTTCAATAAGACCATGCAGCAGTGATAAAAATACATCATTACTGGGGTGAGCTGGATTCGAGTTGGTGATGCTGGAGCAAAATGCTGTGTTGTCTGAGCTCTCACCTGAACCTCCCTCTGGAGCCAAAATGCACGGTGGGTTTTGCAGCCAAATCACAGCACCTGTAGTACAGCTGTGCTCTGCCAAAGCAGATGCCTCTGTTCTGTGATGGGGGCCAGCTTCAAACCAACACGAGTGTGAAATCACAGCATTGTCATGATGGTTTAACTTCCCAGCAGATGTGGTGCCTGATCAGGCTGAGATTTTTTCCTTCTTTATATGGCATCTGTAGAGAACCTGCTGTTTGCATAGAAAATCCTTGGCCCAGGCAGCTGGAAACCTGTTAGACCTGTAGCATAGTATCAGAAAGAAAATGTCCTAGGAACATTACGTATGTCAGCTGTAAGAGATAGGCAGTTGTGCTGTAATTTACCTCTTATTATTTCCATCATGAGAACACAGAGTCCTGAGCTGTTGGTCAGGACTGCTGTTTGAGGCACTGAGCTGCAAGATGGCTCCTCCACAGACCACTTGCAATGGAAGTAATCTTGTTCCTTTTCAATATCTTACTTGTGGGAGATTGTTTTGGTGTGGTTGTGGTCATCTGTCATCCTTTATAATTGATTTGTTCTAGTAATATTGGTGTGTAGCACATAGAGAAATGAAGGTGGGTGAAAAAATTCAATGCTGATAAAACAGATGAAAGTATTGTCTTAAAGTTGGCTGTGGAGAAAAGGTCTTAAATTTTGTACCTTTTGGAGTGGGCAAGCTCCAGGCATGGGATGTCATCCCTCTAGACATAGGGATGTCTGGGGTTTTTTCCTACTGTTTAAATTCTTCAGTCTGTGTGTACGTGACTTCTGGGTAGGAGTAAATGAATGTTGGCTCAGGTGGGACTGAAAATAACATTTGTTATGGGAGGAGATGGCTGAGGGAGTCTTCCAGCCCAGCCTGGAATAAATCAGTCCCCTCGCCCCTCCGTCCAGGCTGCTTCTAGGTGGCTGCCTTTTATCCAGCCAGTGCAGCGTGTTTCTGTTTAAATGATCTCTCCTGAAAGGTCCCAGAGGAAAGGGCTGCTTATTCCATGCAAGGAGGATGGTGTATGGCACAGCTCATTGTTGTGTGCCCTGCTGCAAGTGCATAAATATGAAACAGCTCGCGGGCGATGCTGCGGTGGGGCCGGTGTCCCCTTCACACCCCCTCCCTCTCCTGAAGGCTCCTCTCCATCTTCCTCCCTGTACAGCTTTCATTTCTTGGTGATGGAGAGCGGGAGCCATTTGGGTGTGAGATCCTGAGGGCTTGACTGCAGCAGTGTTTTTCAGGGGAAGGTGAATTAATGTGGTTAACTCCTGTTCTGATGGCTGACCGTGCACTTGTGTGTGTGTGTGTGTACATATATATCTATATGTATGTATGGATCTGTATGTAAATACACACACCTTCTCAGTGGTGCTCCCTGTCCCCAGTGCATGTTGCTAGGAAGGAGACAGAAAATGGCCTATTTTGTTCTTTTAACTACAAATCATTACAAGGCAGTCGTGGGTTGGCCCCAGGCAGGCGATCCAGCTCACCAGGCAGTTTGGAGGCACAAAGCAGCTCCTCTTGCCCAGATCAGAGTGATCCAGTGCTTGCAGTACCTGTTGTGCTCTGGGCAGCCCTGTGGGGAGATCAGGGTTTTGGGGCAGAGTGCTGGTTTGGAGGCAGCAATGCCCTGGGAAGGCAGGGGGAACAGAGGGAATCTCAGAGCATCCCCCTCCCCCTTTCCCTGGGAGAGGAGGCCCCCATCTGCTGCAGATGGACCTCTCCCCATTGCCTGGTTGATGTGCACCTGTCTACAGCAGGGCTGTTCATCCTGGCTGTGACAGAAGCAATGAGGGTGACTTTATTTGGAACAACCCCAGTTTGGCTCTGGGTAACATCCATGATCCCATAAAATCCTGGGGTAAGGCCTGGGCTGAGTCAAGCCACTACAAATGCACATATTATTGCTGGTCATGAAGCAAACACATGGGGAATGGTACACAGAGTGAATTTAACTGAGAGAAGCACGTGTGGAAAATACCTCATGACTATAGTGAGCTTACCTCACATAAGAAACCCATCCTGCCATCCCTGCTCCTCCTGGAGCAGGGCTGCAGCCCTCACTGCTGGATTTGTGCCTTCAGAAAGCTTCCTCGCTTCTTGAAAACAAACAAAACTCTTTTGGGGCTTTCAAAGGGCTGTTTAAAGGAGCCCCAGGAGAATAACTGATTGTGGATTCGGAATGATGAAGTGGTTTGTGGAACAGTGAAACATAGAGGCAAATGCAGGAGAACTCCACTTTGCAATTTGTCAGCTTCTCTAAACCCTGTAACGGATTGTTCCCCCCCTCTGTCTCTTCTCACCTCTCCAATAGAAAATTAACTGATGCTATCACTAAAGAAATTGTTTTTGCCTCACAAAGTAAAATTGATACTATAAAAACCCACCAGCAGTGTCTCCTCCTCCTTTTACATGAAGACAAATCCTTCCTGTCACCTACTGAAATGGAAAGATAAAGGCTGAGCTTTAATAAAGAAGCTCTAAGCATAAAGTGTGGAAGGAGGGAGCAGGCACAGCATGGGGAACACTCCACAGCAGCAGGTGTGATGCTGAGGGATGCTGTAAGTGTCCAAAATGCAATGATGGGCCAGGCCCTCCTGCCTGTTTAATGCATGCCCATGGACAGGTTTGGGCCCCAGAGCTCCCAATGTCTCCAGGAGTTTGTGCTGGTTTTGGTGCCAAAGTGTCTGTGTTTGCTCCATTCGGGTTCTTAGGCTTGCTTGTTTAGACTTTTTAAATCTAATTAAATGCACAAAAGAATCAGATATGATTTGTTGGGTGTTAAGATAATGCACAGGATATGGGATGTGTCAGAGACCTGAACATCAGGAATCTGCTGCCAGACTGGTGCTTCAGCAGGAGCTGCATTCATTCTTAGTGGGATCAGTTTTCTGTGGGAAATCTCTTCTGCCAAACCACGGGGACAGGACTGACTGTGAGTTTCTTTGCAGCTATCCCCATCCATCCTGCATGTCCCTCATCTGCTCTTTTGTGGATAAACAATCACTTTGCTCTGGCATCACCGGGAGCCATCAGCTTGTTTGTAAACCCTGTCCTTCCTTCTTCCAGGGGATATCAGAAACCTGCTCAAGTGGATCAAACAGAATATGCTGAAAGAGCGACCAGAGCTATTCCTGCAAGGGGAATCTGTGTAAGTACAACTGTTAGGAATCCTCCTTGTGTTTCTCTCTTGATCCCCACAGTTTGGGGGATTTTTCCTCTGGGGCAGATTTCCTATTGAGTAAGTCAATGACCATGAAAACACAGGATTTGCTGAAGTGATAGTGGGAGGTATCCCACCCACACCTTGCACTGTCCACAGAGAGCATCTTTTGCAGCCCTCACCCCAAATCTTTAAACCTTAACCGTGAAGCAGGGCTATTTGTGTTTTCTGTTCATTGTCACTTGGAACAGAGCAGCACCTGTATCCTCAATTCCAGGAGTTTTAGCAGGTCTGTCTGTTCCCTGCTGACATCACTGGGACTGAAGCAGTCATTCTGAGAAATGCCAACAAATACTTCTTCTGGGAAATGTATTTTTATTATCAAAATGGGGCCAGTCTCGTGGAGGGGGGGCAGATAAAAAAAAAAAAGGAAGGCAAGAGAAATGGAGCAGAGTGAGCTGTGCAAGCCATCCCTGACTGCGGGGTGGCGCTGGGGGTGTTTAACATTCGTCACGGATCTTTGTGAGCTGAAGCGTGTGCCAGGTCCCCTGGTAACAGGAGAGACAATTGCAGGACACTGAAGATCAAAGAGGGGGAATCCCTTTGCTCAGAACCAGGGGCTTGGAGTGGATCCCAGGTGTTTGGTGCCTCTGCTAGGGGCACTGGAATGGCTTTTGCTGCCTTCACACTGAGCTCTGCGCGCTCGCCCGGCGTGCGTGGGTTTTAATTACCTGGCTTTTGTGCGCGGTGCGGAAATGCAGTCATCCTGGAGCATCCTCACCACGGAGCCTTCTCATTCAAATGAGCTTTGGGATTGCTCCTGCGTCCCCTTTATTTGATCTACAAAGGGCACAGACTGTACCTGTTTCCACCTCCATGCCAGGATCCCTTTTTTGGTGTTATAGGCAGTCAGCCTGTGATCTGTGCTGTGACATCCCTTGTTCTTAACTATTTGTGGAGCTTTTTAGCAGCCCTGTATCCTAATTATTTCTATCTATTCTGCAGGAGGCCAGGAATTTTGGTGCTCATCAACGAGGCAGACTGGGAACTAATGGTCTGTACTCCTTCAGTTTGACTTTCTTTGTTGAAAATATTGCTCTCTCTTTTCTGTGGTTGCTCTCACAGCAGCTATTTCTGATTCTTGCCCCAAGCAAAGCATCTCATATTTGAGGGGGAAGGGGCAGGCTGGAATCTATCTCCTGTACAGTGGCTGTTCAAAAGCCTGGAGCCTCTCTCTAACCTGCTGAGTCTCATCAGCCAGGCAGGGTCTGAAGAGAGATCACCCTTTTTCCCTGCTCTCTGGCACTGGGTTTTGCACCTCTGGCTGCTGGCAGGTCCCCCCACACGTGGGGTGACAGTGTGGGGGCACCTGGGACCTTCAGGCCCCACACAGAACCACCTTCCCTGAAGTCAGGGGGTGCCTGGCAGGTAAAGGCCACAGGGAGATTTCAGCTCAAACAGGCACCTGGTAAATGTCTTCCCTTCTCAGCCCACTGCTGTGCTCAAACAAACATCCCCTTGCCACTTCCCTGCCTCAGGCAACCACCTGCTCTGTCAAAACCCTCGTCCAGAAAGGGATGTGGGGTGATGAGCATCAGCACTGTGGCTGATCTCTCACCTTCACTTCTGTTAGGATGAAAACATCAGTCTGTCCCCTTCTGCTCTCCCTAATACTCACCATCTTTTTATGAGCTGTTTTCTCTTTGCAGCTTGTATTTGGAAATGACATTTAAACAATTTTTCATTTTTTTTTCTTGGCCTGCAGGGTGAGCTGGATTATAAACTCCAGGACCAGGATAATGTGCTTTTCATCTCAACACTGCACGGCGGGTGAACTCCTGAAAAAACAAGAGGATGTAAATCAAAATCCCTGGGAAAAAAAAACCCAAACAAAAACCTTAACCCACCTAAAGCTCTCTTGAACTGCCTGTGTCCAGTCTCTGCATCTCCCCACTGCGTTCACTTGTTCTAGACATCCAAATAAAGCCCCGCCAGCCTGCGGCCTTCTGTCCACCACAGCATCCATCTTTTGGTCCTCATTTCACCTCTCCTGACTGCACTTCCAGGTACCCTAACGAGCAGAGAGCACCTCAGCATGTGGGACTTTGTTTTTCTCTGGCAGGAGGAAGAGGGGTGCTGAACCCTGAGTAGGATAACATCTTAACATGCAGTGAGGTGTTCTGGTGCTGGGAACCAGGATTCTTTTAACACAGTGCTTAATGTTGGTACAGTCTCTGCACCAGCCATGGGAAGGGTGAGAAAGTGCAAGGAAACAAAAGGGGGCTTGACTGGCTTTTGCATGGGGTAGCAAACATGGCAGCTCCAGAGCCCTCAGAAGTGACTTTCACCTTGTCATGATATTTATTTATGGGAAGCAGGAGAGAAGTAGGCCTTTTGGGTTTTCTATTTCTGATCCCTCATGCTGCTTTCATACCAGAGCTGAGGCAGAGTGAAGTACTGGCCCATGAATGATGTCAATTTATAATGATTTGGTTGGAGGGGAAACAAACCCTCACCCGGCCTGAGACAGCACAGAGTGATCAGGGCAGCAAATGATCTTCCTGTCACCGTGATAGACAGAATTGATCAGGCTGCACTGCATTCTGTGCAGGTGGGAGCTGCAGTCTGGCTGGGGCTGGAGATGCACAGTTAAAGTGCCAAGAGCTGAGAAAGTCAGTGGCTTTTAACCCTTTGTGTCAGTGGGAGGGAGAGGATTCTTGCTGCATGCTCTGAGGAATTCCTGTGCGGAGTTCTGCTAAGGCACAGCTGTTGTTGGCTTTCCAGAAGTTTCCTCAGAAAGACAGAGTGGCCCCTGCCAGCCAGGAGGCTACGGCAAGAGCAGAGGGATGGGCTCAGAGGAGACAGCACTGGCACCACCAGGTCTGAAACAGCAGGAGCTGCCAGGAGTGCCTGACCAGGGCTGTGCTCCTGCTCTCCCCCTGCCCTGCTCACCTGTTCCACACACGCGGGGTCCCCGCAGCAGCTCCTGCCTGAGCCACGGCTGTAGTGGAGCTCCGTGGGTGCCTCTAGAGCTGATCTGCACCAGGAATGCTCTGACAGCCCTGCATGCTCAGGAGCTGCCGAGGAGCTGGGGAGCAGCAGCCCTGCTCAGGCAGCCTGGCCCAGCTCCGAGCGCGGCGCACAGGGAGCCTTTCCCGCGCTCGCCTGACAGGAATTCCTCTGATGCACAGAGTGATTCCCTCAGCTGACTTCTCCGCTGACTCCTCTCTGTCTGCCCCTCCACAACCTGCCTCAAAAAGCACCCACAGCCTACGATGCTTCTGCACCTGAGGAGCCCCAACTTCAGCCCACTGCTGGTGCCAAACCGATATTCAACCTTTTCCACATCCAGCCACAGCAACTTGAGTCCAGCTCACACCATTTGTAAGTGACACAGACAGGCCAAAGGCTCTTCTCTGCCCTGAGTTCCTGGCCCTTAGCTTAGCTGGGCCAGGACAGTGGAAGGGGATTCCAGGAGGGGGTAGAAGCTGGCTGAAAAACAAGGAACCTGTGTGGCGTGCAGCTTGAAACGGACTGAAGCACAATGGGAAAAAGCAGGTTCATCTTCAGCACTGCTGCCTGCCCTTCCTCTACCCTGCCTCTGCCTCAGGCTGGGCTCGTCTCTTCTCACCCCCCCAGCTGTTTGCTCAGATAAGATGGGTTCCTTCCCCAGGAGCTGTTATTCCCCTCGATAGTGCAGGTAGACCCAGGTGGCTTAGATCCTGCTGTAGTAAAAGCTGTCAATCACTGCTAAAAAAAGCTAGAAATGGGAAGATGAAGGAAGCCGAGGGGGATGGAGAAGAGGGGTACAGCAAAATCCTGTAACAACAAGAGCAACAAAAAGTTTCTGAAATAAAAGCCTTTTAAAACATTCTCCCCTCCAGCTTTGTCCTAGATAGGCTCTTGGTGAAATTCTGCTCGGATCTTGTAATGCTTCCCTCCTCCTCCTGGGTTTCCTTGGCAGCCCCGGCCGAGCCGTTTGGCTGGTGGATTCATAAAGCCTCTCTGTTAGCAGGAGCCTTCCTCCGGCCGCCGTTCCGCGGGGGCTGCTCCGCTCCGAGGGGCGATGAGAGCCGTGCCCGCCGCCCGGAGCCGCTCCCGGCCAAACCCGCCCGGTGCCCGAGCGGCGGCGGGGCCGATTCTCGGCCCAGCGGAGACCGGAGCGGCTTCCGTGTGCCGGGGCCAGCCGGGGCTGCGGCAGCGGGACCGGGAAAGCGTCCCCGTGCACGGACACGGGGGGCACGCCAAGTACGTTAAATTAAATGAAACCGCAATGTTAAAATAGATAAATAAATAAAAATAAGAAGGATAAACCGGGATGGAGCCGCAGGGCCGAGGTGCCCGCCCGCCGCCGGTCTGCGGCCCCACCGCCCCGGCCAAGCGCCGGTGCCCGAGGCTCGGCCCCTCGGTCCCTGCTGCCCGCTCGGGGTGCTCGTCCCGGGGCCGATCCGCCCGGGTTTGACGCAGTAACACCGAGCACCCTCGGCCCTGCCGAGCACGGCGGAGCCGCCGCCGGTGTTTCCTTAGTTTGCCTGAAATGCTGGCCCCGGGAGCGGTTACCTGCCGTGCCCCGGGCCCGGGGAAGGTCCGTCCTCCGTGCTGTGCCCCGAGAACCGTCCTGGAGCCCCGCCGGAGGAGGCGAAACCTCTGCTACAGATGTCCAGACACAATTCTTGGTTCGTACGGCTCCATCGCACAAGAATTGCGTTTGGACAATCAGGAGCGGAGATTCCCATCCCGGGGCTCGCGGGATCTTCCGGGGGAATCCGGCTGGAGCCTGGAAAAGAAGGACACACCGGGCCCTGAGCCGGCTCCCGCCGCCCCCCGCTCCCGCTTCCCGGCCCCGCCGAGCCGCTGCTCCAGCCCCGACAAGTTTCGAGCGCAGCCGCGGCGTTTCGCATCCCGGGTTCCATTTAATGGCACCGCGAGGAGTTTCATTTTATCTACTTATTTCTTACCCCTAAAAATAAAAAATTTAAAAAAAAAAAGAAATAAAAATTTTAAAAGCAGCCTTATTAATAAAAAAAAAAAGAAGAAGAAAAAAAGAAAAAAAGAGAGAGAAAAAAATCCAACATAAAAAAAAAATTTAAAAGAAAAAAGAAAAAAAAAAAGGAACAAGAAAAAAAAAATAGAAAACGAAAAGCGACGATCCATCGCTGCCGGAGCAGCGCCGGTGGAGCGGGGGCTCGGTGCGCCGGGGCTGGCGGCCGCGGCGGGGCTCGGTGCCTCCGGCAGCCGCGGGGGTGATGCTGCGGGCACCGACTCCGGCCCCGCGCTGCAGCCGCGCCGCTCCTGCCTTGGAGAATCCACCAATTCCAAGCGGATCGCCTTGAAAATTCGTGCACTTTGAACAAATCTCCGAAATTTATAAATGACCGCTGGAGGGGAAATATTAATAATAATAATAATAAAAAAAAAGGAAAAAGATGAAAAATCCAGGCTTCTTCCCCAGCCCCTCCTCACCGACCGGCGCCCACGAAGTTGGGAACAAATCCCCCCTCTCCAGGCGGGGAAAATCCCGGCCCGCTGCCGGCGCTTCCCCCGCCGATGCCGGTGCCGGTGGCCGCGGCCGCTCCGCGGCGGGGCCGGGCAGGTCGCCCCGAGAGCAGGCGGGGGCTGCGGGCGAGCGGCGGACCCCCGGCTGCCCGAGCTGCCCTCGGCCCCGGCGGCCCACGGGGCTCCGAGTTTCCACGGGGCGAGGAAAGTGCGTCCCGCGGGGGCGGAGCGGCGGCCCCCGCGGCTCGGCGGGGCACAGCGGCGGGGCTCCCGCGGCACCTGCTGCCGGCCCCGAGCCCGGCCGAGCTGCCGCGGCTCTGCCGCTTCCTCCACGCCGTATCCACCCGGGAGGGTCCCAAATCCGCCCGGGAGGGATGCGCACACCGGGGCTCTGCGGGCTGCGCCGGGGCCGGGCAGGGCTTTTAGTTGAACGGCACAACAATAAATGTGTTGCAGAGCCGGCGAGAAAAGAATGGGGATGACCTTCAATTGGTACTGGATTTGAATAACACCACGGGGTGATAAATGCCCATTGTGTTTTAGGAGTAATGAATCTCCACTGTCTCTATAGCACAGAAACAGCAGCTGCAACCTGGAGCCAGCCATCTCTTAAAGACACAGCTCCCCAAGCCCGGCTCCGGCCCGGCCCGCAGCCGCCGCACCGCCGGGCCCGGGGCGCGGGGTGCGCTCTGCCCCGGGGGCTCGGCGCCCAGCCCCGGGCACGGCCGCGCTCGGCCCCACTCGGGGTTGTGGGGATCCCCCCGAGCCGCCGGGCAGAGCTGGGCCTGGGGTCCCCCCCCAGCCACTCGGCCCCCCTTGGAGACCCCCTCCGTTCTGCTGCCGCGGGAGCGACCCTGCCCGGGTACCCCCCGGGCTACGGGGTCACCTGCACCCCAACTCGGCCCCCCAGCGGCAGGGAAAGTGCTGGGGATACATAATGCTCATTGTTTTCCCCTAATGAATATTACCGAGGTGCCGGGCCGGCAGCTGCGGGCTCGGCCGGAGGAGCGGGGACATCTCCGGCCTCTCTCCGCCCGGGGACCCCCAGCCCCAACCTGCCCGAGGTCCCCGCAGCCAAAGGGAAGAGCCTGGAGGCGGCCGGCGCCTTCTCCACGGCTGCCGGTCCCCACCCGGGGTGTCACAGGGGTCCCTGGGCAGGGCTGGACGGGAGCCTGGAAGTGTCACCACCGTGGAGATCCCCGCTGTCCTCGCCTTCCCTCTGTCCTCACACCGGGACTGGGCACACGGGGACAGGGATTGGTGAGTGCTGGGACAGAAACTCCCGCAGCCCCAGGGATGCAGGGTGACCCCAGCCTCTGTCCCCAGCCCTCAGCAGTGTCCCTGCCTTAGGCCTCACCCCTGGAGCCCAGGGGCAGCGTCAGAGACTGTCAGGCCCAAACGCTGAGCAGGGACCCACAGGGCAGCGATCTGCGGCTGGACATTGCTTCCCACAGAGTCTCACTCCCTCCCTGGGAGGTTTTGCCCACCCTGAAGAGGCGTGAAGGTTTCCCAGGGTTTGGGAACAGCCCCATCCTCACAGCCCCTTCCCCGTGGGCCAGGGCCAGGGGGATGCCCAGCTCCTGCCACAGCCATGCACCTCCCTTGGAAAGGCTCCTCTGCATCCCAGCACATCCCTGCCAGCGCTAGTAGCAATAAACTCACTTCCTACGAGTGTGAAAACCAAAAGAAAGCCAGCATTTAATAAAAAGAAAAAAGAGCAGCAGCAGCTGAAGGGCCCTGAGCTGGGTTGCAGCCATTGCCTGGGACTGGCCACCCTTTGGGAAGCAGGAGCCATGCGAGGGAAGCCCCTGTCGCTGCTGCTCCGGGTGTTCTGGCATTGTTTTAGCCCCGGACCTTTTAACTTGTTTTAATTCCTAATGCTTCCCACCACCCTTTTTTTTTCTTTTCTTTTTTTTTTTAGTCTCTTTCCCAAATCTCAGCCGAGTTAATGAAGTTATGTGATCCTATAAATGTTAATTGTCTAAACTTCTCTCCCCCGTTTTTTTTTTCAGTTTTTTTTCTTCTTTTTTTTTTTTTTATCTCTCTCCTCCTTGCTGCTTTCTGCTCCACTTGTAATAAAGAAAATATCTTGGCTGGTCTTAGCCAGTTGCTTGGCAACCTCAATAGAAAAAAAGAGAACAGAATGTAACCAATCCCGAGACAACCGAAAGATTTTGGTGACATGTGACCTCTCGGAAAAGGGCAGCCTTAAACTGTCCCTTCTGTCCTTTGCTCTGACCATTAGGGTCTCTTGCCCTCCTTCCCCCCCCCGGTTCCTTACACCAATAAATATGGATTAGTGAAATACTTTTTCCCACACTGATGAAAAGCCGGGATTGATCTTTCCACCTCCTTTATCTACCAACCTGACAAGTTTCTAAACAAAATTAAGAGGGAAGAGGCGAAAGGAGCCATGGCAGGTTGCGCGGCCGGGGATGGATCCTGCCCCGCCGTGGGTTGGGGGGTCCCCGCGGGGCGCTGGCGCCGGGGCCGCTCTGCTCCCGCTCTCTGTGCGCTGGGGAGAGCCCCTCGCACGGCTCCAGCCAGTTCACAAATTAAAATGTAGCTCTTTTAACCCAAAATGGGGAAAAAAATTAAGCCTTGGGCAAGTCCTGCTCTCCCTCGATGGGCACCAGGGTGTCCTGGGCAGACCCGTGCTGGTCCTCGCCGCGGAGCCCCAGCTCGGGGGAAGTTGTCTGCAAATTTCATCCTGGAAAAAAAAAAAAAAAACAAACCCACAACATGATGTCATTGATGTCATTGGCTTTCTGGTGTAGCCCGCGGCGCCCCTCCACCTGCCGCGGGCGCTGCTTGGCCGGGAGCCTCGGCAGGAGCGGAGCCTCGGAGCGATGGTCCCAGCCCGGGCACAGCCCGAGCGCTCGGGCATCGCTGCCGCCCTCCCGGCTCCCCCGGGCTCCGGGGCGGTCAATGCCTCTTTCACCAGCACTTCCCCACTTCCCCTAAAAGCATCACCTTGCCAGCTCCCTTCCTCCCACCAGCTGCCAGGAAAAAAAATTAGGGCAAGGACAGGGAGCGAGAGCAAAACCAATGAACTTGTTTCCAGCTTTTCCTTCGGATCAGCCGTCCAGCACCGGGAGAAAAACATTTCTCCTGTAAAAAACCTCCCCTCTCGGTGCAGGCTGCGATCCCGCCGTCCCGGGGACACGCCGGACACTCGGTCTCAACTCGGCAGCAGAAGACACCGTAAGTCCCCTACTTAAACAGTTTCCTGATTTGTTTTTGGTTTTGTTTTGTTGTTTTTTTTTTTTTTTGTGGGGCGGTTATGCCACGGTTTAGAGGCTGAGACCGGCGGGGATGGAGGAGGAGGGTGGGACAGGGGGCAGCTGCAAACAGGGGGGTTTGTGGGGGGCGCAGGCTGCGAGGTGCGGGCAGGGCGGGCACCGGGCAGGGCGGGCACCGGGCAGGGCGGGCAGGATGGACACCGGTGGTGCCCGTGCCGGCGGTGCTGGGTGCCGGCAGCCCCGGGGTGCACAAAGCCCCTTTGAGCTCCGCACAGAGGAGCTGCTGATCCCCGGCCGGCCCTCGGAACCGGAATGGGCACTGCAGGGGAGGATGGAGCCCTGGGCACCCGGCAGGGCTGGCGGGGAGGGCGGCTCAGGGCTCTGGGTCTGGGACAGCTGCCCGTGGGGGCCTGGCCCCATCTGACCCCCAAAACATGGGCTGGTCCCGGCCAGCCCCCTGGGATGGGGAGCTGTGGGGAGCAGGGGGTGCCCCAGCCATCCCACGTGGGGATGGGGACTCTCCCTCCCTCCCTCCCAGCACGGGGCGCGGTGACATCCACGAAGCCACCGGGCTGCGCTCTCCGGGGTGGCCGCGGGAAGGCTGCGGTACGGACTGGAGGGGCGGGTGGGACCAAATGGGACCCAGTGGCACCTGCTGGCACCCGGTGGGACCCGGTGGGACGCAGAGGGACCCGGCAGGCCCTGGCAGCCCTGCAGCCGAGGCCGGCTGGCCAGGCACAATACCCCGGCCCCTCTCCTGAGCCGCCGCCGAAGCCCCTTTCCCAGCGCCGAGCGCCTTTGTCTCGCCTTTGTGATGGAAAGAGCCCCCCCTCCTAAATCACTGCCCTGACACCCCCATTGTCTCCTTCCCGGGGAGGTTTGAAGCTCCCCCCCGCTCGAGGTCAGGAATGTGGCCGGTTTCTATTGGGACGGAGGAGCAGGGCTGGGTGGGGGGCTGCGGGGTCACGCCGGCTCGGCGGGTCAGCCCGAAAACAAAACCTTTTGAAATACCTACTCTCCATCACTGCCAACATTGTCCCCTGCCAGCGGGGGCCTGGCACGGCCCCTCGACGCCTCCAGCCCGGCCGCTGCCCACCCCAGCGGTCAGCAGCTGGGGGGACAGAAGGGTATTGTGCCGGAGGGGACAGCTTTGTTTGCGGTCACAGCTGCCCCGGGCTGGGACGGGACCGACCGTCAGCCCCACCGGGGTGAGAGGAGGGAGGGACGGGAGTGCACGGTCAGTGCATTGCGGGGGGGACCCAGTCCTTGGGTACCCCTCTGTCGCTGTCCCTCCGAGCTGTGGCACTGGGGGGACACGGGGCAGCTCCCTGTTGTCCCTCTGGGTCTGCAGCCTCTCCTAGCGTTGGTTTCCTGCCTCAGTTTCCCCTTGCTGTGGGAGGTGTCCCTGTGCCCACTGACAGGTGCCTGGGGTGCCTTTGATACCCAGGGTGCTGCTGGCCCTGATGGCAGAAGATGTGGTGCAGACTGGGGAGCAAAGGGCCCATCCTGAGGCTGAGCCAGCTGTGCCACCCAGGAGGGGCAGGACTGGGCCACTGCAGGGCTTGGATGGGGCTCCCAGGGTGGCAGTGCCTTGCAGGTGGAGCACAGCACGGTTTCCTGCTCCCAGCAGCACATGAAGGACCCCCAAGAAGCCTTCACACCCCCAGGATTTCACAGGAAATCCCACCAGGAATACCCCAGTGGGTCTCCCAGTGGGTTGGGGTTTGGGGGACGCTGGCAGTGTGTCCTTGCCCCATTTACAGGGGCACAAATCTCCCCTTCCCCACAGCCAGGATGAGAATGCTGCTCCCATCAGCTCCCCCAGCTCCTCTGGCACAGCCTCTCTTGGGTGGGCCAGAATCCCCCCGGGTGGCCAAAATCCCTCCCAGGATGGCCCAAATCCCCCCACGATAACGTGAATTCCCCTGCATTTTTCTGTGTGGGAAGATCTGTGGGTTTTGCTCGCTGCAGAAGCAGCCTGGGAGGAGGAAAGTGGAGCAGAGCCCGTGGATGTGATGGGTTTAGCAGAGACCTGGAAGGAAAGCACAGCTGAGAGGGGAGCACTGGCCTCCTGAGCTACCCAACAGCTGGGAGGTGGGGAAAACATCTGGAACAGCTGGAGTGGTGCAGGATGAGGGGCTTGCAGAGCAGAGGGTGTGGTGGATTCACAGGCACTCCCTTGGCTCCAGAGTTCCCCCTGGGCAGGCACTTGCTGGGAGGCTGAGAAGCAGAGGGGAGGGCTCTGTGCCTCAGTTTCCCCACAGGAAACAGAGCTGATGTTCTGAGGCTGGGTAAGCCAGGGGAGGTCTGGAGAAAGCATGTCTGGAGGGGAGAGCATCATTTGGGCAATGTCACAGCCTGGGAATGGGGACCCTTGGGAGTACCATGGACTTTGGGCAGCTAGTTGGGTGCCCAGGATGTTTTTTCTTGTGAAAGAAGATTAATAATTTTTTTTTGTTGACCAAAAAAATTGGCCTTGGCCATGAACACACACTGGATTTCTGCATTTATAGATACATATATATACATACATATCTTTATATATTTGCCTTTTGCAGCCAAGGTTGAGCCTTTTAAAGCAGAAAAATAGGACCTTTGAGGAAACTGGAGCTTTTCAAAGCTTCGCTGAAAATCCTAGAAAATTTCAAGGAAGGGGCGGAGAGAGGTGGGAGGTAACCAAAATCTTCATCCCTGGGTCCGAGAGCAACTTTTTCCTGTAAAAAAAAACCAAACATACTCCTGTAAACTTTGTGCAGGGCTGCTCCTGCCTGGAGCCTTGGGGATGGAGGTGTTTTCCAGGCAGGATGCTTGCAGGCTGATGCTGGCTCTGTACTGCAGGTATCCCCACGAGTGCACGGAGCTGTGAGGTGTCCTGAGCCCCCTGGGGACACCCTGGGCCCTGTGGGGACCTGCCAGCTGCCTTCCTGGGGCACAGGAGCTGTCACAGCCCATGTTAGCAGCGCGGTGCACATGGAGATGCTGAGCCGCATCACAGAGCTGGGTGGGCTGTCACCCTGAGGGGCACACAGCAGGAGCCCTGACAGGAATCTCCGTGTCCCCCCTTCTCCCCGAGCTCACCCAGGGTTGTTTTAGCCCCAAACTGCCCATAAGGTGCCTCTTGGCCATCAGTGGGCTCTGAGGAGCAGAGCCCTCTGTGAGCAGCCAGGATGTGAGGGGAAGGCAGATTGCAAAGGCAGGGATAATTCTGACCCCAGCAGAGCTTGGGAGGGCAGGCACAGGGTGCTCTGTCCCTCTGCCACTCCCAGCCTGTGTGCAGCACATTTCACTGGCCCGTGCCTCAGTTTCCCTGTGTCACAGAGGCAGCCCCCCTTCCTCTGCCTGCTTTGGGGGTGAAGGGGCTTGGGAAGGGCAGTGCCACCCTCTCTGCTCTGGAACCCACGGCTTGGGAGTGTTGTGAGGGCTCTGCAGGGCAGTGGGGCCGTGGCTGTGCTTGGCTGGCTGAGCTGTGTGGGGTGCCAGGGGAAGGGCAGGTCCAGCTGGGACCCTGAGGGACAATGCAGAATGCAGGGATGTGGGGATATCAGGATGAAGAAGGGAAGGGATGCAGGGATGGAGACATGGAGAGATGAAGAAGAAAAGAAAGAAGAAAGAAAAAGGGATGAAAGAACGGAGGGGTGAAGGGCTGGAGGGGTGTGGGGATCAGGATTATAGGGATGATGGAAAGCAGGGATGAAGAAAGGCAGGGAGAGAAGGTTGTAGGGACGTGGGGATCGGATGCAGCTCGGGCCGAGCCCGGGCTCCCCGCCGAGGGCCGGGAGGGGGCAGCAGCGGCCGGTGGTGCGGGGGCGGTGCCGGGGGTGTCCCCGAGGGCCGGGGGGTGTCCCGGGGCATTCCCGCTGCTCTGCCGCCCTTGCTCCGTCCCGGGCTGCGGGGCTGCCCCTCGTTCAGCCTCACGGCTGGGTCCCGACACGGACACGGGTGGGTCCGGCCCTGCTGGGCTCTGCTGGGCTCTCGGGCTCCTGTCCCTTCCCGCAGCTCCTCCATGGCTGGGAATTCCCGGCTGCGCTGGCGCCGAGCCCTTCCCGAAATACTTGTCCGAGCCGAGGCTGTAAACAGCATTTTTCTCTCCTCGCAGTCACTGCCGGGTCCTGTGAGTCCCCCGCTCTCTGTTGGTTCTTTCAGGTGTTCTGGATTGTTCACTTCCCGACCCCTCTGCTGCACCCCGATGGAGCCCCGGGGGGACACGGAGCCGGCGACAGCAGCTGCCCGGGCACCCCTGACCCTGGCACGGGTGGGCACAGTTCGGCCTCGTGTGGCACCCACCCGTGCCTCAGCAGGGCGCGGTGCCAGCGCAGTGAGAGGGGCCGGCATCGCTGTGGGGAGCAGCAATGTCTCCTGGCGGAGTCACTGCCCGCCCTGCAGGACGCGAGCACCCCCAGGCCTGCGCTGCTCCGGGAGCTGACGGATGTATTTATGGATTGGGTGGAAAACCAGAAGGATTGGTCAAACATCCCACAGGCCCCGGGCCTGTCCCTGCCCGCGGCTCGGACACGTCGCAGACACGCCTGAGGGCCTGGGAATGGCCAGCCATGGGGACAGCCTGGGGGGACATGGCTCACAGGGGTGGGCTGCCCTGGTGAGGACGGCAGCCAGAACCCCCACTCGCCATGCAAGCCCCCCTCAGCCACAAACCTCTCTGGCCATGATTCCTTGTCCATGAGCCCCCTGGCGATGCTGCCCCCGGGAACCCTTGGCCATATTGCCGCAAACCATAACCCCCCTCTCCATCCCATTGCCCACCCACCCGTGGGGACCCGCCCGTGTGCCGTGGGGATGCCCTGGAGCATCCTCGGGAGCGGCTCCCGGGGTGTCCCCGCTCTGTCGCCCCCCAGCCAAGGGCTCTCTGCGGGGCTCAGCACCGATTTCGGTTCTATTTAAGGCAGCCAGACCCAGCCCAGCCCCCGGGGCTCGCTGCGGCGGCGGGGCCGGGCCGGGGCCGGGGGCGGGGGGTGCGCTGAGCACGGCGGGTCCCAGCCCGCCCCTTCCCCGCCCGCCGCCTCCGCCATGGGCGCCGCGGGGCCGCTCTGCGCCCTCCTCCTGCTCCTGGCCACCGGCACCGGCACCGGCACCGGCACCGGGCCGGCCCCACCGCGCCTGGTGCTCGCCCTCCTGGCCCGGAACGCGCAGCACTCGCTGCCGCACTGCCTGGGAGCCCTGGAGCGCCTGGACTATCCCGCGGGCAGCATCGCCCTGTGGTGAGGCTGCGGGACCCCGGGGAGCGGGCAGAGAGTGGCACGGGTCCTGGGGGAGAACAGGGCTGTGGGGAATGGGCATCACGGGGGAGCCGGGATGCTGCAGCCACAGGGACGGCGGGGAGCCCCGGGGAAAGGGGATGGAGGGGGAAGGAGGGTCCGGGGATTAGGCGAGGCTGTGAGGGGAATGGAGAGCCGAGGATAGCAGGGACCCGGAGGAAAACGCGGGAGAGTGGGGGAACTGGGGGCTCTTGGGTGCACAGAACAGATTCGAAGGAATGGGGAACTGCGGGGGAATGGGGATCTTTAGGGGAAAGGGACCTTCGGGAGGAACAGGGACCCCGCTGGTGGCAGCGTCCCCAGCCCCACAATGCCAGGGGTGGCTCTGCCCCGTGTGTGGGACCCCGCAGGGCAGCGGGAGGGGCTCGGGCTGCCCCTCGGGGCAGGGCTGGACCCCAGCCTTTCCCCTGACGGAGCCTTGGGGCTGATGAGAGCGGGGACCCCCGGGCACAAGGGGATTCTGCATCACTGGGACAGGCGCTGCCGTCCCCGTCCCCGCCGGGCTCACCCCTCGGTCTCCCTTTCCTAAATTCACCCCCAAGCCCCTTTTACCGTGCCGGGGGTTGGCTGGAAGAGGAGTCTCCTGTCTCCTCGCCGCGCCACAGCCGTCTGTCGCCTGAACTTGTCGGAAACTTTTCTGCAGCTGCTTTGGCGGGGGAGCTGAGGCGGGGGATCCTGCAGGGCTGGGGCGGGGGTCGGCTGCAGGCAGGGGAAGGGGAAAGGGGAAGGGGGGTCCTCACCTTTACCCGCTGCACCTCCGGGATCCCCCGGCCGCAGGACCCTGCAGGGTGTTTCAAGAGCAGCCCGTGGAGCTGGTGGGATACAGATCCTGCCTTCTCCCCTCAATCTGTCAAATCCCCATGACACCAGTGCCTGGGGGATGTCCCGGGGTCTTTGACTGGTCGAGAAGTGTGGGAGCTCGGGGTTTGGCCCAGTGCAAGGTGGGCTCAGCTCTGTCTGTGCTGGGCTCCCTGTGAACATTGTTCTGGGGATGAGTGGGAGAGTTGGGAATGGTGATGGTGCCCAGCAAGGGAATGTTCAGGAAGGGAGGTTTTTTGCTGTTGATTTTTTGCTGTTGAGTCCTTTCCTCTCGCTGCTGGAACACTGGGATGCACAGGGGTACTGTGGGGTGCAGGGACAGGGGGACAAAGCAGCTGTGCTGCAGTGCTCGTGGTGGGGAGTCCCAAGGCTGGGGTGAGGACAACATGTCCAGGGCTGCCACTGGGATGCAGGGTGGGAGCTGTGGAACAGCCTAGCTGGCAGTGGCACCGAGGAAGAAATTTTCAGTTAGTGTTCCCCCTCCTGCCTGCACAGCCCTGGTTCCTTCAAATTACATGTTACATTCCCAGCAAGTCTGTCATTGGCTCAGTCTTTTGGTCCCATGAGCATTTCTAGTGCAGGGTGAGGTCCTGATTGTCCCTTGAGGAGGACCCCCAGAGGCTGATGTCCCCTTACCCCAGGTGTGCAACAGACCACAACTCGGACAACACGACAGCAATGCTGCAGGAGTGGCTGGGGGCCGTGGGGAAGGACTATCACTCGGTGGCCTTGAAGGTGCAAGAGGAGCCCAGGTGAGGCTGGATGGGGGCAGGTGTGGGCTGAGGGGCTCCTGGAGCAGCATCAACCCTCCCTGGCCAGTGACCAGGAGGAGCTCAGCGGAGTGGGGCTGACTCAGCCTGCTAGCACAAACAGCCTGCACTGAGTTTGTGCATTCCCAGGGAGTGAGGTTAACCCCTGCCTCCCCCTGCCCAGCTCCTACCCCGATGAGCTTGGTCCCAAGCACTGGAGTGACAAACGCTATGAAAACGTGATGAAGTTGAAGCAGGAAGCTCTCACCTACGCCCGGGAGCAGCAGGCAGACTACATCCTGGTAAGGGACTTGGGGCACTGGTGGCGTGGGGGCTGAGGTGGGCTTCTCCATGTCTCCAGAACCTGTGCTGTCTCTGCAGTTCATGGACACTGACAGCATCCTGACCAACAACCAGACCCTCAAGTTCCTCATGGCACAGAACAAGTCAGTGGTGGCCCCCATGCTGGACTCGCAGACCTTCTACTCCAACTTCTGGTGTGGCATCACACCCCAGGTGGGTCCCCAGAAATCCCTGGAGAATGGGACAGCCCCATGGTGGAGGAGCTCTCTGCCATGGAGCACTGTGGGGTGTGATACCGCAGGGGTTCTATCGCCGCACACCCGACTACTTCCCCACCAAGAACCGGCAGCGCCGGGGCTGCTTCCGCGTGCCCATGGTCTACGCCACCTTCCTGATCGACCTGCGCAAGGAGGAGACCTCGCACCTGGCTTTCTACCCACCCCACCCCAACTACACCTGGGCCTTCGATGACATCATTGTCTTTGCCTACTCCTGCCAGGAGGCTGGTGAGGGTGATGGGGGTTTTGGGGGTGCAGGGGCTGGGGGGGTTGTGCTGCTCACCTGTCTCATCTGGCAGGTGTGGAGGTCCACGTATGCAACCAGCATCACTTTGGTTACATCAATGTTCCTGTGAAGGCCCACCAGACGCTGGAGGATGATCATGCCAACTTTGTGCATCTCACGCTGGAGGCCATGGGTGAGTGCCCATGGGTGGAGAGGTCCTGGAGGCCTCCAGGTCCTGACAGGGCTGTCAGCCCCAGCTCCCAGCCAGGGGAATCTGGGCTCCACTGTCTCCTCTCTCCACAGTGGATGGTCCCCCCATGCAGCGCTCCAGGCACATTTCTCTCCTGCCCAGGCCGCTCACAAAAATGGGCTTCGATGAAGTAAGTGCTCAGTGGGGCTGCTCATGTTCCCCTGTCCATTTCTCTGGTTGTGTCCATCTCTCTGACTGCATCTATCCATGACAAAGGCTGAGTCTCTGTCCCCATCCTGCAGTAGCCTGTGTGTCCCCCATGACAACATGTCCCATTGTTGGGGCTCTCCTCTTCCCAGATCTTCTTAATCAACCTGGTGCGGAGGCCAGACCGGCGGCAGCGAATGCTGGCATCCCTGCAGGAGCTGGAGATCATTCCACGGGTGGTGGATGCTGTGGATGGCAGGTGACCATGGTGTCACCGTGGGGAGGGGACAGGGAGTGTCTGGTGGGACATCTCGGTGATGCAGCCCCTTGCCTTACAGCACCCTCAACAGCAGTGACATCAAGGTGCTGGGTGTGGACTTGCTACCCGGGTACTACGATCCCTTCTCCGGCCGCACGCTCACCAAGGGCGAGGTTGGCTGCTTCCTCAGCCACTACAATATCTGGAAGGAGGTATGGGGCCACAGCGGCCACGGAGTCCCTAAGGGCCACCAGCAGTGGGCAGGGACCCTGTGAGCATCACAGATGTCTGGAGGACCTGGGGAGAAGGGGTGTCCTGCAGGGTCAGTGGCCCCAGTATGGCCCAGAGCAGTGCTGGGATGGGCTGGCACCTCTGTCCCCTCTCCCAGATCGTGTCCCGGGGGTTGGAGAGGTCGGTGGTGTTCGAGGATGACGTGCGCTTCGAGGCTGCCTTCCCAGCACGGCTACAGCGGCTGATGGATGAGCTGGAGCGGGCACAGCAGGACTGGGACCTCATGTAGGTGCTGGGGCCAGGGGGATGTGGGGTGGGGGGCCCCAAGGCTGGCTCTCATGGCTCCCTGGCCACCCCACAGCTACCTGGGGAGGAAGCAGGTGAACGACGAGGATGAGGCGCCTGTGGAAGGTGTGCGGAACCTGGTGGTGGCCGGGTACTCGTACTGGACGCTGGCCTACGCCATCTCCCACCATGGGGCACAGAAGCTGCTGGCCACCAAACCCCTCTCCAAAATGCTGCCCGTGGACGAGTATCTGCCCATCATGTATGACAAGCACCCCAAGTAAGGAGCAGATTGTGCAGGAGGGTGCTGGCCTGGCCATGCCAGTGTGGGACAATGTATTTCTTCTCTGCCGTCACCACCTCACCCAGTTCCCCCCTTGCAGGCGTTACTCATGCTGGAGGAAAACATCTGTAGCATGAGCTCATTCTCAGCTCGCCGCTGCCTGGCCTCTGGCTGCTGGAAAATGGCCCTCTGCCAGCATGGGGTGGGGGAATGGGAACGGAGCTGGGGCTTGGTGTGGGCCCTGCACAGGGTTTTGGCCCCATGGCAAGGGGCAGGGAGCAGCCCCCTGTACCCTACTGCTGGGGGGCTGTGCGGTTTCCTGCCCCTGGTTGGGGGTCTCAGCCCCGATTTGGAGCCCTTTCATGCCCCTCTCTGGGGTGGGGGTCAGTGGAAAGGCTTTGTCTGGGGAGGGGGAAGCAATTTAGGGGGTGAATGAGCACCAGTGGGTGGGTGGGTGTCCTGGGAGAGAAGGGATTGGGAAACCCAATGAGCAGGATGGAGAAAAACATGGATCGGGCATGTAAAAGGCAGGCTGGAGGTGGACGGAGGAACAGATTAGGGCTCTGGACATGCACCAGCAGCAGCTGGAAGCCCCCTGCTTGCAGGGATAACAGCACCAGACAGCTCTGTCTCAGGGCCAGCTGGATGCTGTGCCAGAGACCCACTCTGTGCCAAGAGCCGGCCCCAGCTGGTGGGGAGCCACAGGTCCTGTCCTCTCTGTAATCCCTCCACAGTCCCTGCCCAGCGTTCCCCAGCTCCGTGCCTCATTCCCCACATCCCTCCCTATTCCCTGCCCTGCATGGAGCCTTCCCCAAGTGGTTGATTTGATTTTCCCAGTGCTTTTTCTCTTCTGTAAGCCAGTTTTTTCTCTCGGGTCTGCTCCCCTTTCCCCAGCGAGGATTACAAGCGGCACTTCTCCCCACGGGACTTGCTGGTGTTTTCAGCTCACCCCCTCCTGGTTTATCCCACTCACTACGCTGGGGACAGCAACTGGCTGAGTGACACTGAGACCTCCACCATCTGGGATGATGATGCCAAGAAGACTGACTGGGCTGGCTCACAGAAGACACTGAGGGACTCACGGGGCAGCACTGGCCACCTCCGCTCCACGGCCCGTGACGAGCTCTGATGGTGAGCAAGGCTGTGAGACCTGGGCACAGGGGACAGAGCAGCTGGGGAGTGTCTCCCTGCATGTGCCATGTTCAGATGTGTCCCACATGCCTAGCTTGTTTTTGTCATGGGGCAGCAGCTCTCCCTGTCAGACTCAAAACATCGGGAAACAGAGACCAGACTGTCTCTTCCAGGTGGGGAAAGGGGTGGGGACACAGATGTCCCATGTGGGGCTGCACTGTGTTGGAGGGGATATGGGAACAGGGCCCTCCATCTCCCTGAGTCCATGCTGCTCCCCAGTCCCTCAGATGAGGAAGGGAGAACGCTCCTTTTCCTGCTGCAAAAGTGTGGAAAGAGCTGGGGCATCTCCCAGGGGAACGTTTCAGCCCAGCACTGCTTGCTCCCCTCAGAAGTGTGTCTCCTTGGGGCTGTGGCCATGCAGGCAGGCAGGCAGGCAACCCACACTGGCTCAGCCCCAGGGCAGCATGGACACAGTTAATGCTGGCTCAGACTTTCCCTGCCTGAGGTTGCTTGTCCTGGCAGCAGAAGTGCCCTGGGAGCTGCCAGACCGGGGGAGGCTGGAACACAGCCCTCCCACTGCCTCGCTGCAGGCGTGAACACGCTGGGGCTGCTCCTGCCGTGACCGCTGATGTCTGTGTCCATGCCTCCTAGGGATGAGGGACTGTGATCCAGCTGGGAGCCCCATGGGCAAGGACCTTTTACTGCCCTCTCCCACTCAGGAGATGCAGCTGCCCTGGACAGAGCCCCACGGGGTTCTTCGAATCTGCATGTGACAAATCCACCCAAGGCAGGATTTGCCCCAGGAAAGCCTTTCCCTGCCAAGTGGAGAGACCAGAGGAGCGCTGTGCTCCATCTCTGCTGAGGACACATCTCCAGGACAGTCCCAAGCGATGCCACCTCTGCCATCTCCACCAGCCTGGACTTTGGGGAGTGGACTTTGGGCTGGCACACGTGGTGGCCTCCTGCCACTGACTGGGCTTGTCCCTCATGCCGTGCCTGGGTGGAAGCCCAGGGAGGATTAAAGCAGACTGACTGAGCTGATGTGCTGGGTGCTGGCATTGCCCCAAGTTGCCAGGGGTCACCTCGGTGCTGCAGGGGTGAGGGTCTGGCAATTCCCCCAGCTGGGAACTTTGGGAATAAAATCTGTAAGGGAGAAAGAGAGGGAAGGAGAGAGGTGGGGAAGGGAGGAAGATTGAAGCTCACCCTTGGGGTCTGGGTGGGAAAGGTGGGTGGCATCTTCACGGAGCTCAGCTCTCCCCTGGAGGGGAGGTGATGGAGCAGCAGGTGGAGGCCTTGTTAGCAGACACCCAGAGAGATGTCTGAGACTGCAAGGGATTCAGGAAAGCATCATTTGGAGCAGGTTGAACAGCTACAGCAGGGACCTTTGAAAGGAAAACAACCAGCTGCAGATCACACAGGACCTGAAGAACCGAGTGGATCTCCTGGAGAACAGGGAGGAGCAGGCCAAGTGCTTGTTCTGTAAGTGCAGGGTCCCAGCCAGTGTAGACTTGGGTGAGGAAGGGATGACAGGTTGGGCACACTTTTGCTTCCCAGCTTTTCCCCTGGCCCAGGCAGCCTCAGTGCTCCAGGAGCTGGGGATGGAGCAGAGGAACGTCTGGTGCCAGCTGGAGCAGAGCATGGAAGCAACAGAAACACTGTGGTATACGTCAGCCAGCAAGTGTCCCGTGCTTGTTCCATCCTGCTGGGATGCAGGAGAGGAGCTGCCTTTGCTGGGTGTCTCAGTGTTCCTGGGTACAGAGCTGGGCAGGACATGCTGGCACACCCAGGACTCTGGGACACAGCGGTGGCGAGGACACACTGCCTCAGTCTGTGCTCTCCACGAGACCTGCAATGGGCCTGTGGGAAGCCAGAACTCCTGCAGCTGTTGGAAACTCCACAGTTTCAGCCAAAACCACTGAACTCAAAAACACTGTGAGGCCAGCCCTGCTGCAGCTCAGTCAGAGCAGCACGCTATGGGATTCCAGGCTCTCCGTGCTTGCCAGTTTCTCAGCAAAGCTGAAGTGCCTTTGGACTCTACAGAGCTAGCTCCTATTGCTCCCCATTTCTCACTAGAAGCCTCCCTCCAGGCTGTGCTGGTCAAACAGGGATGGGAACACAGATTTGAGCTGCAGCGCCAAGGACAACCCAAGCTTGGCAAGCGGCGCATGGAAGAGAGGCAGGAGCAGACCAGAGTCAGGGTGAGGGTTTATTTAATTTCTGTGCCAAACTGAGGCATGGAGCCTCTGCAGGGATTCATGTGGGACATGAGCTGCCTGGATTGGTGTGGGCATGGAAGGAAGCTGCCCCAGCTCCCAGCCAGGCTGGGCCAGCTCTGCTCCAGCTCCCTGGTCAGTCCGGAGTGCCTGCAGCACCCTGTCCATCAGCCAAAGGGTCCTGGGGGTTTGTGTCAGCCCCTGTCCCCTGGCTCTGCAGGTGCTCGGCTCTGGATGTGCTCTAGCAGGCAGGTCACTGCCTGGGCCAGGATCTGATCCAGCTTCTCCCTCTCCCCAGCACTGAACGGAGACAGGACATAGTTGGGCACTGTCACATCACCCTCTGGCCGCCCGATGCCAATCCTGAGCCGGGTCATCTCCTGGGGAGGAAGGGAGAGAGCTGGGGGAGCTTCCTCTCAAGTATGCAGGCAGAGTTAGGCACAGTGACAGTGCTGAGAGTGGGGCTGGGCAGCAAGGGAACAGTTCCTCATGTTTTCCAGGTGGTTTTGAGTGCTTGCTCCAAGAAACATAATTTTGGAAGAGGCTTTAGCTGAGCCGTGCCGAGATCCCAGGCTCCTGCCAGGCCTGGCAGAGGCACTCCAGCTAATTGTTTCCATGTCCTCCATGGCGGCCAAACAGACAACAGCCCTCCAGGATGACGGGGAAGGAGAAAAGGGGGAGAAGGGAGCAGGGGCTTGTCTAAGAGGAATCAGAAAAATGAGGGTGGGGGAACAAGCCATGCATTAAAGAGAGCACAGGATTGATCCCCTTCACCTGACACCCACTCACGTTGGACTGCAGAGCACTGATGCAGGATTGGACCCCATTGTGTCCCCTTGAGAGAGAAAGAGAAAACCCACACTTAGTTTGTAAGAGACACCCTCCCCATATAGCCCTGGTCTCCTCCTGCAGGAATGTGGGAACGTGGTCCCAGCCAAGGGCTGCAGTCCCTATGTCCTGGTTCTGCAGGAACATCCAGCCCTGGGGGCTCAGAGCAGTTGGCTGGGGGATTTAGGGAAGCAGGGCTGGGACAGCACTGTTCTGTGTGTGTCAGCTCTTGCCACAGCTGGTGCATGTGTGACTGAGCACTGGGGCCCAGCACTGTACCTGCCCCATCCCGCAGTGGAAGCTTTCCTAGGTTAAATGTCTGGTGCTGGGCAGGCACAGTGGAGGCAGAGTGCTATAAAAAACCCATGTGGGCTGAATCCAGCCCATAGCTGCTTCCAGGAGGCTCCCTGCCCTCCCTGCCAGGGCAGGAACTGGGAGGCTGCCCAAACAGCCAGCTGTTGCCTCTGCAATAGATCGAGTCCAGGACAAGAGCTGAAACATTGCAAGGCTGGAGCCAAGAACAGCCCATGAACGTGTATGGGCATGTTAAAGCCTCAAACCAGCTCACACCATCAGGGAGCTGGGGCTACCCCATACCTTGCGCTGCCTCCCAGCTTGATTGCCACCTTGCCCAGGGCCTTGTCCAGGTCGTCGTGAACCAGGTAAATGTCTCCGGGGCCAAGGCTGTAGATCTCAGCTTTGGAAACAGAAATACAACCTAAGAAATGAGGGGAGACAGACTCACCAGGCCCTGACTCTGCAGAGTGGGGCTGTAGTGAGCCATGGAAGGCAAGGAGACAGCAGGGCTGTCACAGGGGGCTGGTGCCACTAGAGGCTCTGGGGCTGACCCAGTTGCTCACCAGCACTGGCAACGCTGAGCCCATTGAGGTTCATGAACCTCCGTGGCTTGAGCAGCACCAGCTCCAGGCCGTGGGCTGTGGCCAGGGCCACATCAGCACAGCACCGTTTGTCCACTCGCCAGCCCTCGGCCACTGCCAGCTGCCGGGCCAGCCGGTCCAGCACCTCCATGCCCACGCTGTGCCGTGTGCCTCGCATCCCGTAGTTGCCCAGGCCGGCCACCTGCATGCCAGCTGTCAGCAGGGCTCTGACGGGCCACCATGAGGCCCCTGGCCCCTGCACGGGCCTGATCCCCTCCAGCATGGCTCACACCTGCTCCGTCCATGCTCCCCGCAGCTGGCCGGGTCCTCACAGCCTCGATTCCCACAGCATTCCCTTCAGTCCCTCTTCCCTCGGTGCCTCCCTCACAGCCTTGATCGTGCTGCCGGTGCTCGCCCATGACCTGATCTTCCCCGGCACTGCCCTCACAGCCCCGCTCCGTCTGCTCGATTCAAAGTCCTGATCCACCCTGTTCTCCTCAGAGCCCCGTTCCCCCGTTCCTCTCACAGTCCAGCTCCATGTGCTCCCCTCAGAGCCCCGTTCCCCGTACTCCCCTCACAGTCCATCTCCATTTGCTCCCCTCACAGCCCGTTCCCCCCACAGTCCAGCTCCATGTGCCCCCCTCACTGCCCCGATTCCCCCGCTACTCTCACAGTCCAGCTCCATGTGCCCCCCTCACTGCCCCGATTCCCCCGCTACTCTCACAGTCCATCTCCATGTGCTCCCCTCACAGCCCCGTTCCCCTGACAGTCCAGCTCCCCTCGTTCCCCTCACGGCCTCCCCGCCCTCGCTCCCCCCGCCCTCACCATGGCGCGCGGCCCCGCCCGCCCCACGAGGGCTCGCGCGCTCCCCGCCACCTCCGCCGCCAGCATCGCCCTCCTTGCCCGCCTGACGTCACTGCCCAGCGCCGCTCAGCGCCCCGCCCACATCGCCATCTTGGTTCCGGGCAGCGCCGCCATCTTTCTAGCGGGCGGCGGGGCGGTGTCACGGTGTCGGGGCGGTGTCGTGAGTGGTTTCGCGGTGTCAGGGGCGGTGTCGCCGCTGTGATAATGCCCCGCGGGCCGGCTGGTCCTAGACGTGGTTGTTGTGCAGACGGCGAGGAGCTCTGCAGAGGGTCCCCGACGGACTCGCAGGAGCAGCAAATGCCCAGCACTGGGCCCCGCGGTTTGTGTGTCGGTGCCCGTTCCGTCTCCACTCACTCTGCCAGCAGGGCACAGCTCTGTTCCACCAGGGCACCGGGACAGTTCCCCAGCCCAGCAGCACATCGCTGTGCTGGAAATTGGAAATCTTCCAAGTCCTTCCACACTACCCGCAGGAATTCATGTAAACACTTAAACTGTTTCATTCTTATAAGATTTATTTTAAAATTAGAAATTCGTATTTTTGCAAGAGGCAGAATTTTTGCCTCTGTCTTTGGGCCAGCTCTTGGGCAGCCTTTGGGTGGTGTCAAAAATCCCCAAAGCTCAGGGCCTGGAGCTGGCATGGTCCCCAAGCACTGGCAGCTCATTTCCATACAGGGAACAAGCAGAGCTTTGGAAGATATGCAAAGTGCCCTTACACCCATCCCTTGAGCAGGTTGTTCCTAGAGAGTGAATGACTCTAGTTCCTCTGACCTCTTATTCCATAACAGCACAGAGGGCATTAAAATCAGGGGAAAAGCCAGGCTGTGCATCCCCTGCTTGGCAGTCTGGAGCCCTCAGCTTCTCTAACTTGTCCCCAGGTCCCCACTGTGACACTCCAGAAGCTGAATGGCTGCTGGCCCAGCCAAAGCCTGCAAGGTCTGACCAGCACAAGGATGTACAAGGAGCTCCACAGCTCATAGCACCAACTCTGCTGGAGAAACCATCAGTGAATAAAAGGAATTTTCAAAACCGTTAGCAGCACTGTGGGCGCCCCTGGAGGTAGGATGAGATCCTTCACGGCTGGTAAAACAAGCAAGTCTTTTGTTGTTGTTTTCCTGGTTTGCTACAGGGAAATCCTTTGGCCCTTAGGGGAAACATGGATGACGGGGTGGTAGGGGAGCCTGGCTCATGGCAGATCAGGTGTTCCCCTCTCCCACATTACCCCTCTCATTGGTGTTGAAGCTACCAAGCACCTATTCACAGTGAAAGGAAGCTGGAATGTGGGTGGCTCTAAAACGTCCTTGAAAAGAAACCTTGGTTGCCATGTTGAGGTGTTCACAGGAGTCAGCACCAGTAGGTTGTGCCACGGAGCTGAGGCACAGCTATGCTTAAAAAGGTTAAAAAAAAACTGTTAAAATGCTGTAAGGAAGAACTATTCTTATATGGGCTCAGAATCTTAACCTATTGGGTATCAACAGCTGCCAGAAGTGGGGAGAGCTCTGGAGGGGTGCTGCTGACAGGGTGAGAACCTCCCTGACACTGCAGACCCTCTCAGCATCTTCCCCATGTCATCACACATGTCTCAGGTGGTGGATCCACCTTTACCTGGCCAAAAGTCAATCAGTAAAGTGCTTTAAATTACATAATTTGCACCTGGTCCTGCAGCTGCATCCTGCAGTGGACTCCTTAGAGCTGGAGAGAGCTCAGCAGGAGAGCACTTGTGCTGTGGGGAGTGACACACCATTCCCACTGCACATCCCACCAGCCCTGGCTGCTTTCCAGCTCCATGTGGATCTCAGAGAGGCCCTTGCCAGTGACTAGAAGAAAAAACTGATGCGAGAGGCCACAGTTTTGCAGCCTGTTGATGAGAATAATTTCTCCTCTTCTGGGAAGTAGGGGATGCTGTCAGCCACCTCCTGGACCACATCTGGCCGTACCTCGAGGCCTTGCTGGATGAGCTCACTGACAACACACTGCTTCACGTGGTGGTGCTTCAGTGGGAGGAAAGGCACAACAAAATCAATGAGATGCTCATTAATGATCCCAGAATTCCAGAAGCCACCTGCACAAGGAAAAGGAGAGAAGGTTTTACCTTCAGAGAAGCTCTGCAAGTCAATGAGCTGCTTTGTGTGAAGCCAGAATACCCTGCTGAATAGAGATCTGGCTGGTTTTGAACCCATCAGTTGTCACCTCCCCCCACAAACAGAGTTTCTTCCCCCAAAAATGGAGGGATTTAGCTTGTCTAGTCAGAATTTAAGCTCTGCTCCCTGTGCTAAGGGCAATGCAAGCAGATGCAGGCAGGCAGTGGGGATCAATATAGCTCAGTGCTGTGCTGTCTGCCAGCCCCCAGCTGCAAACACACCTTGTCTCCCAAGAACTTTGCTAAATATGGCAACAGGTCTGCTGGCTCAGAAGGAAGGAAACCTCAAAGGGATCACAGTTCCAGTTCCTCAAAACCCCTCTGTCCCTTTCTGGCTGCCTGGGAGGTAGCAGGTGGTGTGGGTGCCTTCCTAGAACAGGCCTGGCTGCCTGTGCTGGGCTCTGGGGCTACAGGAGGAGCTCAGCTCCATGGACTCACTCTCAGGGTTCTCAAACACGGCCTTGGAGATGGCTGGCTCCAGGTCCTGCAGGCTGATCTCCTCCCGGTCCTTGCGGGCACGCCACAGAGCCAATGTCACGTTGTTGATCTGCTCCCCTCCTGCATTGCTGCACAAGAATGAGAGTCTTATCCACTGTGCAGCCAGGAAAACGGTGTCTCAGGTGGCACCTGACACCCACCAGCCTGCAGAGTGCAAGCCAGCAGCTCCCAGCTGCCTGGCCCAAAATAACTCCTGTAGAGGCAGCCAAATAACAAGCAGAGGAGGCTTTTTCACACTCTCCAGATCTGTCTGTTCACTGTGAGATTGCATCTCTTGGCATTTGGAGAGGCTCAAGGCTTGGAGAAGGAAAGGCAAAACAAGCCTGTGCCCTGAGGTAGGTGTGACCTGTGCCCAAATGGGCAGCAGTGAGCTGGAAGGGCCCATGGAGAGGCCTCTCTCACCTGATGAAGATGAAGATGGCTTTGCGGTAGTTGGTGCCGTACACAACCCACGAGGGCCCCAGGAATGGGATGATCACATCAATCAGGCCTGGGTGCATCTTGTCCATCTCATCAAAGAGGAACGCTGAGCGTCCACAGCTGGTCAGGTTCCCCTGGATCCAGCGCCTCAGGCTCTCCTAGGAAAAACCCCACAAGTGTGAGGCAGTGAGAGGGCCAGGAAGGCTCAAACACCCCAGAAAAGGCTGAGGCAGGAGCTCAACACATCCAGAGGTGCTGAGAGCAGCGTGTCCCTGCACAGCACCACACACGTGGAGCTGAAACACCCAGTGCTGGGGAGGCCCCTTTATCCTGGGTTCCACACAGTGGTGTTTATCAGCTTTTTTAAACCATTGTAGGTCTTTTTATACAGATTTAAAGGAGGAGGCAGCACACTAAAGCTGGAGATTCAGACTCCTACAGCTCCCCACGTTCTTCTTGTTCCCTGTTGTATCCACAGTTCCCAGCTTCTTGCCAGCTCCTGTTCTGATGTAGAAACATGTGCCTGCACTGACCCAGAACGGCTCTTTATCATGGCTGAAGGTACCTCCCAGCCCACACAAAACCACTCACATTGCCTGGGGGCATGTGAAACTCCTCACTGAAGCACTTCAGCCAGGAAGGGATTTACTTTTCCAAAAGCATTTCCTTTAAGGACACAATACAACAAATAACTTCTCCAAATGCCCAGAAACTAAAGGTCCAGGTGTGCTGAATTCCCACTCTGCTGAAAATCTGGCATTTTGATTTCTCTCTTGTCTCAGCTCTATGAGACAGAACGGCACCATGGAGAGTCTGGAGCTGCTGCGAGGGAGCTGTGTGCTCTGTGAGGAGGGGATTACAAGTCCAGTGATATGCAGGTTTTTATAGCCATCAGGCTGTTTGGAAAGCAATGGGAAAATTTTAGTGCCTTTCATCTAAGCCAAGCACTTTTGTTTGTGTGTTCAAAGAGCTGTGTAAATATTTAAGAATGAGAACACCATCAGGGCAGGGACTGCTGTGGAGAGGACGAAAGTAATAACTGAGTATATTGCAGTTACTAGTGCATCCTTCAGCCAGTGTATGGAGCCACTCTCTCAGCTATGTTTGTCTGAGAGGGTAAAACAAAGAGCTTTTTATTCCTGCTGCACTTCAGGAAACAGCTTGAATGCATATGGACTGAGGATCAACCCAGACAGAGCCAAACCCCCCCAGTGAAGTGGCACTGTTGAGCAGTGTCCCTTACCTTGTACTGCTCTATGTGTTCAGCGTGGGGGAAATGTACGATGGGGGAGAAGTGGTGAACATAGGGGCTCTGGAGCCCGCTCTGGAAGAGGTAGCGGATGAGCATGGAGCTCACGTAGGTTTTGCCTGTTCCTGTGGAGCCGTGGAAGGACATCACGAGGGGTTTCACTGGGTTCGCGTTCTCCAGGAACCCCCTCAGCCCCTTCATCACCTGCTGCCTCACCAGGGGCTGCCCCACCAGGTTCGTGGCCAAGTCGAACTCCAGCCCTGAAAGGAAGTGAAACCAGGACTTGGAGAACGCGGCTTGTCACCGCTTTATTCCCGACCCTGGGGCCGCCCCGCTGGGCCCCTCATCCCCGGCTGAGGGACCCCGCTGAAAGGGACGCCCCGGGCAGGCTCCCCGGAGACCCTCGCTGCCTGCCGGGATCCCCTCGGGCAGGCTCTCCTGGAGACCCTCGCTGGCTCCCAGGACCCCCTCCCCTGCTGCCCCCGGCCTCGGCAGCTGCGCCCCCCTCCCCTGCTACCCCCCGGTCTCGGCAGCTGCGCCCCCGACCCCTGAGGGTCCCCCTGCCCCAGACCCCGTTCCCGCCCGGCCGCTCCCGCTGACCGCGCAGGTCGGGTCCGAAGCCGCACTCGCAGTCCGCCGAGAAGCCGCAGCGCAGCGCCCAAAGGTCCCAGGCGGCGGCGGGGCGGGCGGCGGCCGCCAGCAGCACCAGCAGCACCCGGACCGGGACGGGGGCCGGGGCTGCTCCGGGGGCCATGGCGGCCGCGCCTTCCGCACCGCTCGCACTACAACTCCCAGCGTGCCCCGCGCGGAGGCGGGGCCAGAAAGACCCGCCATGGGAAAGAGGCGTGGTCATGCACAAAGGAGGCGTGTTCTGTCCCATATCGCCCCGCCCCCCACCTGATCAAGGTCCCTGTCCCCCCTTGTCCCCTCTGTCCCCTCGTGCTTGGGGGACCCGCGACCGTCTCGCAGAGAACAATTTCTGAAATTCAACAAATTCAGGGTCTTGCACCTGAGGAGGAACAGCCCCAAACACCGGTACCGGCTGGGGGCTGACACAGAAAGCAGCTCTGCAGAAAGGGCTGGGGGGTCCTGGTGGACAACAAGAGTCTGTGAGCCAGCAGTGTGCCCTGAGGGACAACAAGGCCAGGGGGATCCTGGGGTGGATTAGAGAGAGTATTGCCAGCTGGTCAGAGAGGTGATGATCCTGCATCTCTGCTCATACATATATAATTATACGCCTAAGGGGAGGTGCCAAGATGAACCAGGCTCTGCCCAGTGGTGCTGCGAACAAGAGTCAATGGGTAGAAACTGATGAAACTGATGCCCAGGAAGTTCCACCTGAACACAAGTAAAAACTTCTTTACAGTGCAATGGCCATGCACTGGAACCAGTTGTCCAGAGAGGTTGTGGAGTCCACAGGGAGGTGGGAGCAGATGACCCACTGTGGTCCCTTCCCACCTGAACCATCCTGTTACACACAGCCCCCCTCAGAAGGGCTGTCACTGGGCCACCATGGGGTCTGGGGCCAGGCTCAGCATGGTGATTCCCCCCATCAGCCCTTCCCATGCTCTGCTTCCCCGGGGGGGGCTCCTTTAAAGGACACCCACAGGACAGGGGGTCCCCTTGAGGAACGGGATAAAAGTTTATTGTATGTAAGAACAAAACCCATGAGATATGTACATGTATTTACATGACAAAATGAATAAGCCTAATTATTTACAACAAGGACTGTCCTTCACAAGTCTGTACATCAAGAAGTCATCATGAAAATATATTTACACACAGGATCCAGCAGCTGTGGGCAAGATGGAGATGGAAAAAACAAAAACCAAAGGGTGAGGTGAGGGGCACCATGTGGACCTCGGCAGGGCTGGGTGTGGAGGCCAGTGCTGGCTGGCCCAGACACTGTCCCCACTCTTCAGAGTAGCACTGTGGACCCCTGGCTTGTTGTGTCCTGAAGAGATGGGTGTAGATTTGAGATGGCTGCTTTTCCTCCTCTTTGTCTCAAAACTGCCAACCCACGCCTGTGCCTTTCTGGGCCATCTCTCCTCCTCCTGGTGCTGGCTGCCTGGTCCATTCCCTGCCCAGAGCCACTGGTGGGCTGCAGGCTGGGAGCTGGGGGGGTTCACAGCTCACTGAAGCGCACTGCTGGCTCCAGCTTGTGGGACAGGGCAGTGAGCACCTTGTCGAACTTCTCGTAGCGCTCAGCCTGGCTGCTCTCAGCCCCACGGCTGCCCCACAGCAGCCGCAGCTGGAACTCGGTGCTGAACACTTCCAGCAGCTCCGCTTTGCCCTGGAAACCTGCGAGAGAGAGGGAGAGTCAGTTCGCTGGGATGGCACCCCCTGCAGCCGTGGGATGATGCTCCATCCTGGGGCTGGGGTGTGGCAGAGGGAAAGGGGCTGTGCTATCCCTGCTGCTTACCCTGCAGCTTCACCTCGGCGTTGGTGTGGTAGAGGCCACCATGGTGGGCCACCATCCGTGCTGCCTCCAGGTGGGCCATGACCACCTCCACGCCGCTGTCAGTGGCCTCCCAGGGCTCGGGGCTTTCTGTGAGAGCCTCATCCCGCTCCAGCAGGGTCACGAGGGGTATGATGTGGGGAAAGGTGGTGTTGGTCAGCGGTGGTCCTTCTGGGGAGAGAGGAACTCTTAGAATCCAGCATGCCCCTGTAACCCTGCGTCCCCCTCCCCACCTCCCTGTGGAGTGCTCATGTGACAAACGCTGCCGTGACACCAGGCTGCCACCATGCTCCCAGGAGAGGCTCCAAGGCTCAGCTGGACACAGCAGCTGCTGTGTTTGTGCCTGGGGCCATTGCTTGTCCAACACCAGCCCCTCCCAGTCGGGGTTTCTGGGAAGGGAAAGCTGATGGCCACGCTCAGGCTGCATTTCCCAGGGCTGCAATGAGGAGCAGGTTTGCAGACCACGGGGGCACCAGGCATTAGAGACACATGGCTTTTCATCTTTCCAACTGGCTGCTCCGTCCCTTGGTTTGGCACTCACTGCCATGCGAGCACCACGGTTTGGCTCAGCTGCTGGTTTTATTTAGTTATGAAATGCTTCCTTGGGAAGGAAGGGGCAAACAAGGCCAGACAGGCTCTGCTGAGTGCTGGGGTGGCTCAGCAGCCAGAGGGTGTCTGGCACTGGCTGGGACAGGGTCAGAGCTCTCAAACAGTGACACCATGCACAGACAAACATGGGAAGGAGAAAGCAAATGAGACAAGGGGAGCTGCTCCAGTTACCTTTCCCTTCATTCAGGCTCTTCAGGAATGGCTTAAGCTTCTTCTCATAGAGGATTGCACCCTCGGTGTGCCGCTGCCTCAGCACCATCCAGGTCTGCTCCAGCCGGGCAATCTGAAAGGAAATGGGGCAGGTAGAGGATGCTGGGGCAGCACAGGGAGAACAGCCGACCCTGGAGCCACAGTCCCCAGCCTTGCACACAGCAGTGCCCAATGCTCCCAAAAACAGCCTCCTTCACCACTGCTCATGGCCAGACACGGCACAGCTCTGGCACCGAGGCTGGGCTTAGGATTTCTTCCCCTGCCCGTGCCCCAGGACAGCAACCTCCCTGCGTTGCAGCGGCCTTGAAGATGAGACGCAGGGAGGGGGCAGCCATTCCACCTCCTTTGTGCAGGCAGGAAGCAAGACTTCCCAGCTGGGCTCGATTTAAAATTGAATTTTAATCTCCTTTCATCTTCCAAAGGGAGCAGTGTGGCCCGGAGACGCTGCTGCCACAGCCTTGAGACTGATTTGTATTGTACCGGAGGGCAGATTCATTTCCTCCCAGGAACACAGCCCAGCACAAAACAAAGAGCCCAACCACCGAAAAACAATTGGATCCTGGCGGGACAAGGCTGTCTGCTCCGTGGAGGGATGGCTCTTCCCCTTCCCTGCCTGCATCCCAGCGGATGTGGCCCCATGCCTCCCGCCCGGGGCATTCTCCCCTTTCACCCATCCCAGTGACTCTTGGGGCCTGCAGGATACAGGGATTCACTTTGAGCAAGGGCTGAGCCCAGGACATGAGCACTGAAGGAGTGTCCCCATACCTGTGTCATTTCCAGGGCGCTCATTACAGCTGCAAAGCTGAACATGTTCCCCATGGTGCTCTTCAGCTCGGCAGCCAGCTGGATGGTTTTGTGGAGCAGGGCTGCCCTCTCCTCCGTGCTGCCTGTGCAGCCCAGGATGTCCACAGCGATCATGATGGACATGGTGTGGAACCTGCCAGGGGCAAGACACAGAGCGGGGTCAGCACAGGGAGGGGATGCTCTGGGGGCTCAGACAGGGCTGCTGCTCTCCCCTGGCCTGTGCCAGGCTGGGAGCAGCCAGGGGGGCTGAGCAGGCCGTGCAGGGCAGCTCAGAGGGCTCACTCTGGCCAGGCCGTGCCGTGCCGTACCGTTCCAGCAGGTCCAGGCGGAGCTGGTGGCCGTGGGGAAGGGTGAGCAGCTCCATGCCAGAGCTCACCCCCATGAGCCGCTGCATCTCCACTGTCACACCCAATATCCGGGCCACCTGGCAAGGAAGGTAAAAGCTAATTAGAGTTTTGTTAATTGAGGAGAGGCTGAATTGTCCTCAGCAGCCTCTTGCCCCAGCCCAGCCTCTGCCTGCCCTGGCTGATACACAAGGCAGAGCCCAGCAGGGATGCTCCAATGCTCAGGGATGCACTGATCCCTGCCAGCCCAGATTAATCAGAGGGCAGCAGCACCCATCCCTCCCTCCAGGCCCTGGCCATACCAGGCAATCCACTTTGGTGATGTGTTTGGCCAGTGTCTTCACGTCCACCTCTGCCAGCAGCTCTTTGACCTTCTTTAGCACAGTCATCTCCAGAGGTTTGTTATCTAGGGGGATGAGCAGGGACTGGAAGGCAGCAGGGTTGAAGGAGGAGGTTGTTTCCATGGTGGGGGGCACAAAGCCCTTGAAGTCCAGCTCTGCTTTCAGCCTCTGCCCTGCCTCTGCTTCTCCAGAGCTGTTCTCCACAGTCCCTCTCTGTCCTTCCTCCACCTTTAGCCTCTCCACGTAGCTCTTTGCTGGCGGCTGCCTGGTGTCGTGGGCCGGCCTGTCCCTGCTGAGGGGCGAGCTGGGGTGCAGCTGGCAGTAGTGCCCCGTGTCCGGGTCGCTGTAGCTGCTCACCGAGGGAGAAGGGGAGGCTCGGGCGTACCCGTGGCAGGGAGTGGAGTGGGAGCTGTGGGCAGGGTCTGCAAGAGGTTTGCTGCTGTTCCCATGGCACAGCTGGGGCTCGCTGGACCTTCTTATGACCGGGGAGGCTGGGGTGATTCCAGATGCTTGGCAGGCATGTGGCTTTAGCCGTGTGACTGTAGGGAGCAGAGGGGACACTGATCAAAGCCTGAAGATGCACACATGCATAGGGACTGCAGATGGAGCAGCCCAGGGACACAGGGCTCAGGGAAAACCCCTCTGTCCAAACAGAACCACCTGATCCCAGGACAGCTGCACAATGATGCTGAGGTCCTGTCCCTAAAGTCCCCCTCCTCAGGTCCCTGCATCAAAGCAGTGCCAAGTCCAGGCAGATCCACAGCCCCACTGTCCCCAGAGGGATAAAGAGGCAATGCCTACCTGTGCTGTAGGCAGGTGATGCTGGGTTCTCAGAGATGGGGGACATGGGGGAGTGCAGGTCTTGGATCTGGTCCACGCTGACAGCACAGTTGCGGATGATGTCTCTGTGGTGGGGCAGGGACACGCTGGGGAGGGGACAGAGGGCACAGGTTAGTCCCTTAAAGCAGGGCCCAGGCAAGCACAGAGGGGCTGGGATGAGGGTTTGCTGCCCCAACACCTCCCTTGGATCATCACCTCCTTCCACAACTACCCATAACAGGCTCAGCAGAAGCAGAGAGCAGGTAGTCCCTGCAGCAGCTGGGAGCAGAGGGGGTCACTGCCCACTGACCCCCATAAACCAGAGACACCCCTGCCTGCAGGGACCCTGGTCCTACAGAGGAGAGCAGAGCAATGCAACCACATGCCATGCCATGCCAAGCCAAGCTGCTTGGGATGGGATGAGTTTGGTCCACTCCAGAGTGCTGTGGGGAAGTGAATCTAGCAAAGAAGTCATGGACCATTGTTTTCTAAGGTTGTGCTGTAAAGTGGTATCTAACACTGTGTTACTCTATTTCTACTTGGGAGCTGTGTTGGCTAGTTAGGTGTTGCTCTGACCCAGAGTTTAGGAGAGCTGGAAAGTGCCTGGAAATGAGACTTGGGAAGTTACATAACAAGCAACGAGGTCCTGGGCTGGTGAGGCAGCAAGTGGTGGCCTGGTGCAAACACTGTGTGTCAATGGTGCTGCGAAACCTGCTGAGTGCAGGGAGGTTATGGCAGGTAATTCACTGCCCTCCCTGCTGTGGGTGAGGGCTAGGCTGCTGAGATGTGTTTGCTCTTGAGCACTGTGCCTCAGCAGTGGGAGGAGAATGGGACAGCAGTGGTGGTGATAAGGGATTTGGGGAAAATGTGAGTGATGAGGAAAGACTGATGGATCTGGGCTCTTCTGGAAGTCTGAGTGTTTTCCTTTTCCCAGCCATAACAGTTGGTTGCCTGTTTTCTGCTGGTGCATTCTCACCCTGCCCTTGGGCTCAGAAGGTCAGGGTGGTGAGAAAGCAGCTTGGCTCAACAACAGGCTGTGTCCTGCTGGAGGCAGGGGTAGATGGGTCTGCCCTTGGCTGCTGCTTCGTGTGAGGATATGTGTGTGGCCCTGCCTTCCCTGCAGGGCTCTGGGCAGCCTGGGACTGCCAAAAGTGAGCCATACAAAGGAAGTCTCCTCCTCCACCTCTGGAGAAGCCCAGCTGGCCAAGGTTAATGTGAACAGCTCAGCTTTGTGAGGGCTGTGATCCAGGGTCTGTGCAGACTCCACCAGCACAGACCCATCAGTCTCCTCCTGCCCATCAGGCTTTCAGCCCTGCTTGGTAACTCCCTGCAAATGCTGAATGGAAAGGGCTCTGAAACTAAAAGGGCCATTCAAAACCAAACAACAAATGCTGTCTTGGTGTCTGGGAGTGACTCTCCTCTCATGTTTGCCTGGGAAAGCTCAGCTCCATGGCTCTAACAAGTCCTGACATGCTGGTAATCCTGGACTGGGTGATTGTAAAACACTCTCTGGCTTCTGGCCTGAGATGCTAAAGTAATGTCTGCTCGCTGGGCGTCTGCTGTGGTAGCTCAGCATGGCTGGCAGCCAGCCTGGGAGAAAAACCCAGTTCCAGCCGAGTACTGGTTCTTCCCCCCATGCCTCTGCTGGTCTCTCTCTTCCATCCCTGATCCCCAACCTCTGCTCTGCACCCAGAGAGCAATGACTGAGCCCACCCTCCCTCATTCCCGAGGCCGATCCTCTGCTCAGCTGAGCCGGGACGACACCACACACACTCACCTGGTTGGGCAGCCCTCAGCCCTGGTGATCTTGTCTGCGGTCAGCCCATCTGTCATGGTGATGCTCCTCCTCTTGATGTGCCCTTTCTGGCTGGAGGGGCTGTGGGCTCCCCCGTGCTTGCCGTTGGCCAGCCCGTAGCTGGCCTCCAGGTAGCGCAGGGGGAAGGTGCGGTTGATGGGGCAGTAGATGATGGCCCCGCTCTGCTCCGAGATGGCCTTGCGGTTCCCCACGTAGAAGCGCACCAGGGCAGGCACGTGGTCGAAGCTCTCCTGCTCAAAGAGGTACTGGACGTGGCTGTGGCCATCGCTGGACTTGACCGTCACCTTGTTGATCTTGAAGTGCAGCGGCTCGTTGCGCCAGCGGCACGTCAGCACGTAGTCACCCAGGCTGGTGAGCGAGTCGCGGATCAGGAAGTCACCGTTCCTCTGCACAAGGCTCTCGGACACCTGTCAGGGGCACAGGGCACAGCTCAGCCATAGCCAGGCTGGATGGACCACAGGGCAGGAGGGGATGCTCTGCTGGGGTGTTATCTGGGGCGCTGGTTGTTCCCCTTGCCCCCAGCTCTGAGCCACAAGAGGGCTTTTGCTGTGGCAAAATCACACAGCTCAGAGCTAATGAAGCCATGGACCAGATGTTTCCCAGGAGGAGAGGCTGGTGGTTCTGTGTGGCCTCAGAGTGCTCTCCCACAACATTCCAAGTGAAAGGTGCCCAGAGCCACCCCCTTCCCCCTCTCACCTCCCGGGGGATGCGGCCGTGGTACCAAGCATGGCTACGCAGGTCGGTGCTGCTCAGCTTCAGCTCCTCTTCCAGCTCCTTGTGAAGCTTTTCTGGAGATGAGTCAAGGATGTATTTCTCCTTGGAGAACTGTACAGGAGAAGAGAGAGTGTCAGGCAGTGCAGCAGTGCAGGGACTGGGGAGGGAAGGGCTGGCAGGATCCCCATGTGGGGACTGTGGCACCTGCCAGGAGCACAGCTGTCCCCAAAGGCCAGGGAACTCAAGTAACTCAGGTAATCCTGTGTGAGTACTACAGCTTGTGGCAAAGGATGTGGTAATGTGCCTGTTGATGGCCAGGTCCTGTCACCAGGAGCACTTGGAGGGGCACATCCCTGTCGTGCCTGGCCACCCTGTGCCTGGTGTGCTGCCCGTGGTTGGACAGGAGAAAACCCCTGAAACATCTCTGGGGCTGAACTGCTGTGAGAAGCACTCTTTCAGGAGGAAACCTGCATTATTGCTCCTCCTTTAAATATCTACCACAATTTTTCTTTCAAAGGGTTAACTCACAGTGTTTAGCCTGATGGCAGCATAAACAGTAATGACAAATGTAAAGGGAACCTTCTGCATTGAAATTAGCTTTTAGAAATTAGCTTTCACCAGCACTGGTGCACCTGAGCCTGGAGGATGCAATCTGCCCCCTCCTTTCCCCTGGAGAGATAAGGGATGATGGCTTCATGTGTCTGTTGGCTGGAGCCTGCCTGCCTCCCTCCTTGCCTGCTGCTGGGCCAGTGTTCCCAGAGTGCAGCTGCTGGCATGGTGGAGCATGTTTTGGGGATGTGAGCACAGGTTTGGGGGTCCTGTGTGTTTCACAAGGCCAGTTCTGTTTGACACAGTGGCCTTGAGGTGATCCTGCTGTGGTACCAACACAGCTGTGTGATGGAGCAGGGCCTGGGAGCCAAGGCCCCTGGGTTCCCTCCATATCCCAGATGTGTGGTGTTCTGAGAGGGGGACACGAGTGCCACTGCCATGGACTAAAAGCTTGGATGGGGCTGCTGGGGTGCCCTGTTCCTCTGCTGCCAGGAGGGAGGGTGGCTGGTGGCCTGGCTCCCCTCTGGTGGCAGTGCCAGCTCCAAGGAGGCAGTGAGGGCTGGCCCAGCTCCCAGTGCCTGTTGGGGCAGGATTCTGGTATTGTCTCCCAGGACAGGCATGGGCTTGAAGCCCTGCTGACACTGCTCTGGCACTGCCAGAGGAGCAGGCTGGCACTCACAGCTGACCCTGTGTGGTTCCCCAGAGCACAGGGGGCTGCAGCCTCACTCCAGCAGCTCAGGGACTTGCCTTGGAGCTGACCTCTCTGCCCAGTGCCTCATGCTCTGTGCCTTGTATTGACTCCCTCTGCTCCTCTACTGGCTGTGAGCAAGGGAAAGTGCAGAGAACTGAGCTGCTCTCCTGCCTTTACTGCTCTTGCGGCATTCTTGGGACCCCACAGAGTCCCTCAGCAGGACCCTGACCCCAGGCCTCTCCTTCTCCAGAGGAGATGCTCCATCCCTCCTGGTAGCTGCATTCATTCACCAAACCAGGCAGAGACCCTGTCCTGGGGACCCTGCTCCAGCCTGGGGAGATGGAAGGAGGCAGTGGCAAAGGGCCTGTGCCCTGGACTGTGCTCTCCAGGGCCTGCCCTCACCAGCCTGGACCTGCCTTTATTCCTCCCTTCCCAACTCCTGTCAAGTCAAAGGTGGTGGCAGAGTGGAAGCAGCCTATGAAAACAGTGTGGACTGAACTCTTTGCTCATCCAACCATGTTTATTTTCCCTGTGAGAGGGTCCTGCTGACTGGAGCTGCAGGGATTTTTGCATTGTCCCCCCGACCAAGGGCAGCAGGGAGCTGAGCACTGGCTGCTGCTCTGGGCCCTCCTGCAGACAAAGGCACCGGGTGCTGCTGAGCCCGATTAAAAATAAATGGTGGCTGGCGGATGCTGCAGGGGTCCAGCTGCCTCCTGGGGGGCCCAGGCCGAGCAGATGCTGTTTCCATGGAGACAAATCCATTGCCACGGAGCAGACCTGGCCTGGCCGAGGGGTGCTGGGGGACCCCAGCCTGCAGCACCCTCTCTGTGACAGGGTTTCCCCAAACTCTGGGGCATCAAGGGACCCCCCAGGAACCTCTGCTGTTTGTGCAGGTGAAAGCCATCAAAGCTGAGCTGGGAGCAGTTTGGATTACAGCTCTCCCCCCACCACCCCTGGAGCAGGGATTAGTGCCTGTTCTGCTCAGCATTGTACATCTGGGTTTTCCTCCAAATCCTCCCCATGCAAATGTGCAGGGTAACAAAAACACAAGCCCAGCTGAGCAGTGCCCAGCGTCTCCAAGCCCAGATTTGGGCAGCAGCTGGCTGGCATCCATGCCAGGAGCCATGAGCTAAGCTAGAAGGAGAGAACAGGAGGTTTGGGAGAGGCAAGGAAGGCTTTACATCTTGCAGATGGAGGAGGGAGCCTAGCTGTGAGCAGAGGGTGTCAGGAGCCACCTTCTCCAGCCTTGTGGAGGGCTTGTCCCTTCAGCTCCTTGTCTGAGCAGCTGATTTGCATGGCCACCAAGAATCCACTGCTTGGAGTGGCTGTCAGGCTATAATGGCTGGGGAGGCAGCATGAGGCTGATCAGGGGGAGCCCTTTTCCTTGGTGTGATGTAACTGAGACAGCTCCTTATTGTGAGTCTCTCATGCTAATCCAACAAGGTGCCAAAATCACCTGTCTGCTCCCCTCTGTGTGGGAGCTCCCCATGAGCTGTGCTGTGCAGGGCCGTGCTCCCTCCGGAGCCCTCCAGCATCTCCTGAGCTTCCCCTGCTCCATTGGGAGCATGTCCCCGAGGAGCCAGGCTCTCAGCTGCCAGCTGGCCAGGTGCCGAGGCACTGGCACAGCCTGGCATGGCACAGTATGGGCCTGGCACAACCTGGCCTGGCACGGCACAGCAGGGTGTGAGCGGATGTCTGAGCGCCGCTGAAATCCATCTCTTGGCGCTCCCGGCTGTGCCAAGGGAATGTCTCACCATGCACAGCCCCAGCCCCATGTGAGGTGCTGCACACTGTAGGTTGGGTGTGGGGAAAAAGCCTGGACTCTCATTAGCACCCCATCTTATGCTGGGCTCTAGCATGAAGAACCCCAAGGCATCTTCCAGCTGAGCAGAAAATGGGGATTGGAGCGGTTCTCCAAACCAGCCGCACCAGATGAACCAGCTCAAAATGTGCCAGAGATGATGCCAAGCTTTGCTTGAGGAATCCCAACCAGCAGCCAAGCTGGCTCGGCTGGAGAAAGGAGAGTGCCCCCATGGGCTGTTTGACAGTGCTGGGGCTGGGGAATCCTCTGGAACAGCCATGAGAAGGCAATTCCTGAGGCTCTCCATCCCTGCCTGCTTCCCTGACTCTCTGTGCTGCTTTCTTGATGGAGGATTTGCTTCCCAGCTGAGTGGCAAGGACTGGAGCTGGTAGTGGAAGGGTAAGAGCTGCAGGGATGGAGGGTGCTGATGCCTGTGGTGTGTATAAAACCAGCAGCTGTCACTCTGCCTGCTCTAAGGAGAGCTTCAAAGGCTGGCATTTGGCTTTCTATCCTTGCAGAGGAAATCTTATGAAACTGGAGTGATTTCCATTCTGCTTTCCTGCTCTTCCCTCCCAACCTGGAGGAGTTGCAGATGAGGATGAAGTCAGCTTGGAGAGCAAGGTGTACTCACACCCCACCCTGCTGATAACATCTGACTAACCCCAAGGCACCAAGCACATCTGTTCTCCCTCCTGCTCATGCTGCCTACCCTGTGCTGGGAGCATGGCTAGGGAAATCCCAGCTCCTTCTGCAGTTCTCCACCCCTGCTCTGGCTGCTGGAGCAGCTCTGGGGCCTGGGAAGCAGAACTGTGAGGAAATGGAGTAACATTGGGAATAGGTGTCTGGGGAGAAGACCCCTCATGTGTAGCCTTGCATGAGGGGTCTTCTCTGCCTCCTCCACACCTGGCAATGGGCTACTTCAGTGATGTGTTTTGGAGCAAACATCCTTGCATCATCATGGCAAACCCAAGAACCATCCTGCCTGTCTGATGCAGGACTGCTGCACTTACCAGTCCAGGCACCACCCAAAAATGATTACTCCACCCTGTCTGACCATGAGAAAATCCCACCACAAACAATGCCCAGGTTGTTATGGGCTTGCTCTCAGTTTGCATGTCCTGCTGTGAGCCAGTCTGTCCTGCTGATCTTGATATCCATATGGAAAAGAAAACCCTTGTTCCTCTGTTCTCTCTTGCAATGAGGCTAGGAACCTAAATGGCTTCTGAGAAGGCATCAGCCTTTCTGCCCATCCCATAGGTGACTGAAGGCATCTCTTGGTTATGTCACATCTCCATCAGTCCCCACTGAAGGCAAATCTTGGCTCAAGATCTTTGTTCTGGAGTTCAAAGCCCTTCCTAGGACCAGTCCTGGCTACCCTCACGGTCTCCTCTCCCCTTGCCTGTGCTCCTTTGTGGCAGCTCTGGAGCAATTCTACCTCGCTGGCAGGGGTGGGGTGCAGCTGGGGTTGATGGCCAGGAACATCTGGGTGCTCTAAGGTGGGACAAGCACCCCAGGTTGTGTGGCAGGGCGGTGGAGTATGCTGCTACTGCTGCCCTGGGGGAGCAGGTCTCCAATGCAGTGATGGTGTGTGTGTGTATACACACATTTCCATCCATCTATATTTTACTTATCTCACTCCAAGACGGCGGCAGCGGCTGCTGCTGCATCCCTTTTCGGAGCTGCTATTGGCCAGAGATGATGTCAGTGCTTCCCAGGCTGGGTGCACCGCCATTGGCGGTGAGCAGGGATGCGGCTGTCAGCTGGAAGTGCTCCAGTCATTCATGGGGACTTCAGTGTGTGTTTGCTGGGCACGCTTGGACACAAATAGATGGTGAAAGATCTGGCAGAGCCAGGTGAGCACTTAGGGCTTCACTTTTAACTCTTTCCGGGGTTGGGATGGAGTGCCCTTCATCCCTTCTCACATCCCCGCACGAGAGCCAGATGCTCACCTGTCCCTGCCTTGTTGTGGCAGCAGCTGGCTGAAAGCAACCGCTCACCCCCTGCAATGTGCAGCCCAAGGGCATGTCCCCATGTTGCTCAGTGGCCTTTGGACAAGTGGAAAAAGCTCTGCTGCTTTTCCCTCTTCACCCCCACCAGCAATCAAAATCCCTGGCTTTGCGCTGAGATCAGCCGCAATCATGACAAGACTTGAAATGCTGCTCCTGGGCTCCGTCTTACCCAGAATAATCTCTAAAGCTCAGCACCCACCTCGCTCAGCAGGAGTACTGAAAAACACTGCCAGCTCTCTTGGCTGCCGGCTCCCTTCTAACTTGCAGCATACTAAAGCTCGTGCTTCAGACCAGAGCCTGCTTGGCTCCTGCAGTCCTAAACACCTTTGCTCTCAAACTCAGTAAACGAGGGAACCAATTCCTACCACCGTGTCCCCCTTGTGCAAATGCCAGAGTCCAAAAATAGGACACCTAGACTTGTGCCCAGACAGTGGCAGTGCTGGAACCACCACAGGACAGGTGACAGATGGATCCCAGCCTTCTCCCACCAGTCAGACCTGTGCAGTGCAGCACAGAGATGAAGACCCGGGCCAAAAAGCTGAGTGTTCATCTGAGCTGGATCTCCCTCCTGCGCTCAGTGATGCTCCGGGCACATGCTACCTTTTGGGGGATGCTAAATGCTCCCCCTCACGAGGTCTGCTGCAGGTAAGGGCTGCCTGCAGAGACTTTTCTGCCTGTCAAAGCGCTGATCTGGCTCTGCTGGTGGCTTTGGCTGCTCGGTCCTGGCTGCAGGGGGGCCGAGCTGTGTCCCCCGACCCTGTGCTCGGCTCAGCCCGCGCTCGCTGCCCGCAGCAGCTCCGTGTGAGCGGGGGCACCGCAGGGCTCCCCGGGGAGGCTCCCCCGCTCTCCAAGCAGCCCCCGGCGGGTGCGTGGCCGGGGGTGCCCCGCACGCTTCCCTCCCAGTGCCCCCGCCGCCTTCCCCACGCGTGCGGCTCCCGGCGGGGGCTCCGCGCCGGGCTCAGGGCAGCAGCCGGTGCGCTCCCCCCGGTGCGCTCCCTCCGCCGCCCCCGCTCACCTGCACCTGCATGAAGGAGCCGCGGTAGAAGCAGCAGGCGGCCGCGGACAGGGCGCTCCACAGGCTGCACCGCTCCGTCATGGCGCGGCGCGCCCGGCGGGGGCTGCCCCGGCCCGGGCTGCACCGCCGCTGCCTCCGCCGCCGCCGCCGGGCTTCAATTTCAGCCGCTTCCCCGATTACCTCATCCCTTGTCGGCTGCGAGGGGCGGGCGCGGAGAGGCGGCTCCGCCCCGGCCCGCCCCTGGGGGCCGCCCCGGCTCCGGGGAACCGAGAAGCGGCACCTCGGGGGGCAGCGGGACCCCGGCTGTCCGCGCCCTGCGGGGGAACCGGGAGCCGGCTCCTCCCAGGGGAACCCACGCTGCCATGGCACACGGGGAGCCGCCATCCCTGAGGGGATCGGGCGCCCCCGCTGCCTGTGCTGTGAGGGGAACGGGAACCGGCTCCTCCGAGGGGAACCGGCACTCCCATGTCGCAAAGGGAACAGGCATCCCTGAGGGGATCAGGCACCGGAGAAGGGAAGCGGCAATCCTGTGTTGCAAAGGGAAGCAGCATCGCTCAGGGCATCAGGCACCCCGGCTGCCTGTGCCTTGAAGGGAACCGGCACCTCTGAGGGTAGGTGCCCGAAGGGAAGCGGCACCCCGGTTATCGTGTCCTGACTGGGGCTGGTTCCTCCGAGGTGACTCAGCTCCTCAGAGGGGAACAGACACCCCTGAGGGGAACCAGCATCTCTGGCTGCTGGTGCTCTGAGAGAAATTTGCTCCTCTGAGGGGATCAGACACTCTAAGGGGACACAGCACCCCTTTTCTCCCCATCCCAAACCTGCCTGCTCTCCCCAGTGATGCCTGTGGGTCAGGGGCAGCCTTGTCCCCTATTGCCCGTCCTGTCTTCCTTCACCCCCACATGGTGACACCTTTCTGGGAGATACACCAGTGCCCACCTCGCATGGCAAGGAGCCAGCTGCCTGTTTCCTGTGTAGGCTGTCTCTGACTTGTGTTTAATTAAGGCTCTGCTTCGGTTTAATTAAGGCCACAGTATCACGTATGGGATGTGCAAGGCAGCACTGATGACTCAAAGCACTGCTCCAGCCTTGACTTTTGAATAAATCCCCTAAACCCTGCCTGAACCCACTGCGGGGAGCTGTGGTGGAGACAGGCAGGGGCTCCCTCAGCCCTGGCAGTGACAGGCACCTACACCTTGCTGCTCTCCCTCCACATCTGTCCTGCACTACACGGCCTGGATTTGGCTGTGCTTCAGCCAAATGTGACTGGGGGCTTCACCCTCCCATCTGCAAAGCATGTCCTGGCCCAAGGAGGAGCCCCACGCCTCCCAGGCAACACTGTGACCTCGGAGAGGTATTCCTGCTGCCACCGAGCACAGAACCCTGCAGCCTCCCTGCTAATTAATTCAAACGAGCCCCTCACATCACCAGGCAAGGAGACAGCCTCTGAGGCTGATGAGACACAGGTCCCTGCTTGAGCAAGCAGCCCTTCTGCGCAGAACAAAGAGCTCAGAGGCGCTGGCCGGGCTCTCACTCTGCCCCTGGATTTGCAGGGGAGAGAGCAGACAGGAGAGCAGCTCGGCTGAACAGCAGGACAGGGCTGAGGCATGGGAGGACTGGTGGCAGCACACAGCCTGGGGGCAGGGAACATGGGGCAGCAGGTCCCACGGGTCCCACGGGTGCCTGCAGCCCCACCAGCATGGGCAGGGACTCTCCTCCTCTCCTCCTGCCTGGGGACAGAGCAGATGGCACTGTGCAGGGACATGCTGCTCCAAAAAGATGCAGTGGTGAATCATCCTCCTGCCTGGGCTTCTCCCCTGTGATGGAGCTTCTCCCCATGGTTTCCTACCGAGCCCTTCACCAACTAGTGAGCAGGAGCCTCACGGGGTGCTGCAGGGTGAAGTCCTCCAGCTGTGACTGTGCTGCCCCTCCTCACAGGGAAGCTGAAAATCCCTGACTGAGCTCTCACAGGACGTGTGACAGCTTTACTGCTCGCTGCTCTCCTGAAGGGTAACATCTTTCTGCAGCTCCTTCACCTGCACAAAGGGCAAAGCTGGGGTGGCTGGGATGTTGAAATGGAGAGCTGGGTGTGCAGATCCCCAGGCAGCTTGGAAATAACAGCCCTTAGGCTATTATTAAAGCACATTAATTACCAAGTGCTTATTGATCCTGGCTTTCCAACCCTCTCTAGCTCCCGGTTGCACATCCAATGAGGCCAGGCTCGGTGATGGGAGCACCAGCCCTGGCCATTTTGCAGCTGAAGCTCAAGGGCTGATGTTTGGCAGATCCTTGGTGCACACCTGGACACAGACCTGCCTGTCAGCCTTTGCTCATGAGGGCTTTGCAACACATCCTCTCCCTCTTCCTGACCCTCTCCTTCACCAGCTCTTTTCCTTCTGTCATTCCTTTGCTCACCCCTCACCAGTGTTTCCCTCTGCTTGTTTCCCTCCCAGCTACACTGCCCAGTGGCAGATCCCAGCCCCATCCTCCCTTGCTCCAAAGGCAGGCACAGCAGCCTCCTTCCCACCCCAAATCCTGCAGGATCTGGGGCTGGACACTGCTGGGTGCTAAGCACCCTGCAGCTGCACGGGCTGCCAGCCAGGCACAGCGCTGCAATCAGCTGGAGGGTCCCTGTCATCCCGGTCACTCACACTCTGGATAATTACTGATCTGACTAAAATAGCTGCTGTCACTGCTGCCATCAGTTGCTTCTCTGACCAAAGGGAAGTGGTGTATAAATCACAGCCCCTGGGCTGTTTCTGAACACCACAGGGATGGATGAGAAATAAAGGCCAGATAGATCAGGTCTGGGATCTGGCTGGATGGTAGGCAATTCTCCTGGCTCACCAAAACGTATTTGATCCCAAAGGCAGAGCCACATCCATTGCTCCCCACCTGTATTGCTTCAGTCTATTAAATCATGAGCCATAAAATGTGTCCATCTCTGGGTGCACACACTGACAATGCCAGGGAAAACACCCCCAATTGTTCTGTTCCTCCCCTCACCCCCTCCTTGCCCTCACAGGACTTGCCTGTGTGAGCAGGAGTTTCTCTGCATATCCTGAGGTCCCCACACCAGGGCCCTGCCCTGCAGAGGCCAGTGTATTGGTTTTGCAGGGGAAAATGAACTAAATGAACTACATCACAGCCAGACCCAATGCGCCCAGTCAGAGCTTTGTTGTCCTGGCACAGGTCCCATTCCAGCCCTGAGCTCCCATTCTGCCAGTCCCACATGGCTTTAGGGCACAGAGAGGAGAGCATCCCACCCCCAGGGTCACTCTGCTGCACAACAAAAACCTCATCTGACCCCACTGCCCACAGGCTGCCAGGGCCAGACTCGACATGTGGGGTCCTCATTAGCCTCAGGGATGGACATGACCCCTGTTGGAAGCAGCAGATGAGCTCAGGGTCCAGCCAGCTCTCTCCCAAGCCTGCCAGTTGGTGCTGCCACAGGGGCTTCCCACATTTTCCATGTCTGGCTACAGCCACCACCAGGAGCCCCAAGTCCAAAAAATGAAGGTGGAGGGCTCTGTGCTAATTAGGCCACCCAAGCTGGGCACCTCAAGTCACTTCTCAAGAACCCCATGTGCCCAGTGGCAGACTGGATTAGATCTCCACTGGGCAACTGGACTCAGGAAGCTCCAACTCTCCTTAAACAAGCACCCCAAAGGCCATGCCATGGCAGTGACCACTTCAGTGGGTTTCACTGCTTTGTGCCCAAACTTCACAGCACCCCTGCCACCGCTGCTCTGTGCCTGCCCAGTGCCAGCAGCCTCCTGCAAAAGGGCCGCTCTCCTCCAGAGCCAGGCGCCTCACTAATGAATTTCTGGCCAGACATGAAGAGTCCTCAGGAATGTTAATAGTTTGCTGGAGGATAAGCAAAAGATTTGGAGAGATTTACACCAACTTTCATGTGACAGCCACGAAAGTGGCTCAAACCCTTCCGTTTCTTTACGTGGGGGCGGAGGGAGAAGGCTGCATCTGTGGGCGTTCACAAGGATCTGGGAACATGAAACGCAAGCAGCTCCTGTGGGAACAGCACTGGGGCGACCACGTAGGGTTTGTGTCTCCTCTGTCTTCCCTGGCCTTGCCAGAAATATCTTCCAGGGGTAAAGAGAGAGCCCAGATGGGAAGAGGGATGCAGAACTGAGCAGCTTGCTGGGGTAAGGCCTGAGCAGCTCCAGGGCCACCATCCCCTCTCCACCCCTGGCACCCAGCTGGGACAGGATGTGATCACACTTTGTGTCTTACCTTCACGTATTCACTGCCAGACTCCAGGCCATCGTGGTGGCTAAAAGGAAGAGGAACAATAAAAATACATTAGTAAAGGGCAGTAAGTTGTGACATGCAGGTCAAAGGCAGTGGTGGCACAGCTGGGGGAGTGGGGTGTGTGCCCCTTGTCCTGCCATGGTGCCAAGAGCATGGCCATGGCTTTGGGAGAGGTTCCCAGGGCCCCGGCACTTTCCTGCCTGCTCTGTGCCCACTCTCAGCACAGGGCTTATCCTCCCTAATGCGATCAGGGCAGAATGAAGCCTTTTTAGAGGATCTCGCCCCAAATCGGCTTGGGACTGTGTGAGCTGAACCAAGGAGACCCAGCAGCCAGGCCGAGGTCCCTGCAGGTCACAGTGCTGGGGGATCCATGGCCAGGTGGGGGCCCTGTGTCCTGTTCCCTGGCAGAGCTGCATTCCCAGTAGGCAGATGTTGGGACACACCACCCAGACAAGCATTTTGGAATTTATGGCTTTGTACAGAATTCAAACTCCCACCAAAGCTAGGTCTGAACTGTGATGTCCTGACTGGGACTGCTTTTCACGCTCTTATATGTCCAGATAAGTGTCCAGATAGAGGAGTCCCAGGGGAACAACAGAGAGTTCAAAAGGAGAGAGGTTCTAGGGAGCACATCAAGGGATGTGCTACCTTGAGGTCTCACCTTTCAGAATAAAATACAAAAATCCAAATGCTCTTAACCAGAACCTGTTGCCTCCTCAGTGCCAAGCTTCAGTATGGACATCCTGCTGTTTGCCAAGGTTGCTTGCCTGGGCACAAGGCAGCAGCAGGGGCCTGGGGATGGCAGGCTGCCACACCAGGACAGGCAGCTGCAACTAAGGAATAACCAAACCCAAGGTCACCATAGACCTGGGATGTCCCTTCCCTGCCAGGAAGGGACACATACGTCAGACACATACGGGAAACTGCTGAGGGTCCTGCACACAACTTCTCCCTGACACCCACACTGGGAGCAACCCTGGGGAGCCAAATTCCTCCTCTGTGGGCTCTCTCCAGTTGGAAGCTGGTGCCTGGTGGCCTCCCCAAAGGGAAGCAGGGACAGCAGAGGCAACCACTGCCAGGCATTTTTCCACTGGACATTCCCCACAGCATTACAGTGGGCTGTGACAGAGTCTGCATCAGCCCCTCGTAGTGTCCAACCATCCAGAAGACAATTCCCACTTCTAGAACCCTTGAAAGTCTTTAAAAAATGTGTGGATGGGCACCTCGTGCCTCAGTTTCCCCTTCTGTAGAGCTGCCTCCAGGGAAGTTTTGCCTGCCACAGGGGTCTGCAGGGAGTGTCAGGCAGTGCCTGTGGGAGCTGCATTTCCAGTGCCTCACGCACGGCATTTAAGGACACGGTTTAATGGTGAACACAGCAGGGCCGGGTTGACTTTTGGCCTCAATCTCAGTGCTATTTTCCAACCTTAGCAATTCTGTGATTCCCCAAGCCCACACTGCAGGCCACATCCCCTGGTGTCCAGCTTGGGAGGGGGGAAAAAGGGGCTGGAAATTAGGCCCATACTTTTTTGGAGGTGAAGAAAACAGCAGAGTATGTGAGAGCAGGATGGATGCAGACTCTGCCGGGCAGCTGCGGGCTGCCTCTCCAGCCTGTTTGCCCTTCACACGCTGCAGAGCCGCCTGGTGCTGCGAGAGCCGTGAGAAAAACCCGCAGGAGGACGGGGGGCCTCTGGGCAGGAAGTCGGGAGCATGGGAGCAGCTGGGAGACGCTGGAGAGCCCGGGCAGGAGAGGCCCCTGCGCCGGGGAAGGGCAGCAGCTGGGACCGCAGCCCCCCTGGTTCTGCACATTCCTGGAGGAAACGGCATTTTTGGGGGCAGACGAGAGCCTGGGAGAAATTCCAGGGCTGCCTTTGGAGTGCGGCCGTGGCTGAGCTGCTGAGACCCAGAGCTGCAGCGACGGAATTGGGGACTGGGGGCTCGGTGGGGTGGGCTGGGGAAGGCATCACCACCACTCACAGATGTGCCAAGCTCCGGGCTGGCTGCTGGGAACAGGCCAGGGGGATCCTGTGAGTCCAGCCCTGGTTTGTAGCCGAGGCTCTGCTTTCCTTGGGACGCTGGTGCAGGCTGTACCCCAGGCGAGTCAAATGTGGGCACCGTGCCTCAGTTTCCCCGTCTGTGGAGCTGTCTCCAGGGAGGTTTTGGCTGGCAGTGCAGGGAGTGTCAGGCAGTGCCTGCGGGAAGCGGCGTTTCCCCTGCCCTGCGCACGGCCACGCACGGGGAAACCGAGTCACGTCCGCCCTGGGAGCTGCCAGCGGCCACCTCCCGTTAGTCAGCGTGTCCCTGCCGGAGCCACGGCCACCGCCTCGCTCTGAGCAGCTCCACAGGCTGCCTGCCACTCCCTGTCCCACACAGCACAGTTTTCCCCTCACCGGCCTGATTCTGGGAAAGCCCTCCTGCACGGGAGCACCCTCACCCACCCTCTCCTGGGGACTGTCCTCACCAGAAATATTCCAGGTGGAAATGTGCCTCAGGGCCAGATTTGTTTCCCTCCCCCAGGGAAAATGCTGCTGGCATAGCCTGGCAGGAACAGGCTGTCCCCAAGCCCAGGGATGTGCCTGCACAGGAGGAAGGGCTGGGGCGCAGCTTTATCCCGGTCCCACTTCCTCCCGCCCGCCCCGCAGCAGGGCCTGGCCTTGGGATGGCTCGGGCACAGGGCAGCTCCCCGATCCAGGGGCTGTGGCAGGGGCTCTGGGTTAGAGTGTGGAGCAGCAGACATAACCCTGATGCCACGACCTGCTCTGGTCACCCTCGTGCCTCAGTTTCCCTGGCAAGCATCAAGGCTACACCCATCATCAGGAAAACCCCACAGGATGCAAAAATGCATTTGGCCCCCAATTTTTGGGAACCCATTATCCAGATTCAAAACACCCACGTGACCCACCCATGTCCCACTGCTGCTTGGCTCCCAGCCACACTGGCTTGGGATCCAAGGAATTTCTGGGAGCCACAGGGGCTGGGTGAGCCCTCTGCATCCTCTTTGGGGACTCTGTGCCACTCTGTGCTCACCAAAGGATGCGGCAGCGCCAGCAGTCCCCCAAACCCCCGGTCGCAGCCCTTGGTGCAGTTCCAGCAGCTCTTTCCCTGAGGAAAACACCACCCCGGGCCGGGGGCCTCGGCACCGAGCAGGGCTCAGCTCAGGCATCTGCCTTCAAGTTTGTGCCCGCCCCAAGCAAAGCCCCTTCGCAACCTCTCCCTCCCCATCCCCACCGCTGTGCCGGGGTGCTCGGGGCGGCCGTGGGGCCAGAACCCCTTACCTGCCCTGTCCCAGGGTGGGAAACCTCCTGCCCAGCGCTGTCATGGGCCCGGGGGATGCAGCGAGCGCCGTGCCCGGGGATGGGAGCGGCTCTCCCGCGCTCTCCCGCCTCGCACTGAGCGCCGCGACTTCGGGGCGCGCAAGGCGGTGGCGGACCCTCCTCCTTCCCGTGCCGGCCCTCCTCCGGCCCACCCTTCGGGCCAACAGCAATGTGTGCTCCGCTCCCAGAGCCGGATTTCTCCTCCTCGCCCCGCTGCCGGGACCACCCGGAGCTCCGGAACGCTCAGTGCCCGGAAAAGGAGCCCCCGGCCCCGGGGCGGTGCAGGGGAAACAGGGACACCAGGGGCCACTGGAGTGCACAGAGGAGAGACAGGCCAGGGAAAGCGGGAGAAATGTTTTCGGGAGCAATTTGGAGTCGCCTTTGCCTGTGTCCCCCCAGTCCCGCACACTCTGCTGGGCTGGGGTCGCGTTTGGCCCCTTACACCCAGAGATGCCGTGGGGCTGGGATAAAAATCCCTCTGGCTGATTCTGCGGTCAAAACCCTCCAAAAAATCCATCCGTCCGTCATCTCAGAGGGCTGAACCTCCAAATTCCCCCGGAGGGGGAGACTGTGCCTGGAGAGGGGGATTTGTGCCCAGAGTGAGGGATTTGTGCCCGGAGTGGGGGATTTGTGCCCGGAGTGGGGGTTTACTGATGAAATGGGGACGGAGTGTCCGGTTTCAGGATTTGCCCCTGTGCCTTGGGAGAGGCAGCGCTGCTCGGCAGAGGAGGAGAGGACAGAGGTGGTGGAAAAGAGGAGGGTGAGAGGAGGAGGAGGCTGTAACAGTGCTGGTGTGAGCTCTCGGCAGCAGCAGCACATCCCGGTGCTGGAACGCGGCCGCCGCAGGACAAAGAGATGCCGGGGCAGAGCGGGGCTGCGAGATGTTTCCAGCCCGTCCGGAAACAGGAGGGAGCAGAAATCCCACAGGAAACCTCGTTCCCATGGAGCCGCTGACCTGAGCACGCTCCAGCTGTGCTGTCCCACCGGCCAGGTGCATCCCGCTGGCACTGCGGGCACGGGGGGACATGGCAGTGACCCTGGTTTGTTCCAGACCCCTCCTCTTGCCCTGGAGAGGCTAAAGGGGGGTCTGAGCAGAAGGCAGAGCAAACCCCAAGGGCTATACCTGTCTGGGGAGATCTTGTCAGGATGCTCTTGTCCCTTTTCCAGCAGATCCCCATCAGTGGTGTCTGCTCCAGCTGCTGTGTCAGGGCTTGTGGTTTGGCTGGGGTTTGGAGCCAGGCTGGAGCTCGGTGCCTCTGTCCCAGGGCAGGAGACATTTCCCACAGGCTCCTGGTCTGTCCTGGCCATTGCTGCCTCCCCAGGTTCAGCTTTTTCCTCCTCCTGCTCTGCTTCTCCAGCAGCCGAGGGTGAGTCTGTGCCAGGGTCAGGGCTGCTGGACACGTCAGGGCACTTGAGGCTTGAGGGGACCGGGGCTGTCTGAGGGGTTTTGTTGTTGGGAGTCCCTTTGTCCCAGCAGTTCTGGCTGCTCTTGTCTTTGCCCAGGCTCTTCCCTGCCTTGCCCAGGTTGACCCTGGGCATGGTGCCCATGTGGGAGTACATGTTGGATGACTGGGCATAGGAGCCAGGGCTCTTGGGCACGGTGTTGAGATCATCCTGGGTGCTGTCAAAGGGCTCTCCCAGGAAGCCATGGGAAGGTGGAAGATGTGATCTGAGACTCTCGGGGTCCACAGAGGTGCGCCGGAGGCTGAAGGAGCGGGGGATGCTGCTCAGGCTCCCAAAGCCTTTGAACTTGAAAAACTCTGGCAAGGAGAAAGGAATGATGAGTGTGGTGTTACTGCTGTGATGATGGGGGATCCCAGAGCCCCTGGTCCTGGGTTGGGGTGGGCATGGGGCTCTTTGCAGCCTTGTGTTACACCCACATCTGCTGGCCCAGCTTGGCATGGCATCCCTCTGCTCTGAGGTGTATATGATGCTGCTTGAGGCATCTATTGGGTACCTGAGAACTCTGCCCTGGCCCCTTGGGGAGCAGAAGTCTCCTGTGCTTGGCAAATCTTGCAGCTGCATCTCCCCACCACAGCTGAGGAAACACCCAACCCCGTGAGCGGGCAACTCTAGAAATGATTTCTGCCTGCCTACTTCCTCCGGGGGACTCTGGGCAGGGCTGTGCTCATCCCCACAGCCTCAGGGCAGCCCTGCAGGGTGCAAGAACGGGACACCCGGCATCTCCCCAGGGAATGGGGATCCTGCATGCCCTGACCTGCATGCCCTCACCATGTGCGTGTCTCGCCAGCACGGTGAGCAGGAACCAGCCACGGGTGCTGCTGCAGGCGGGAGATAACCTCCCCACTTCCTCACCCAGCCCCTCGCCTGCTCCAGCTGCCACCTGCAAGTGCTGAGCACGAACATGTTCGCCAGAGAAGTATTTATAACTCCGGAGGGCGGCTTTGCATTTCACACCTCAGCCCCGGCTCAGCCCTGAGCGTCCCTGGATGGTGCCGAAGTCAGCGCTCGGGGTGAGCCAGCCTGTGGCTGCAGTGTTGCTGAGCAGCGCTTCCCTGGGTGCCTCCGGGGGTTTGCAATGCTGGTGTTGCCCTGGGGCTCTGCGAAGCACGGCGGATTTGCCGGGGCAGGAAGCGACACATTGCAGAGGTGCTGAGCAAGGGCCGGAGTGTCCCAGGCTGCTCAGCTCTTGTATCCTACATTGCAGAGGTGCTGAGCAAGGGCCGGAGTGTCCCAGGCTGCTCAGCTCGTGTATCCTACATTGCAGAGGTGCTGAGCAAGGACCCGGGTGTCCCAGGCTGCTCAGCTCGTGTATCCTACATTGCAGAGGTGCTGAGCAAGGACCCGGGTGTCCCAGGCTGCTCAGCTCGTGTATCCTACATTGCAGAGGTGCTGAGCAAGGACCCGGGTGTCCCAGGCTGCTCAGCCCTTGGATTCTCACCCCCACTTGCCACCCATGGGCTCTGCAGGGCATCCCTGCAGCTGGAGGGGCTGCATCCCCAAAGCTCCTCTGTGAGGCACAAACCTCATGGCCTGAGTGCAGTTAGAGGCAAAACTACTTAGTGCTAAGCATCCCCTTGGAGTCCAAGCATCTTCTGCTACCTGCTGCTCCTGGGGCTGCTGCAAGGTGGGAAAGGCAGCGCTGGGGATTTTCCCCAGCACAAAGGAAGATCCCAGCTGAGATGGGGCCGTGTGTTTGGCCAGTGCAGGGGTCCCGGGGGAGGGGAGGGACTGGCCCCCTCTGGCGCCAGCCCCAGGCAGGAATGCAAGAGAGCACAGGCAGTGCTGGGAATGGGGTGAAGGCCACTGCAGCTCCCCCCGGGGCGCTGGGGGAAGCTGAGGTCTGTGAGAAAGTGCAGAGCTCGCTCCCGGTGGGTATCGAGCACTTCCTCCCTGAAGAGCCAGTGGGAATCCATTCCCAGGCTCCCTCCCCGGCTCCTCTGTGTCACCCCCATCCCTGTGCTGCAGGAGCACCCTGGGCTGAGGGTCCCAGCCACCCCTGGCCCCCAGCACCAGCTTGTACCCAAGCCATGCACCCTGAAAGGTGTGATTTAAGGAGTGAAAACCCCCAAACCCTGCTGTGCATCCCTCTGGTCACATCCCAGCATCCAGCACAGGGCTGGGCTGCAGCAGAGTGGTCCCAGTCCCAGCACCTGAGCCAGCACCCAGCCTTGTGGATGGAAACCTCCAAAGCCCCTCACCCCAATGAGCTTTCTAACGAGAGCAGAGCCTGTCACAGCTCCAAACATCCCTGGATGGGATGATTCCATCCCTGGGTGGGATGACCCAGGGAGCTGTGAGCACACACTCAACACCAACACTCACACATCCTCCTACCCACTGAGATGTCCAGGTGAGCACCCCATTTCCCACCCTCCCTGTCCCATGGTCACTTACTGAATTTCTTGAAGCCCCGTCGTTTCTGGCCCTCGGCCATGGCCGCGCTGCTCGGAGGCCGCAGGGACCGAGAGGGACAAGTCTGAAACTGTGAAGCCGTTCCCTGCCCGCTCCTCCCTTCCTGCCCCCCCTGCAGTCACTCATCGCTCGCTCGGCGTTTCCTCCCCAGTGCTCTCCCCTGCTCCCTGCCCTGTTCCTCCCCAGTGCTCTCCTCACCACTGTCCCTGCCTGCCCTCACACTGTCCCCACAGCTCCTGCACTCCCCGTGGCTGCTCACACCTGCCTGGCTGCTCAAAAGTCACCTCTGCACCCCGGTTTGGGGATGTCTGCCAGATGTGCACAACCAAAAACCTCTGGGTGCTGGCTCTAGAGGAAGGTGGCAGCCCTAAAAGAGGGTGGCAGCCCCACAGAAGCAGGTGGCAGCCCCAGATGAGTGTGACAGCCCTGTGGGTGAGGTTGCCAGCTCTGAGGATGAGGCTCCAGCCCTGCAGACAGGACTTTGCCATGCACACCTGGTGCTCAGCCCCTGTGGGGTGGGAGCTGGGTGGCATCGCTGCCAGCAGGAGCACTGCCCACCAGCCATTCTCTCATTCTGGGGACATTGATGTGCTCCATGACAGTGTCACCATGGAGGACAATGTGGCCTGGACCCAGCAGGGGTCTGGTGTCTGTGTTTCCCAGGGAGCTAATGGTTCCCATAACCAGGATGCTGGCAGTCACCTCTGCCACAGCTCGGTCCTTGGGTGCTGTCCACCCTGGGGACCAGGTTGGAACAGCCTCAGATCGAGCTCTTTGTGCTGCACCTCAACACAGCCATGGCCGGGGGAGGAACTCAGGCTCCCCTGAACCAGAGCCTGGAGTCCTCCTGCCTGGCCATGGCCTCCCTACATCACAGCCACAGCCGCAGGAGCAGAAGCTTTGTTTAACTCCTGACGTGTTTAAGCACACACGGGGCACACAGCAACGCGCTTTAGAACCACCGGCAGCGGGGACCGCTCGGTGCTCCCGGGCCACGAGGAGGAACAACATGGCGGTGCCTCCAAGGACTGCAACACCCACAAGGCCCCGCGCCGTGACCGGGTCACGTGGCCGTGTCGCCAGGTCACGTGGCGGAACGGGCGGGACGCGGTGCTGTGGCAACGGCGCGGCCGCCATGGCCAAGCAGTACGACATGGTCGAGTGCCCCTTCTGCGACGAGGTTTCCAAGTACGAGAAGCTCGCCAAAATCGGCCAGGGCACCTTCGGGTGAGTGCTCGCCAGCCCCGGCCCTCCCTGGCCCGGTCCGGCCCCGGCCCTCCCCGGCTCAGGCCTGCAGCCGGGCCCGGCCCCGCGGCCCATCCGTGCCTGCCTCCGGTGCTCGGTGCTCGCGTGTCCTCTCCCCGGTCACTCCTCTGGCTGCAGAGAACCAGTCTGGCTCCTGGAGCCTCTTTTTCCCAGCCTGAGACCCCTCTCTGTCCCAGCTCTGGCGGAGCAGAGTTAACCTTGAAAACAGTTAGGGTGGGAACCTATAACTTGGCTCCAAATGTGCATTGTTTTGCTCAAAAATGTGCTACATTACTGAAAATCCTTATAAAGCTGCAAGAGCTCTGGGCTCTCTGTTGGTTCAGTGAGTCCTGAGGGCCTTTGGCCCAGGGGGAATGTGGCTATATTGGCTCAGCACAGAGTTCTTTGTAAAATGCTTTAGTGTGTCTTTGTTTAGGCTTGTTCCTTGTCAGAGGCACCTGGCTTCTTTCTCCTTGTGTGCTGCTTATGGAATTTTTTTCTGTTTTTTTTACAGGGAAGTTTTCAAAGCCAAACATCGCCAGACAGGCAAGAAAGTAGCACTGAAGAAGGTGTTGATGGAAAATGAGAAGGAAGGGGTAAGTGTGGGGCACGGCTGGGTTGGGCCTGTTGTCACCTGGGCTGCAAAGGCACGTGGCAGCAGAGAGGGGACTGGGCTGCACTGGTTGGCTGCTGGGAGGTGACACTTCCTGTGTGTTTCTTCTCCTCTGGGACCCCAGCATAGGGCTGCACACTGGCTGTGTGTGTGGAGGAGCTGGGTGATGTGTGAAGCACATGCTCAGGGGTTGGGGACAGAGTTGACAGCTTGAACAGCAAAGGCAGCAGGCAGAGAGGCTGTTCTGCAGCCCAGGCTGGGCTGTGCCATGTCCTGGTGTGATGGAGAGGAGGGCAGGACCTGCCAAGCTGCCTGGTCACACCTCTCCTGTTCTCTGGCAGAGGTGGCCTGGCCTCCTGCACCTCCAGCCTCCATTCTCTCTTTCTCTTTTCCAGTTCCCCATCACAGCCTTGCGAGAGATTAAAATCCTGCAGCTGCTCAAACATGAGAACGTGGTGAACCTCATAGAAATCTGCAGGACCAAAGGTACTTTGCAGGGTGTTAATGATGGCTTTTCTGAGCCCTGCTGAGCAGGCTGGTGTCTTCTGCTGGGAGTGGGGTGGTCTGGCTGAGCACGGGCCTCTGTTCCTGACTGGGACAGGTCACTTATCTTGGAGAAGAGTTTCTAAATGAGTCAGGATGTTGCTGATGCTCAGATGGAAAAAGCTGTGATAGTCCTGCCAGGATGTGCCTGTGCTAGGAAACTCCCTTCTGAGAGGCTTTAAATGAACCAGCACTGGGCAGACATTGGAGCAGAGGCTTCTCAGCCTCTCTTGGTTGGCTTGTGATGCTTTCTGGCAGCTCTAGGCTGATGACACAGCTCCAGCTGAGGCTCACTCAGCAGCTCTTTCTGTGGGTGATGTAACTGCTTGTGCTGGGAGGGCTGGGACTCCATAGGGGCAGTTCTGAGCTGCTCTTCCACCTCCTCCCTCCCACCTGATCCCAGGTGCCCCCACTGCTTCACAGGCTCAGCACTGGCCTGGCGCTGTTTACAGTGAAACTGCCATATAACATCTGCTAGAGTTTATTTATCATTCTCTCACATGGATTTGTACTGGAAAAATAATTTGGAAAGGGACAGTTGATGTTACAGCCTGCCCTTCCCTAGCCAGTCATGTCAGTGAAATAAAAACAAAGCTGACTAGTATCTGGTGTTTTTTTAAAAAGTCCAGTCACTGAACAGGCACTGATGGGAAATTCAAGATACTCCAGTACTCAACTGTGTGTAGATTGCTGTCTGAATAGGTATGAGTAAAAACACCAATGACAAGTTAATTTTTAATTCACTCTGTGATTAAAAGAGCTGTGATGATTGGGTGTCTGGCATACCAAAAGTAAATATTTTTGTAGACATGTCATTTGTTCCCTTTTTATGTTTTGTTTGTATTCCAGTTTTCATCCAAATCTACCTTGACCTCAGTTTGCAGTAAAGTAGAAATGTTTCATTTACTGTTCTCAAATGTGAGGTTTTTCTGTTTTTACTTTGGAAGGGTGTGTTTGGGGCAGTGTCTGTGTGAGGAATGCAAACCCAGGGTAGCAGGTACCCTCCTGGCTGGGGAGCACAGCAGTGTGCTTCTCTGGGGGCTAAGCTTTTCCACTTGGAGATGCTGATCAGCAGGTTTTGCTGATGACAACTGATAAAAATCAGCTTTTCTTTTTAATAACGTTTTGTGTGGGTGCTCTAGGAACAAGATTGAAATTGATTCCTTCACTTAAACTCTGCTGTCATTGGCTTCAAACTGCACTTGGAGTTTTGTATCGCTTTGATCAAGATCTGTCTTTTTTTGCAGATCCTGTTTGAGGTTGCAGGAAATCTCACTTTTTAATGTGAGATTAGACAGATTTTCTGTGTTTCTGCACTTTTCCTGGGGCTGTCTGTGGGTGCCTCCTCTATCTCTGATGCTTGGCTGGCAGCCACAGCTTGCAGGGAGGAAACCCCACAGCCCTTATGTGCCCAGAGCAACACGAAGTGAAGCTTTCAAAGGTTGCCATGCCCTTTCCTTGCCTGTCTGATGACATTTGCTGCACCAATCCTCATCTTGCGTTGCTAGTTTTCGCTCAGTTCTTCTTTAAAAAAGACCTTGAGGCCTGCAGGCTGTCTGATTCTCTGTGTTCCTGTGCCCTGAGATTCTGTGTGGGGGGTGCTGTATGAGGTGCAGGGTGGTGGGAGGCAGGAGGAGCTGTGAGCCAGGGGAGGGTCCCTCACTGGCAGCCTCTGTGCCTCTCCTGCAGCCTCTCCGTACAACCGGTGCAAGGGCAGCATCTACCTTGTGTTTGATTTCTGTGAGCACGACCTGGCCGGCCTGCTCAGCAACGCCCACGTCAAGTTCACGCTGTCAGAGATCAAGAAAGTGATGCAGATGCTGCTGAATGGACTTTACTACATCCACAGGAACAAGGTAATGGCACAGACTCCTGCTGTGCTCACAGGGTGAGACAGTGTTCACAGGGGTCTGAGGATGAGGGAGGAGACGAGGATCTGACTCCATGTTTCAGAAGGCTGATTTATTATTTTATTATATATATTTTATTAAAACTATACTAAAAGAATAGAAGAAAGGATTTCATCAGAAGGCTAGCTAAGAATAGAATAGGAAAGAATGAATAACAAAAGCTTGTGGCTCGGACAGAGAGTCCGAGCCAGCTGACTGTGATTGGCCATTAATAGAAACAATTGCATGAGACCAATCACAGATCTACCTGTTGCATTCCACAGCAGCAGATAATCTTTGTTTACATTTTGTTCCTGAGGCCTCCCAGCTTCTCAGGAGGAAAAATCCTAAAGAAAAGATTTTTCAGAAAATATCATAGCTACAAGAGGGTGGCTTTCCAAGGAGCAGGCAGACACCTGCTCCTTGTTCTTAGCACAGGCTGGAGAGAAATCCTTGTTTCCCACCACTGCAGCCTGAGCATGTGCTGGTGCAAGACACCCAAGGAGAGCACTTTATTCACTCAACTCTTCAATGTGTGTCCTTGTACAGATCTTGCACCGAGACATGAAAGCAGCGAACGTGCTGATCACACGGGATGGGGTCCTGAAGCTGGCGGACTTTGGGCTGGCTCGAGCTTTCAGCCTGGCCAAGAACAGCCAGCCCAACCGCTACACCAACCGCGTGGTGACCCTGTGGTACCGGCCCCCAGAGCTGCTCCTAGGTAGGGGGAGCCCTGGCTGGGCTCTGCCGGCCTCGTGGCCCTTCCATGCCCTCTGTCAGGCTAACTGGGCATCTCCGTTTAGGGGAGCGCGACTACGGCCCCCCCATTGATCTCTGGGGCGCAGGCTGCATCATGGCAGAGATGTGGACTCGCAGCCCCATCATGCAGGGGAACACGGAGCAGCACCAGCTCACCCTCATCAGCCAGCTCTGCGGCTCCATCACGCCAGAGGTGAGGATGAGAGCGGGGATGGGCTCTGCAGAGCACGAGTGTGGGCACAGTCTGGGCACTCAGGCCTGTTCCCTGCCCTGTGTGCAGTGGAGTGTGCCTGCTGCTGGCAGGGAGGCTGCAGAATCTCTAGCCTGCCTTTTGGGGTTGTCTCTCACACAAACACTCTCAATTTCTGCATAAAAAAGGGTGAGGGTTTTTATTCTCAGATGTTTTGTGCTGGTCACCTTGAAAAGCCTCTAGAATTCTGTCTTGTGATTTATGGCATCAACCGGCCCCTCCTCAGCTCCTCCTTCATCTGCAGCTCGTCCTGCCCTCTTGTGGGGAGCGAGCTGAGGGATCTCAGCCCAGCCTGGGATCTGCGGGATGTGGTGCTGGCAGCTGCCGTCCTCATCCTGCTGTCACAGTCATTATGTAAATACTCTGAAGGCGCTTTCTTTGGCAAGTAGCTACCTGCTGTGGTTCTCCCAGACCGAGATAAGTGCTGGTGATTGCAGCAGCCTTCGCTTTCTAAGGATAAAAGGTGCCACATCCAGGTGATTATTTAGTAATCAGTTTTGTCAGTTCATCTTTCTGATGTGGTAGCTGGCCTGAACCGTGCTCTCTAGTAGTTCTTTCATAGGGAAACCAAAATCCTTGAGCATCATTTCCACACCAGGAAGACTGTCCTGAGTTATCCTCGTGTCTCCAGGCCTTTTGTTCCTCTTTGTTGCTGTGAGAACAATGTCTGCCAGCTTGGAGGCTCTAAAACAGAATTGTTATTTTGGTTTGCCTGAGGGGGTTTGAACCAAAAATGGCTTGTCCTTTCCATAACTTCTTGCTAACTCCACTTCCAGCAGTGCCAGAAATCCCAAATAAACCCCATCCTACCTCATGTTCCCTTTCCCAGCCCTGCCTGTGTTATCCTAAGGAATAATCTCATAGGATTTTTTTTTTTTTTGTGATGGACAGGTCATTTTTAATTCCCTTTCCAAAGCCATAGGAAATCCTTTCAGGGCATCAAGTTTTCAGGGTATTCTCCAAGTGGGGTAAAACCACTTGGAGAATTTAACAGAAAAAAAAAAATCAATAATTTCATAAATAAAAATAAAGTTTAGGAATAAATTGGATTTTCCTTGACTAAAGCAAACCCTTGGAGCTATAAGAGATGCCTGCCAGGAATTGTCATTATTTTTCCCTAATTAAAAGACAGTCCTAAAAGGAGTCATTAAAGACCCATCAGTAACAAGAAGCAGCTAAAAGAAAAAAACATGGTTTTTCCCAAAATAATCAAATTATACCCCATGGGTGGTCCTCCTGGAAATGCCTCTTAGAGAAAAAAAAAGCTGGAAATCCTTTTAATTATTCTTTGGGATAGTGTTGGAGCTGGATGCAGATGAGACATGATCCAGGGAAAGCAAAGGCACTGGATAACATTTCTGAGAATTCAGGTGGTGACATTTATGAGGATTAGGGTGGTGGTAGGAGATTGTAGTTGGGTGGCTCATGGTAGTGGGAGGAGTAGGGCAATTTCTAAGTCTAGTAGGAGGAAGAGAATGGCTACTAGGAAGAAGTGGATTGAGAAGGGGAATCGAGCAGATCCCAGGGATATGAATCCACATTTGTATGGGGATAGTTTTTCTGAGTCAGGGGTTATTTGGACGAGTCAAAAGTTTCGTGCAGTTAGGAGGATGCTTAGGGTCAGTGATAGTTCCCACTGCTGGAACTTCCATAATTTCTTGCCAACCCCTTTTCCTACCCTTGCCAGGTGTGGCCGAACGTGGACAAGTACGAGCTGTACGAGAAGCTGGACCTGCCCAAGGGGCAGAAGCGGAAGGTGAAGGATCGCCTCAAGGCCTACGTCAAGGACCCCTACGCGCTGGACCTCATCGACAAGCTGCTGGTGCTGGACCCCGCCCAGCGCATCGACAGCGACGACGCCCTCAACCACGACTTCTTCTGGTCTGACCCCATGCCCTCAGACCTCAAGAACATGCTGTCCACCCACAACCAGTCCATGTTCGAGTACCTGGCCCCGCCGCGCAGGAGGGGCGGGCACATGCCCCAGCAGCCGGCGAACCAGGGCAGGAACCCGGCGGCCACCAACCAGACTGAGTTCGACAGAGTGTTTTGACATCCGGCGGGGTCCTGCCTGGGCTTCCCCACCTTGAGTGGAGATGTCCTGGCAAGGTCTTTTTGTCTAGGAAAGGACTTTTTTCAAGGTGAATTGACTGATGGTGTTGTCAGAGCTTGGCCATCTCCTCGGTCACTGCAGAGCTGTGTGACTTGGGGAGGTGATTCCTGTGAGCTCGACGTTGTTTCCCTCCAGTTTCCTGTCTCAGAACTTGTTTTTGCCCCCCCAAAAGTCTGTATTGGTTACATTAAACTTGCAGATCAATTGTTATGGATCTGGTGATGGAAAAAGTGTCTCCATCCATGCTGGGGCTCTTCGCAAATGGTACCAGGACTGGGAGTAGCTGCCCTGGACCAAACTGGGCCCTGCTTGGAGATGTCTCAGCTCTCTTGGTCTGTCACAGCTCCTGCATGGAATATGCACTGAGCACTGAAGTGTTGGTGAAGGATGAGGCAGGTGCTTCTGAGTCATGAGATGTCTTGGGGAAGGCAGAGCCACCCTAGACAGCATGACTAGCTCTCCCTGGAGACTGGGATCTAGCCTAAAAAAGGGCTTATTGGGCAAATCAGAGAGGTGGCTGGTAGAGCTGGATGCTCCATGTAGCCAGGAGACCAGGATAGCTGGTTTCTGTGACAGCACATGGCATCCATGTTTTCTTAATTGCAAGCCATGACTGGGAGTGATATTGGATACACCCAACCTGCTGCAGCCAAGCACTGCCCTGTGCCTCAGGTGAGACCTGTCCTGCTGTCTGCAGGGATTTCAGGATAGTGTGGCAGGGCTGGTCACACTCTGCTGAGAGCAGAGGGACACTCCTGTGTCCCTTGCTCTCTCCTGGAGCTCTTTGCATGAGAGACTAGAACAAGACCCCTGCCTCCTTTGGGCACAGTGACTAGCCTGACCCACTGGGATCACCTGTGCGCACTTTATGTCAGAACTTGTCAGGATCAATTCATAGAGAGCAAGTGCTCCTCCACAGCTGCACAGTGTCCCGTGGCCATTGGCTGTAGCCAGCCGTCTTCTCCCTGAGCCCCATGAATGGCAGGAGCCCAGCATTCAAGGTGTGCAGCTGGTGATAGCATTTGGCACTTGGTAACTTGTCTGTTAACAATTACAACTGACAAAAGCCATTGGTAGTGTAAAGTCTCATGAGGAAGTGGTGCTGAGTGGGGCCGTTCTCTGGCTTGATGAAAGGCATGTACAAGGTAACTCTCTCTTGGTTTGGGGCTCTGAAACAGTGTCTGGTTTGGGGGGGGGCTTTGTTTCTTTGGAAAAATAGTCGACTATGAGTAATAAGGTAGTTGACTTGTGCCACTGTGTATAAACACGGTCCTGTCCCAAGCAGCTGCTGTGACCCTCCTGTCGCTGTGCTGCCTAAACGGAGACAGCACTGGGAGCCTGCAGGACAGCACCGGCCCTTCCCGAGGGCAGTGCGGGTCCAGGCAGCCCGAGACCCCCGTCCGCTTCTTGGGGAGCTGGGGGGGCTCAGCGCCATCAGCGCTGCCGTCCATTAACACACAGGCACTGCTGCTGCGGGCAGCCCCGCTGACACCGGGCCGGGGCGGTGCTGCCGGCCGGGGGCTGCGGAGCTCCGGGGGAGCCCTGTGGCCCAGCTCGGGCGGTGGGGGCTACAGGGCCATGTCCCTGTGCTGACATGACAGACGGGCTGTGCCTGATGCTACCTCCGAGCGGGACGGCCGGCTGGGACCCCGGTGTCCGTGCCGAGGTGTCCGGCTGGCCACGGGGGCGGGGGCCTGGCTGCCCCTCGCAAAGATGGCGCTACCCCCTCCCTCATGCGACGTGGCGCGCGCTGCCAGCTTCAATGATGGCGGCGGTGGCGTCAGGGGGGAGCCGGGACGTCCCCGCCCCCTGGGCTGGGCGGCGCGCGCGGTGCGCGGGGGCGGTGGCGCGCACGCGGCGGGGATGGTGGCGCGGGGGCTGCGCGCGCTGCGCGGGGCGCTGCGGGCCGGGCGGCGCCGCTTCAGCACGCGCCCCGCGCGCGCCCCCGCCACCGACTACCAGGTACCGCGCGGGGCCGCGCGCCGGGCGGGCACGGGGCCGCGCCAGCGCTGGGGCTGCGGGGCCGCGCGGGGCGGCGACAACGCACCCCGTCCCCTCCTGACCCCCTCCGCCGCCCCCCGCGGCCCCCCGCCTCACCGGCTGCTGCCCGCCACGGGTCCCCGCTTTCTGCTCCGGTCATCCCGCAAAGCGCCGAGCCCCATGGCAGCGGCGGGCGAGCCCGGCCTGCAGCGGTGATCGCGGCGTGTCCCGGCCGCACGCGGCTGCGCCGGATGCTGTGGGGATGGCGGCGGTGCCCGGCGGGAAGCGGTCCCGCTCAGCGGAGCTCAGCGCTCCCGGTGTCAGTGCCGCTGTCTCTCCGTTGTCTGGGTGCAGTGTCCCCGCAATGGGGACACGGGTTGGTGTCCAGCTGTCGGATTCCCCCTGCAGCTCACGTCCCCTCGGCGCGGCTTTGGGGGGCTCGGTGACAATGGTGAGCTCTCAGGTGTGCCGTGCCGTGCAGGGGCAGCGTTGCTGCCTCATTGGCGCCACTCATTAAACAGCAGCCCTGGAGCGCTGCCCGCTCCGGCCGGCGGCGACCTTGTCCCCGTGGGCAGCGCTGGGTGCCGGCCTGGCCCGTGCCGTGCCCCAGCGCGGGGCCAAGGGGCGCCTGGCGAGGGGCGGGTAACCCCTGCCCATAAGTAGCCCGGCCCCGTGACGGGATCTGGGGATCACATCCCGCGGCACCATGGCAGAGATGCTGCCCGCCTGGGGGACCAATGGCACCGCCGAGGGGACTGAGCCCGAAGGGGTGGGTCAGGGGGCAGCGGGCTCTGGGCAGAGCGGCCACAGGGCTGCTGTGTTGGGCACTCTCCCGACTGCCCTGGGCGTCTTTCCAGGATGCAATCCGGATGCTCAACACCCTGCAGACCAATGCCAGCTACCTGGAGCAGGTGAAGCGGGAGCGCGGTGACCCCCAGGCCCAGCTGGAAGCCATGCAGGGCTTCTTGGAGAGGAGCGGGCTGAAGGTGAAAGGCTGATCCCCATCCTGTTCCCCCTGTCCTGCTAGCTGTGCCGCCATGCTTGGCTGCCATGGGGGTCTCACAGGGTGGTTGAACTCTTACAGGTCGAGGACCTGGATCGACTGAACATCATCCACGTCACGGGGACGAAGGGCAAGGTGAGGCGGGCGGTGCTGTGGGGGGCTCAGGGCACTGCCGCTGCCTGTGGCTCTGTGTTTGCCCTGCTCTGGAACAGGGGTTTAACACAGCTCTCTCCTCAGGGCTCAGCGTGCGCCTTCACTGAGTGCATCCTCCGCAACTACGGGCTGAAAACAGGCTTTTACAGGTGGGCAGGGCGTCAGGACAGTTTTGAAGGGCCAGTGGGGCTGTGCCTGACTCTGTCCCCTGCTCTGTACCCCCAGCTCCCCTCACCTGGTGCAGGTGCGTGAGCGGATCCGCATCAATGGGCAGCCCATCAGCAAGGACCTCTTCAACAAGTACTTCTGGCTGGTCTACAACCGCCTGGAGGAGACCAAGGTGGGGCAGCAGGGGCTGTGGGGGTGCTCCCTCCCTTGGGTCCCCCGCTCCCCTGCTCACCCTGCTCTGCCCGGCAGGACCCAGCACACGCCAGCATGCCGGCCTATTTCCGCTTCCTCACCATCATGGCCTTCCACGTCTTCCTGCAGGAGAAGGTCAGTGGTGGTGGCCTCCAGCTTGTGACAGAAATGTCAGGTTGGTGGGAACCTCAGGGAGGGGGGATTTGGGTCAGAATTTGTGTGGATCAGGCTGTCATGGCTGTAAATGGGATGCTGTGCCAGGTGGATGATGCCCCCATAAATAGGGGTGTGCTCAGGTGTGGGTTTGGAAGGGCTGGTGGCAGGGACCTGGCTCCACCCACATCCCTGAATCCATGGGGACATATCCTGCTGCTGGCTCTGATGGCTCTGATGTCGCCGTGTCCCCAGGTGGACCTGGCAGTGGTGGAAGTTGGCATTGGCGGCACCTATGACTGCACCAACATCATCAGGTAGGAGCTGGCAGGGCTGAGCCTGTCCCCAGGGCTGCCAGGGCCTGATGTCCCCATGGTGCAGGGGGGAACAGCAGGGACACTGCCATGCTGCATTCCCAGGACACCGGTGGTGTGTGGGGTCTCCTCCCTGGGCATCGACCACACCAGCATCCTGGGGGACACCATGGAGAAGATCGCCTGGCAGAAGGGGGGCATTTTTAAGGTAGGGAGATGTGGTCTTCTGTCTCCTCTTGTGTTTTGGGGGTGTGTTCCCCCACGTCCCTGAGCACCCCACATCCCTGAGCACCCCCATGTTCTCCCCAGCCCGGTGTCCCAGCATTCACCGTGGCACAGCCGGAGCGGCCGCTGGAGGTGCTGAGGGAGCGAGCCCAGGAGCGCAAGGTGAGCTGCTGCTGCTGGGGTGTGGACTGGGGGGTTCCCCATCCCATGGTGGGGGGCTCAGCCTGCTCTCCCCTCTGCAGTGTCCCCTGTACCTCTGCCCAGAGCTGGATGACTTTGAGGAGGGCTGCCAGGAGCTGGAGCTGGGGCTGGCAGGTGCCCACCAGCGCTCCAACGCCGCCCTGGCCCTACAGCTGGCACGGACGTGGCTGCAGCGCCGCGGCTGCCAGGGTAAAGCAGGGGAATGGGGATGGGGATGAGAGCCAGAGCCCACCAGGGCTCCTCAGGGCTCACTGGGATGCCTGCCCTGCCTAGGTCTGGGGGAGCTGAAGGAGGTGCCACCAAGCACGGAGCTGCTGGGGGGGCCAGTGCCACTGGCTCCTGCCTTCCGACTGACCGATGCCATGATCCAAGGTGCAGTATGGCCATGCCAGGACCCTCCCTCGCCGTGTCACAGGGCATAGCAGGGCCATGCTGGATCCCCACGGTGCTGGGGGTGGCATGGGGGTCCCAGCCATGCCCTGTGCTCCCCCAGGCCTGCGGGACACAGAGTGGCTGGGCCGGACCCAGGTGCTGTCCCACGGCCCCGTGACGTGGTACCTGGACGGAGCTCACACCACCAGCAGCATCCAGGCCTGCGTGCGCTGGTTCCGCCAGGCCGCCCTCAGCCAGGACAAGCCCCATGAGTAAGGAGGGGGTGCAGAGGGGGGCACACCTTGTCTGGGTATGGTGGTGCTGCTGCAGTCCCCTGGGAGCACGGGCCACCTGCCCTTTCTCCCTGCAGTGGTTCTGAGGTGCGTGTGCTGCTCTTCAATGCCACAGGCGACCGGGACACGGCGGCGCTGCTCAAGCTGCTGGTGGTGAGGTTTGGGGGGCACCAGGGGGGTCACTGTGCCCGGGTGCCTGAGTTCTCTGCCGGTTCTGGGACCTGCTTTGCTGTGGGTGCAGGGAGCCACGAGGTGGAGCTGGCACCCTGTCTGTCTGTCTGTCCATCCTGCTATTCCAGAGTGTATCCCACCTCAGCTGTTCCCTGCAGGGGTCTTACAGTGCTGGGTGTGGGGAGAGACTTGGATCATCCTCTGTAATCCCACTGGTGTGGGACTGCCCCATTGGAAATCCCGTGGGTGGGTCCTGAGGGTTCCCACAGTGCTGATCCCTGCTGTTTCTGCAGCCCTGTCACTTTGACTATGCTGTCTTCTGCCCCAACTTCACGGAGGTGTCGGTGGCCAACAACGCAGGTGAGTGCTGAGGAGACAGGGTCTCCCCCATCTTCCCCTTCTGCTCCCTCCCATCTCTGCCTGCAATACCTGACTGTTCTCTCCATCCCTCCCAGACCAGCAGAACTTCAACGTGACGCTGGAGAACGCGCTGACGCGCTGCCTGGAGAACCAGCGGACGTGGACGAGGCTCCTGGAGGAGAAAGTGGGGCAGGACCCCTGGCTGCCCTCTCCGCTGCGGGTGGGGGGGCTGCTGCAGCCGGCCCCGGCCCGGGGCTCCCTGCTGCTGGTGCCCCCAGCGCCACGGCCCCTCAACTCCCCGGCGCTGGTGTTCCCGTGCCTGGCGCAGGCGCTGCGGTGGGTGGCACAGGGCCGGGACCCCCAGCTGGCCGCCCCCACGGCCTCGGGGGCTCACCCGCACCCCGCGGCCAGCAGCGGGGCCGTGCTGCTGCGGGAGGCGGCGGCCGTGCGCGTCCTGGTCACCGGCAGCCTGCACCTGGTGGGGGGAGCGCTGCGGCTGCTGGAGCCCGCCCTGTCGCAGTGACGGGCGCCTCTGTTTACGTGAAGCACCAGTGTAGCCCCCGGTGATGCTCAGAGGCGTCTGGAGGGGGATGTGGGGCTCCCCCACCCCATCCTGGCTTGGCTGTTTTCACCCCAGTGCCTTCTGCCTGTGCCCTTCCCGGGACACTGTCCGTGGGGGGATGCTCCTGGTCTCCATCCCCGCCCTAGTCAGACTGACTGGGGGGACCCCCAGGGCTTTGGGGGGCTGCCCCAGGCTGTGATGAGCTCCAGTGCCTGGTAGGTGGGAGCCTCAAGCTCAAGTGGCAAGGCTCAGCGTCAGGGCGCAATTAATTTAACATAGGGAAGGTTTTTATTATTATTGATAAGAGTTTGTAACTTGGACGGGGAGCTGGGGGGAGTGGTGGGTTCTGCCCATCGTCCTGTGGCAGGGCAGCAGCCTTGCACCATCCTCCACAAATAAACCTCTTGCTGCTCCCACTGGTGCCTGCTGCCTTCCTGGGGGGACGCAGGAGGGGCACGGGGGTCACCCCAAGTGCTGGGGCATGTCCAGGGGGCACCCACTTCTCCTTCCCCCCCCATTTGATGGGGAGCCTCGTGGGAGCTTTTGGCAATAGCTGCTCTTTCTGCCTCCCCACTGCAGCGGGGGAGCCCAGGGGGGTTGCAGGGTGCCCCCCCCCGGGTGTGGGCTGCCCTCAGGGGGCCAAAGCATTCACTGAATGAGTAATGGAGGCCCCCTCTGGGCTCGGCCTGAGATTTGGGGCGAAAAATCAGCTTAATGGCACTGGGCTGGCTCCCCAAGTCCGCTGGCCGGGGGCTGTGCGGGCTCGGGGGGGCCCGGGGGCGTCAGGCCATGCTGCTGGTGGAGCAGGGGGTGCTCTGGGTGCTGCCAATGCTGTGGTTGGTGCTGCTGCTCTCCGAGGCTGGCGCCGTGCTGGAAACCGGCTGCAGTTTGGAGATGGGACCTGGCTCACACCGCCCGCCACGGGAACACCAAGGGGAAACCACACTCAGGGCCAACAGCGGTGGCCTTGGCTGAGCCCCAGGGACCCTCCAGCCCTCGTGGGTCACTCCCCAGCTGAGCCCTGAGCCCCTGGGATGGAGATGAGCATGAGACACCAGGCAGGAGGGAGGGCAGATGGCAGAGGGGACCCTGAGGAGCTGTAGGCATATGGAGCAGGGTTATTCCCCTCTAGCACTGTAGGGAAATGGAGCAGCCTGGTTTCTGATTCAGCTAGGGGACTTTGGCCAGGAGGAAAAAATGGGCAGCCCAGCAAGGGACATGCAGGGGGCCCGCCCATCCCACCACGGGGTCCCCAGGGTGCTGGATACTCACGGGTGTGCGAGTAGATGTACCAGAGCACGGCAGTGAGGAGCGCCCCGATGAGGAAGGCGCCGAAGGTGATGCCCAGGACAGCGCCCAGCCCCAGCCCACGGTCTGTGGGAGGACGAGGCTGTCAGCACTGGCAGAGTCCCTCTCCCCCTCCATTCCCATCGTGACCACCTCCCTGCCATGAACTCACAGTTGAGCGGCCGCCAGGCATCCTTCACTCTCACCTCCAGCACCTTCTCGAAGATGGTGTCATTCTGTGGGGGTAGAGGTTGGGGTGAGAGGGGGGACATGCGCACCCCCAGGCTCTGCAGGCCAGGGAATGCTGCTCCATCATGGATGGGCTCCATCACCCAGCGCCGTGGGACAAATCCATCAGGCTGCAATGGGGATCAGCCTGGTGGCATCCCAGGTGGGGAGGGGGTCACACTGACCTGCAGGCCGGCCTTGCACCGGAGGAATGCGGAGAAGGGGATGTGGCCGCCCTCAGGAACGCTGTAGGTGAAGCGGAAGCGCCAGACCTTCCTGCCGTGGCTGCTGGGGGGCCCGTCCAGCACAGCCACCCCTGCTCCCCGCGCCTGCCCGCCCTGCACCAGCAGCACCGGCTCCCGCTCCGAGGCCACCAGCCAGCACTCCTTCAGCTGCAGGTCGGCCGGGTGATCCATCCACCGCATGGACGCCTGCAGGGGTGGGAATGGGGCACAGCATCAGGGTCGGTGCCCAGGCAGGGCTGATGCCCCAGCCTGGCTCTGGACGGTGGCAGTACCTGCACAAAGGCCTCCTTGTTGATCTCCAGCTCCGTCTGTGGCGCCTTGAAGTCGGCGGTGGGGAAAAGGCGCAGGAAGAGCTCCCGTGGGATCTCGCACTGGAAACCCACCTGCAAGAGGAGGGCAGCACTCAGCACCTGTCAGAACCCAGGGCATTCCTCTGACTGCCCTGCATGGCTCCAGACCCTTACAAGGGGCTCAGAGACCTTGGCACAGAGTCAAAGACACCTGTGCCTTTGATTTTAACCCATGGAAACAACTACCAACTTTGTGTGAGGAGTTACAAGTCACAAGAGTTTGAGTAGAATGATAGTTAATTTGTCACAGGGTGAGAAAGTAGAATTTTGGGGTTTTTAGAATGAGGATTCAAGAGGCAAGATGGAGGAATCTGGGTGTGTCCTGTCTTTCTTCTTCTTCTTGGCCTCCATCTTCTGCTGTGATGGTGACACTTTTGGATTGGTGTAGAGTAGTGACAGACTGTCTAACATAGGTGATAGGTATTGGAAAATTATTGTAAATAAAGTACACGCGGTTTCTAGTATAAAAACCTAACACTGCCCCAAGAGCAGGGACTGTGCTTCAACCCAACCTGCTGGACAGATCTCAGCAGGTCCAAAAAAGAATGTGAGAGATAAGAGAAATAAACAACCTTGAAAACCAGAACTGAGAAATCTCAACTTCTTCGGTCGCGGGGCTGGGAAAAAAAGACTCTTTAACACCTCGAGAGCCAGTCCAGCAAAATGAAACCCGAGAAGCACCCAGCTGGCAGTGCCATCTGCACTGAAGCCCTAAAGCAGATAGCCTTCCAGAAGTAATGGGTTAAAACATGGAATGAGAAGCATGTAAAGAAGGGCCTAGCACTAGAACACACGGAGAAAGCACAGCACTAGGAAAACAGAGCAATAAATTAGATAAAAGGTAGAGCATCATGACAGGGGAAGAGATGGGTATAAGAGAAACTAATAAGCTAAGCAGGTTTAGAGCCAGCAATGTCAAAACGACCCTAAGGGTTTTGCCAAGCCACGGGATCTAAGCCAAGTACACCGGGAATTGACCAAATTAGGAAAAGAGTTCAAAAGTTTAAAGAGGAAGACTCATCGGAAAGACCCCGTCTATGATGAAGGCAACAGGAACGACCACCTGAAAATTCCCCAAAAGAGATGTCTCCACCTACGCTCCGCCCACGCTCCGCCTACACCACGCCCCATATGAATATGCATGATTATGTATCTGATCTGATGTAATCCTATACCCAAAATTGTATATAAGGCTTGCTTTTGCTATGTGAACTCAGAAATCCATTTTGTGATTTCTCCGACGCGTCGCTAATAAAAATACCTCCTGCTTAATTGACTTAAGCTGAGTCTGATTAGGCAGTCACTCTGCCTGTTTGGGGCAAAATTTGGCATCATTTTCTGGCGACCCAGATGGGACACTAGACGGGAGAGCAGACCCTTGAACGTCCTCCGGAGCTGGGTCCGGGGCCGGGACCCTCGGGCGCCCCTGACAGATTTTTGTCAGAAGAGACTCCCCCCCCGGACCAGCGCTCTTCGGTGGACGAGAGGTTTCCTGCATCTCCTGCTCCAATTAAGAGGTATTTTAATTGTTTATTGCATATTGAATTTGGAACAAAGCGCTTTAATTGGGAAACGGGGACTAGACGTAGTCGCCCGACGGGAGCCATAGGGACGCCTTGGCATAATCCCATTTGGTATTGGGGTTTGGGTCCCCATTTGGTATTGGATTTGGTATTGGGGTTTGAGTCCCCATTTGGTATTGGGGTTTGAGTCCCCATTTGGTATTGGTTTTGGTATTGGGGTTTGAATCCCCATTTGGTATTGGTTTTGGTATTGGGGTTTGAGTCCCCATTTGGTATTGGGGTTTGAGTCCCCATTTGGTATTGGTTTTGGTATTGGGGTTTGAATCCCCATTTGGTATTGGGGTTTGAGTCCCCATTTGGTATTGGTTTTGGTATTGGGGTTTGAATCCCCATTTGGTATTGGGGTTTGAGTCCCCATTTGGTATTGGTTTTGGTATTGGGGTTTGAGTCCCCATTTGGTATTGGGGTTTGAGTCCCCATTTGGTATTGGTTTTGGTATTGGGGTTTGAATCCCCATTTGGTATTGGGGTTTGAGTCCCCATTTGGTATTGGTTTTGGTATTGGGGTTTGAGTCCCCATTTGGTATTGGATTTGGTATTGGGGTTTGAGTCCCCATTTGGAATCAGAGTATTTGTTAAAAGAGTGAAAAAAAAAAAAAAAAGAAAAAAAGAAAAAGAAAAAAAAGGAAAAAGGAAAAAAAAAAGGAAGAAAAAAAAAGAAAAAAAAAGAAAAAGAAAAAAAAAAAGGAAAAAGGAAAAAAAAAAAAGGAAGAAAAAAAAGAAAAAAAAAGAAAAAAAAAAAGGAAAAAGGAAAAAAAAGGAAGAAAAAAAAAAGAAAAAAAAAAGAAAAAGAAAAAGAAGGAAAAAGAAAAAAAAAAAAAAAAAAAAAAGGAAGAAAGAGAAGGAAAAGAAAAAAGGAAAGGAAAAGAGTATTTGTTAAAAGGGTGTATGTTTTTCCTTAATGCTGTTGTTTTGTTTGAATTTTTAAAAGCGTTGTTGCTTTTTTGAATTTTTAAACTACGCCTGGGAATGTATCCAGCCAGGTCCGGGACCTTGTCCAATTTTTCCCTTTCTCTGATAAGGTTTTGAGGAGATACATTTGTGCTACACCTTTATTTAACTGTTATGTTGTTTGCAAGAATCTCGTAAAGGATTTGGTATTTTGTGTTAACTGTAACCTTTTTGTGTGTAAGAATTTATTGTGATATCATCTGCAAACTGTACCTTGGTTTACAGCTGTTTTACGGGTGTGTAATAGCCCGAAGTTGACCAGTATCGGTACTATAGGTTTGCCAGCGACATCTCGGGGTAAAGCGGTGTACTTTGATAGACCGGAAAGGTAGGACGGTTTGGATTAAAGTGTGTGGGTGTGGATGAGAGTGGATGAGACGCGATTGGAAATTGTGTGTATGAAGTGTTAAAATAAATTGACATACAGTGTTTGCGAGAAAGAGATTAAACCGAAAACGCAGACACAGAAAATAGCCATGGGAGGTCAACAGAGCAAGGACGTAAATATGAAAACCCCCTTAGGATGTATCTTAAAGCACTGGAAAGACTTGGGAAGAATTCAGGGGGGGTACCCCATTAAAATCAGGGATCGATGAGAAGATAAGCAGCCCTCAGGGACTAGATAGTCCACAGGGGTCAAGAAGCTACATGGATGCTGACAGCCCACCCAGACTAGAAGTCGAAGGGGAGAAAGGCAGTCCGTCAGGAGTGGAGAGCCGAAGGGAGACACGTAGCCTGCCCAAACTCAGTCCATATGAAGATAACCACACACCCAGAAGTGGAGGCATCTGTAGAATGGAAACCAGCACACCAAGGACTGGGGACAAAAGTAACTCACTGGGAAGTGACGTCTCTAAATTGAGATATAGTGAGAAGAATGATGAGACGTGAAAGGGAGGCAGAGAACAGCTCACAGAAACTGAATATAGTAATTCAGATAGAGGATAGGAGAAGTTGAAGAGAAGAAAAAGGAAGACGGGAAGATAGCTCAGTAGTGGCTGTAGCAGTGGCAGCTCAGAAGACAGGTTACTCGGAACCTGGAACTAGGGGAAGAGGTAGAGGCAACCCAATAGGAGGGAGGGGGAGGTACCAACCCCACCCAACTAGAGTAGGGCCAAATCAGTGTGCTTACTGCCTAGAAATGGGATACTGGAAGCAAGAATGCCCCCGACTAAGGGAAAGGCTGATGGCCACTACTACTACCACACATCAGGATAGTGAATTAGGGGGACCGGTGGGCCGTACCCTAGCAGACCCACTGGTTAAAATGGAGCTAGGGGAAGGTAAAAAGGAATTGAACTTTTTGTTTGACACGGGAGCAACCTTTTCGGTTTTAAATCAGGAATTGGTACCTAAAAGTGATGAATTTGTACAAGTTGTGGGAGCAACAGGCCAACCAGAAAAGGCTTACTTTTTGAAACCTATTAAATACAAAATTGGGAAACAAATGGGAATTCACCAGTTCCTGTATTTACCAAATTCGCCAAAACCCTTATTGGGGAGAGACCTATTGGAAAACTTGGGAGCCGTAATAAAGTTCAACAAAGACAAATTGGAATTTCAAGTAAATGAGGAACAACTGATTACAGCTATAAGCCTAACAATCAGTTGTGTGGAACCCAAACCTGAGAGTCAAAAGATCTTTGCTTTTGAGTGGGAGTCTGTAGATAGAGGGAGAAAGACCCAGCTCACCTGGACGGTATTACCCCAAGGATGGGCCAATTCCCCCATGATTTTTGGGAACCAATTAGCCAAAGAATTAGAACAGTGGGAAAGGCCGCTGGGAGATGGTACCCTTCTGCAGTACGTAGACGACCTCCTAATAGCAACAGTGACAGAGGAAGAATGCATTGAATGGACCATTTCCTTGCTAAATTTCCTGGGTTTAAGCGGATATCGAGTCTCTCAACAGAAAGCACAGCTGGTGCAAAAGGAAGTGGTGTACCTGGGATACGAAGTCTCCAGAGGACAGCGATCCCTGGGAGCAGCTAGGAAAGAGGCCATCTGCCAGATGCCTAAACCAGAGACGGTGAGAGATCTGCGAGCCTTTCTGGGGATGACAGGTTGGTGTCGGCTATGGATCTACCAGTACGGAATACTCGCTAAACCATTGTATGACTTGTTGAAGGGATCCAAGAATGTCCTAGTGTGGACTCCCGAAGCAGAAGGGGCCTTCAAGAAGTTAAAGCTGGAACTAATGAGAGCACCAGCCTTAGGTCTCCCAGATGTATCAAAACCATTCTGGCTGTTCTCCCATGAGCGACAAGGGATGGCCTTAGGAGTCCTAGCACAGCAGTTGGGACCACATAAGAGAGCTGTGGCCTACTTCTCCAAGCAGCTAGATGAAGTAAGTAAAGGATGGCCAGGCTGTCTGAGGGCAGTGGCCGCAGTGATAATTAACGTAGAAGAGGCCAGGAAGCTCACGTTGGGTCAAAAGGTGACTGTGCTGGTATCTCACACTGTGTCGGCTGTGCTGGAACAGAAAGGCAATCATTGGTTGTCGCCCTCCAGATTCCTAAAATACCAGGCCATCCTGGCTGAATCAGATGATGTAACTATTCAGGTAACTAACATTGTGAACCCAGCTTCATTTCTAGAAGGAAGAGCCCCAGCAGAATCCATTGAACACGACTGCCTGGAAACAATTGAAGCCGTCTACTCCAGTCGTCCGGATCTCAAAGAGGAGCCGTTCGAAGATGCAGACAACTGGTTCTCGGATGGCAGCAGCTTTGTGAAGCAGGGAGTAAGACTGGCTGGCTATGCAATTACTACCACAGAAGAAGTAATTGAGTCAAACTCTTTGCCTGCGGGGACTTCAGCCCAAAAGGCAGAGCTGATAGCTCTGACTCGAGCTTTGGAATTGGCAGAGAACATGCAAATTAATATATGGACTGACTCTAAATATGCCTTTTCCATTGTGCATGCCCATGGGGCCATCTGGAAAGAAAGAGGACTGCTGACTACGCAAGGGAAAACAGTCAAGCATGCAGAGGAGATTCTACGATTGCTAAAGGTGGTCCAACTCCCAGCACAAGTGGCCATAATGCATTGTAAGGGACACCTGAAAGGTAATACTATTCCAGAAATAGGGAACAGGAAGGCAGATACAGAAGCTAAATTGGCTGCCACAAGGGCTAGGGAAGTGAAAGTAATAGCCCTAATACCAGGAGAACTGGATACCAATATCCAGCCAGATTACCAGGAATCAGATCATAGATGGATTCAAAGGAATAAGGGCAAAATACTAGAAAATGGTTGAGGTAGATTGGAAACGGGACAGCTAGTAATACCAGGAAACGTGATGTGGCAGTTTGTAAAAGCAGAACATGAAAAAGCCCACTGGGGCTTGGATCCGCTCTATCAGTACCTGCAAGCTAAGATAGCAGGGCCAAAATTATTTACCACCATAAAACATGTCACATCCCAGTGTGAGCGATGCCTGAAGAACAACCCGAATACAGGGACTAGGATACACCAGGGAGCAATAAATCGAGGTAAATTCCCAGGTGAAGTATGGCAAATTGATTTTTCTGAACTCCCAAGAAAAGGGGGGTTTCGGTACTTGTTGGTATTAACTGATACATTTTCTGGGTGGCCTGAAGCATTCCCTTGCAGGACAAATAAGGAAAGAGAAGTAACAAAAGTGTTATTGAATGAAATTATTCCACGATTTGGAGTACCGAAGACTATTTCTTCAGATAGGGGTACACATTTCTGTGCAAAAGTAGTGAGAGCAATAAGCAAAGCATTACAAATTAAATAGCAATTACACACGCCTTACCGTCCACAGGCCAGTGGGCAAGTAGAAAAGATGAATCATCTTATCAAACAGCAGATTGCCAAAATATGCCAGGAGACTAATTTGCAGTGGTATCAAGCTTTGCCTATTGCTCTGCTGAGGCTAAGAGTCAAACCAAGGTCAAAAGAAAGGTTAAGCCCATTTGAAGTTCTGTATGGTAGACCTTATGCTATGCAAGTTGTAAATGGGGACGCTATAGACCAAATTGGTAATCAGTACATTTACGATTATGTAGTTACGGTGGGGAAGCAGTTCGATAAGAATGCTACTGTAATGATAGAGCACCAACCTAAACAACCTGACTGCAAATTGCATCCGTTTAATCCCGGTGACTGGGTGTATGTTAAGAATCTTTTAGGAAAACCCCTACAAGAGAAGTGGGAGGGACCCTTCCAAGTGCTGCTGACTACCTTCACCGCGGTTCGGATCAAGGAGCGACCTGCGTGGATCCATTACTCACGGGTCAAGAAAGCTCCGGAGAACAAACAAGAGCAGACATCATGATCCTGACTCCACCTCAAACCCTTACAACTTTGATCATTGGACTCTCGATAAGTATAGCTCTTCCCCAAGACTATGCCCCAATAGACCCATGGTCTTATGCACATCAGTGTATCCACCCAGAATTAGGAATGAGCGGACCCTATTTCGAGGTTTATGCCTTACGTAACAACCAGCCATATGCAAGTGAAGTATGGGATCAGCCCTCCATGATAGCATACAAGGGAGACCAAATCCAAATTGGGTGTCGAGAGCTTGACCCAGCAAGAGAAAGAGAAGGAAAAACAAGGCGGCTGGTATTAACAATTCAACCCTCGATGCCAGCCTAAAGCAGTACACAACCTAACCTTTATAGGTGTCGAGAGCTTGACCCAGCAAGAGAAAGAGAAGGAAAAACAAGGCGGCTGGTATTAACAATTCAACCCTCGATGCCAGCCTAAAGCAGTACACAACCTAACCTTTATAGGGCCTCAGGTGATAAGAAAATCTAACGAACTAAAATTATTGTTAGACCCCACTTATTCCCTGAAAAAGGTGCAAATGAACATTCACACCGATATTACTTATTTGCAAAAGGATTGCCGATTTATGCTTAGATGCTGAAAATAGTGTATGCACCTTAGAAATGCTTCCGCATGATAGAACACAATCACAAGTTTACTATATAGGAAATGGGTGTGCTTGCGTAAGGACAGCTTGTGACAACGTCACTATAGATAATTGCCTAGAAGAGACTAACAATACTAACTTTTGTGTATGCAACTTTACCAAGATCATAGGTTGTGATTTTCATTACACTGTCCCAATAACTACCCAACAGCTAATTAACGCAAATTTCAACCTATATCAAGAGATACCGAAATTACAAATAGAGATAGACGTCAAAATTCTCAAAGCAATGCTTGCACACCCTGAAGTAAAGAAATTGGTACAAAAGGTGAATCAAACAACTAGACGAACGGTATGGCAGGTAGAACACAATTCAGAAAAGATAAAGAATGTCCTGACCGAAGTAGAACAAGTAGGCCAGCATCACTGGTGGGACATCTTTACAAGATACTCCCCAACAGCTACACAGGTCTTCCATTACCTGGTGCACCCAATGCTAATAGTAATTGTAGCTTTGTTATTACTAACTCTTACAAACATTTGTTTGTAGTAGAGATTAAGGGGCATAATGAAGAGGACCCAAATGATTTAAGCAATGGTACGAGCCTATCAGCGTCCTGTAGGACCAGAACTTGACGAAAGAATTCGTAAGTTACAAGAAAAAGGGGGGAAATGAAGCCCTAAAGCAGATAGCCTTCCAGAAGTAATGGGTTAAAACATGGAATGAGAAGCATGTAAAGAAGGGCCTAGCACTAGAACACACGGAGAAAGCACAGCACTAGGAAAACAGAGCAATAAATTAGATAAAAGGTAGAGCATCATGACAGGGGAAGAGATGGGTATAAGAGAAACTAATAAGCTAAGCAGGTTTAGAGCCAGCAATGTCAAAACGACCCTAAGGGTTTTGCCAAGCCACGGGATCTAAGCCAAGTACACCGGGAATTGACCAAATTAGGAAAAGAGTTCAAAAGTTTAAAGAGGAAGACTCATCGGAAAGACCCCGTCTATGATGAAGGCAACAGGAACGACCACCTGAAAATTCCCCAAAAGAGATGTCTCCACCTACGCTCCGCCCACGCTCCGCCTACACCACGCCCCATATGAATATGCATGATTATGTATCTGATCTGATGTAATCCTATACCCAAAATTGTATATAAGGCTTGCTTTTGCTATGTGAACTCAGAAATCCATTTTGTGATTTCTCCGACGCGTCGCTAATAAAAATACCTCCTGCTTAATTGACTTAAGCTGAGTCTGATTAGGCAGTCACTCTGCCTGTTTGGGGCAAAATTTGGCATCAGCACCTTCTCCCACCCCTGGACATGCTGGGAAAGCCAGGCCTTACCCGCACACTCCGGAGCACGGCATCCTTGGCCAGGCTGAGGATGAGCTGCAAGAAGGGAGAGGGCTGGGTCAGTCAGATGGTACCCATGGATGGGAGGGGATGGGATGGGGTGGGATGGGATGGGATAATAGGATGGGATAGGATAATGGGATAGGATGGGATGGGATGGGATGATTTGGGATGGGATGGGATAATGGGATGGGATAATGGGATGGTCCCACACACTCCCCCACACACTCTCCCTCCATCTCAGCCCTGGGCTGCACTATGATGTTTCCAGCCATGCAAAGCAAGGAGGTCCTGGTGGAGAAGCCCCCCTCCCTTCATGGGCCATCAGTGGGGCTGGAGGCAACACCCCCAGCTAGCCCCCCTCTCACCTCATTGTTGGCATAGCCCCTGCCCTCCAGCGAGGTGCCACAGTGGCTGAGGGGGCTCTTCAGCATGAAGTGGGTGGCATTTTTCTCTGCCTGGCAGCGGATGTCCCTCAGGGTGATGTTCACCACGTCCTTGATGGGCTGGGAGGAAAGCACACTGTGGTCACCCACTGACAGGGTGACAGGGGACAGCCCTGTGCCAGCCACCCCAAGCACCCAGAGGAAAATGAAACTTCTGAGTGATTTTGGAGGACATTGGCACCCCTCTCCACCCCCTCACCTCCAGGTAGGACCTGATGATGACAATCTCCATGGTTTCATCTGTGCACTTCCAGGGCTTGAGCGTGCGCAGCACCTGGTGGGGCAGGTCTGGGGGCTGTGTGATGACCATGGGGGTGGTGCTCACGGGCGTCTCGACCGTCCCTGCAGGACAGGGAGATGGGGGGGCTGAGTGGGAGAGCTGGAACCCCCATCCCACCCAGCCCTGGGCTGCTGGGGCCTCACCGTGCTCGTGAATCTGCAGGCTGATGTGGCTGCTGGCAGGGATGGCGGAGTAGGAGGCAATGACACTGTAGTTCTTCTCAAAGGCCTCAGCAATGAGGCCCTGCTCTGTGTCAGGCAGGGCGTTCCCAGGGATCAGCATGGAGAAAAGGGGCATCTTGTAGCTCCCAGAGACCTGCAGTGAGGGGGAAAGGGGGGAACGCAGAGGGGCTGAGCGGAGACAGGGACAGCTGGGGGTGCACAAGGCAGGGTCCATCCCATAATCAGGGCTTGCAGCAAGGGAGCTGCACCTTGTCCATGTCTAATGTCTGCAGGTGCCCTCCTGCCACCTTTCCATGGCACCAGCATCTCCTGGGCACCCGGCAGAGCCCTCGGAGGGGGTGGTGGGGAACACAAGCTCCTCTCAGCATACCAATAACTGGATGTTGCACTCTGCGGAGAGGAACCAGGTGAAGTTGGCCTTGCTCTGCAGGATGAGGATCTGGTTGCCAGCAGAGTTCTGAGAACAGCTCAGAGACAGGTTCACCCTTGTGATGGAGGAGCTGCAAAAGCACAAGACCCCCATTCTCAGCATTCCATACCAACCCATCCACATCCAACTTGGGACGTGGGGCTCTGCTTTTGGGAAGCCCAGCACCTTCCCAAGCATCTCCAAGCAAATCCCCCTGCCTGCCCCACTGCTGGCACTGTGGTACCTGGGCTCCGACTGCAGATGGATGATGTGGGCAGCCCTGGTGCTCTGGGCATCACTGCGTGAGCAGCTCTTCACCCCATGGAAGAAGACCTCAGCCTCAAGGTGCGGAATGGCATTGAAGTTCTCCTGGGGAACGCACTCTAGGGGGCTGTGGGCATCTGTGTAGGGTGCAGGGTGATCAACGCTGGCCTCAGTGTGGGGAGATGCCCAGGGCCAGGGGCATCAGTCCCCATGGCATCTCCCAGGGAAGGTGCCCCAGGAGGTTCTCAGCCCTCTGGAATAGGGAGACCATTCCTGCCCATCCAGCCCCCCAGTGCGAGCCCCCAGCCCCACGCACCTTCCCCCAGGTGCAGCTGGAGCCTGCGGGGGTCCTGCAGCTCGCTGTAGGACGTGATGCCCCCATAGGCAGCCACAGCCCAGGCCAGCAGCTGCTCCTCGCTGGAGACGATGGGTGTCTCGGGGTTTGGTGCTCTGATGGTGCTCTCTGGGATGAGGTGGGCGTCCTGTGGGCCAAGAGACAGCCTGAGCCGGGATGAGGAGCAAGGTGCATCCTTCCCTCACACAGGCTGGCATGGGGAAAGCAAGGAAAACCTTAAACCTTTCCCCTCCGTGAACCTAAACCAGGTGAGTGTCCCTGGAGCCTGGGCTGGGGGTCACCCTGGATGAGGGGGGGTTTTGGGGCCTTGAGCTGGGAGCAGCGAGAGTGGCTGGAGGCACAGGGAGGGCTCAGCCCACTTTATTATTAGCCACAAACAAAGCAGGAGGTTTATTTTGCTAACAAAGCGCCCGACCCCGGCTCAGCTCGCTGGAGCCAAACCCCATCCCTGACCTTCCTCCCGCCGGCCGGAGGAAATGGGAGCTTTTTCCAGCCCTGTGCGTCATTCCCTGCCTGGCCAGCGCCGTGCTCAGCGCCGCCAGCAATGCCGGGAGCGTCTCCTCCTCCCTGGGGCTCCACAGGCACCGTGGATGGTGATCAGGGGAACCAATCTCCATCAGTGACCCCCTCAAACATCCCCATGGGGGGCCCGGGCCCTGCTGCCCCCCTGGGTTGTTCCTTTTGTGGGGCTGTGGCACTCACGGTGCGGAGGATCAGGTTGGAGCACGGGGAGGTGATCCTGGCAGGGCAGCGGCTGCAGAGGAGGATCAGCACTGCTGGGCGGCTGCAGGCACCGGCTCCTGGGGTCACTGTCACCGTCAGAGGGGCAGGAGAGACCTGGGGGGGAAGAGGAGAGTGTCACCAATAGCAGCCACCAAGCCCCAGCTGCTGTCACCTCCCTGGCTGTCCCTGGAGCCAGAGGGAGCAGGGAGAGCCCTGGGATGAGCCATGGCTGGGTTTAGGGGCAGGGATGCCGTGTGTACCTACACCAGCAGGACAAACACGCCCTGGCTCCCCCAAGCAAGGGACCAGCGGGATGCCCACCTGGAAGATGGTGTCATCCCCACACTGGTGTCCAGGACACCCCACATAGTGAGGTCTGGGCACCCCATTCTTAGAGACCAGGACATCCTTGAATTAGAGACTAAGCAATCTGCACTGGGTTGTGAGAGTGTCACCCCACTGTGGGCTGGGGTATCCCCACACTGAGGAGTGATGTATCCCCACCCCGGGCACCAGAGCATCCTCACTGTAGGTACTGGGGTGTCTCCCACTGAAAGCTGGAGAATCCCCACCCTGGGCCCTGGGGCATCCCCAGGGCAGGTTTCCCAGCCCCATCCCAGCGCTGTGCAGCCGCTGCGGGCTCAGGTGTGTCCGTGCTGCAGTGCAGGGGTGCCTGGGCACAGGGGTGGCACACAGCACTCCTCGTGGCTAGCACTGCCTGCTTGCCTCTAGCCGGAAATCCGGATGGGGAAGTCAAAACTCCGGGCGCTAAGTTTGGCAACTGCTGCCTGAAAAACGGCTCGCAAAGCTCCGAGCAGAGGGAGAGGAGAGAGGAGAGGGAAAGCCAGCCGGGGACGGGGCGGGGGGAGGCTGCTGCACAGGGCTAGCGGGATGATGCCGTGGGCATCCCGGCCTCCTGGCCGTGGCCCCGTGGCCAGCGTGGGTGGCCAGGGACCCCGGGTGGCCCCGAGTGTCGGGGAGGAGCTGGCGGCTGTTTTTCCTGCCGCGTGTTTTGTGGCGCTCCATTGTTTGGCTGCGCGAGTCGCGGGAGCCTCGGCGCTCCCCGCCGCCGCCTTTCGGGTTATTTTTTTTTCTTTTTCTTCTCCTTTTTTTTTTTTTTTTTTCATCGTGGGGATCTGCTTATAGAAAGCAGCTTCCAGTAATTCTTCTATAAGTGGAGCCGCGTCCCTGCCCAGCTTCCCCCGTGCGCCGCGGGGCTCAGCGCCGCAGCCGTGACATCAGTGCGTGTCCCCTGTCGCCGCTGGTGACAAGCGCGGGGCACCCCCGGCCCTGGCGCTCCTCCAGGATGCCAAGGCCAGGTTACACCGGGCTGGGCCAGAGGGTCCTTGCGGAACCGACCCTCCCCAGCGCCTCGTGGTCTGGCTCCCCCTCCGCTCCAAAAGCAGAACTGGGAGAGCTGGGAGGTGGCAGCGAGGGGGGAGTGTGGCGCCAGGGCTGGGCCAAAATCGGGTGCTGGGCCCCAGCCAGCGCGAGGGAAGCCTGTCTGTCCTGCAGAGCTGCCATGCAAACCCGTGAGCTGGTGCAAACCCACCCAGCAGTGCCAGCCAGTGCCAGCGCCAGCCCTGGCACCGCCCTTGCCTCAAAGCACGTTCAGTGTGGTTATCACCCCTCAGCATGGCCATGCCAGCTTTGGCAGACAGGTTTCTGCTTGCTTGGACACTCTAAAATTATGTGCCTCCTTCATCTCTCCACTCTTTCCTCCATCTCTCCCTTCATCACTCCTTCCATCCTTTCCTCCATTCTATCTTCCATCCCTCCCTGCCTTCCACTTTCCATCCATCCCTCCCTCCCTCTGCCCAGCTCCTGAGCCAGAACCAGAGCCAGGCCACCTTCCCATGGAAATGGAGGGTCCTGAGGTGTCCAGCACAGCAATATCTGCCTTGGCGTCATGGGCTATTAGAGAATTTGCCTCTAAGTCTTTGCATTCCCATCAGGGGCAGAGATGCCCAAGGCTGTGCTTGGAGGAGAAGCTGGGACAAGGTGCCATGGAGCAATTTAATCCACTGCTCCATAATTAGAGGAAGGTTTTCACAACTGGGTCACCCTGTGCTGAGGGTGGTGGCAGGATGGCAGTGCTGTGGTGACAGTGTGAAGGACAGTGTAAGGAATTATGCGGGGATGCTCTGGGACCCCTCTTGCTCACCTTGGACCACTTGACGCTGAGCACATGGACCTCATGGTCGGTGCCCAGGGAGCTGTTGCTGACACAGCCCCGGGGCACCGTGCTGGTGGCATAGGAGAGGGTGATGGGTGGCTCTGCTGTCACCGGCTGCAGGTCACAGCCCTCGGCTCTCCCGGGATCTGGGTGGAAAACAAGAGACGGTCAGTCCCGGCCGCACGGACGCGGGGTGACACAGCGCGGGGGGACACGGTGCAGAATCCCTGCCAGCACCGGCACTGCCCCCTCAGCCTCAGCCCCAGCCCGGCGTCAGCGCGGCCCCCCCGGGACCATCGGCTACGTGTCCGCCCCCGCCAGCCCCTCCGCAACCCCGCTAATGACCCTGGGATCCGGGTTGGAAAAATCCACTGTCCCCGCTCGGCACTGCCCGTGCCAGAACTCGCACCCAGCCGCCCCCAGGGCCGGGCGGCGGCGGAAGCCCCCCCGCATTCCCCGGGCGCAGGAAAGGGGGAAGCGCAGGTATGGAGATGGCTGTGAAGCTCATCCTCCCGGCGTGAGCTCTGCCCCAGCCCACAGCCCCCGGCGGCGTGCGGCGAGCGGGGCCGGCCGGCGGCTGCCAAGGGAAATCCTGAGCGCAAACAGCCATTTGAAGGCCTGATCCTGTAAATCCCCACGTGCCTCGACAGTTTCCTCTCTGCCTCAGGCAGCCCTGCTGCTGTGGCCGGGCTGTCCTTAACTTGGCCCCGAGGAACGGTCTGCATCCATGGGGGCTCCCTTCCAGGGGGCTGGGAAGGACAGACCCCCATGGTCACAGCTGGGCTTTCTATAGGGAGACAGCGCCCGGGATGCTGTGTTTCCTTTGGAGATATCCACTGAGTTCGATCCCTTCCCACTCAAACTCTTCCCATCCCTGCTGGCTCCAGCCAATGCACCGGGAGGTGGCTGGACCAAACTCCTCGTTCACCCAGCCACCCCTATCATAGGGTTATGTCTATTATGTCACAGACATCTTTTATGAAAAATTCTTTCCTTAAGATTTTTCCTCCTGAGAAGCTGAGAAGCCTCAATAACAAAATGTAAACAATGATTATCTGCTGCTGCGGAATGCAACAGGTAAATATTTGATTGGCCCATATTAGTAATTTCTAATTAATGGCCAATCACAGTCAGCTAATTCAGACTTTCTGTCCAAGATACAAACTTTTGTTATCATTTCTTCTTTTTCTATTCTTAGCCATCCTTCTGATGAAATCCTTTCTTCTATTCTTTTAGTATAGTTTTAGTATAATATATATCGTAAAACAATAAATCAAGCCTTCTGAAACATGGAGTCAGATCCTCGTCTCTTCCCTCATCCTAAGACCCTTGTGAGCACAGTTACAGTGTGATGCTCCAGCTCACTGAGTTTTTGGGATGCAGCACCCTGCAAAGGGCCCTTCTGTCCCATCACGGTGTCCCTGACCCGCGTCTCCCCGCTGGGGCGGCCCGGTGGCGGCGGCGGGGTCACGGCACAGACCCCCGGTGACGCCGCCGCGGGCTCGCCAATTGTCCGGTGCTTCCTCCCCCCCGCGCGGCCGCAGCATCGGGAGGAAGATAAACAGCGGCTTATCTGGGCGCCGCAGGCCGCGTCCCTCTTCCCTTACACTCCTGCCCCGACGGCACCGGGCACGGGCAGGGCACGGGCAGGGCACGGGCACCCGTGGCTCCCGGGGCAGCATCGTCCCCCTGGGAGCGCAGGCAGGGCCGGGGGCCGGGCCCGATCGCCCCCGGCAGGGCAGGGATGCCAGCGGAGGGGATGGTGCCAGGCGGGCACTGTCTGTCTGTCCCTGGGGAAGGCTCCAGCATTATGTCAGGATCAGATAAGGGGGCTCAGCTGGGCCGCCGGGGCGATCAGATAAGGGCACTGTTATTTTTGTACTCCAGGAAAGGGAAAAAAAATTAAAAGGAAGAAAGAAAGAAAATCCACTTTATGTTTTTCCAACTCGCATTCTCCCTTGCTTTGGTGCCGCTGAGATCAAGGAGCAGGGATGGTCCCACTGTGGCTCCCCCGTGGGTCAGAGGCTGGGGGGCAAATTCCTGGGGTTTTGGGAGCAGAGAGCAAAGCTGGGGTGTGGGGTGCAGGGCAAGGGTGGCTCTGGCAGTGCAGGATGCCCATGGGATGGGCAGCACCACTTTGGCATCCTTGCATCTGGTGGTGTTGCCTCGGTACTTGTGTAAGGAGCTGATCCAGGACAGGAATGGGGATGGATCCTGCACTGAGAGGGAACTGGCATCCTCTGAGCCACCACTGGCTCTTGGACCATGCTGAGGGGGGCAGATGATGGGGTGGATGGGTCCAGGCTTTGGACCTGACACAAAGCACATCATTCCTGCCCCTCTCTGAGTCAGACAGGTGCCAAGAAGCCTCTCCCCAGAGATGGGAGGGGTGGCCCAGCACCATGCTCATCCCATGGGGAGCAGTCCTGGCCCCTGTCAAGGGAGGCACAAAATCCCCTCCTCTGGAATGTGGTTGTGTCTGTGAGACACCCTGACACTGCACCCACCAAGAGCACTCCAGTCCCACATCACTGCACCCACCAGGGACATCCCAGCCCCACAGCACTGTGCCCACGGCTATGGGGCACTCAGTCCCATGGCACTATGCCCACAGCTATGGGGCACTCAGTCCCATGGCACTGTGGGCTCCCAGCCCCAGAGGCTCCTGTGAGGAAGAAGCAGCCAGTGGTCAGGATGAGGTGAGTAGCACAGGTAGACAGGGTGGGGACCGTGTGTCACAGGTACCCCGGACATGGAGCGGGTAGCACAGACACTCAGGATGGCACAACTACACAGGACAGTGACAATATGGCCCAGTCATACAGGATGGGGTCCATATAGCACAGCTGCATCCCTCAGGGGTGGTACGGCCAGAGGAGATGGCCTGTTTGTATGGCAGAGTGACACAGGGACCATACAGACACATCCAATAGGGACTGTATGGCTCCATTACAGAGCACAGGGACTGTGTGCCACAGCTACAATGGATGGAGATCATACAGCACAGATAAACAGGACAGGGACCACAGAAACACACACTCAGGGTGGGGACCATATGGCACAGCTGTGTAGGACTCAGCCCATACAGCACAGCCCTGTTAGGGCATGTATGGCACAGCCATATAGGGTGGAGACTGTTGGGGATGAATATAAAGGTCATGGGCACATGGCACTGCTACATAGGACACAGGGGACATTGCACAGCTGTGTGGGATGAGGACAAGGTGGCACAGCTGTGTGGTATAGGGACTGTACATGACAGACAGGGAGGACAAGGCCTCTATGGCACAATGACACAGGATGTGGAGCATATGGCACGGTTTATAGGATGGGGATTGTACAAGAAAGCGACAGAGGACACAAACCTTAGTGCACATCTACATAGGACAGGGACACCGTGGCACTGCCCTAGGGCAAGGACAGTGGCACAGCTATAGGATGGGCAGTCAGCCTCACAATTACACAGGACACAGACCTTACTGTCTATCTACAAGGATGGAAACTGTATGGCACAACTAGAGGGGACATGGCACAGCCACCAGACAGGGCTGTGATATAAGAGAGTGGGCACCAAGCCTGGCAGCGGGGCCGCCCCAGCACCACCCATGAGCAGTGACCCCCAGGGTGACCAGGAGGGACCAACCCAGCCGGGACACTCAGTGCTGCTGGCCCCAGCCTCTCTGGGCTGCTGCTGCCTCCCCTGCTCCCTTCCCCTTGCCACAGGCAATGTCCCCGAGTCCCCCAGCTCCCTGTCCCCCAGCTCCATCAGCACTGGAGTCCCTCCCTGAAATTCCCCCTGTGCCTTTGCAGGGATCTCAGGGTGGCTCCTGAGGTGTCTAAGCCCCCAGCTCCCATTTGAGACTTTAAGGGTTTTCCCCATTTCTCACTCCCAGTTCCATCCCCACATTCCAGGTGAGGTTTTAAGGTTTTTTCCCCATTTCTTTCCAGCTCCAGTCACACATTGTATGTGAGGATTTTAAGGGTTTTCTCCCATTTCTCATCCCCGTCTCCTGGTCAACGTCCCATACTCTGAGGTGCCGGGCACCAAAGCCCCCCCAGACCTCCCGTGTGCCACCGTCTGGGTCAGGACTCAGCCGCGGCGCCTTCAACACGTCCCACGCCCAGTGACGCAGCCGGGATTTGGGGGTCCCAGGAGCGGCAGGGCTGTGCTCTGTTCCGGGAACCGGGGTGGGTTCGTCCCTTCCCACACGGAGGCTGCTCCCCAAAATCTCCTCTCCCGGGGGTTCCCGGGGGTGACAATCTGTGCCTGTGCGGGCACCGCCGGGACCCCTTTGGCCCCGATCCGGAGTCCCCGGTGTTCCGTCCCCGGTGTCCCGTCCCCGGTGTCCCGTCCCCGGTGTCCCGTCCCGCTGTCCCGTCCCGCGGCTCTCATCCCCGGGCTGCGGCTCTCCTGTGCCCCCGTCCCCACTCACCCGGGCGGCCGAGCAGCGCCAGCAGCAGCGGCAGGAGCGGGACGGAGCGGGGGCCCATGTCCGCGGCGGCCGCTCCCCGGGAGCCAGCGCCGAGTGCGGGCGGCGGCAGCGGCAGGAAACCGACTCCCTTCGGAGGAGGGTCCGCGGCGGAGGAAATGCCGCTGGCGGCGCTGGGGCCGGGCCGGCGGAGCCGGGGGGGCGGAGAGGATGGACCCCCCCTCCCCCGGAGGCGCCGTGCCTCAGTTTCCCTGCAGGCTGCGCCTCCGGAGGGGCAGGGGGAGGGCACCGGTACCCGGGTAGGTGTCCCCAGGGCTGCCAGGGCTGGCACTGAGTGGAGGGTTGGACACAGGGGTTCTGGTGGGGTGCACCCACACAAATTATTCCCGAGCTGCCCCACCCAGGCCATGGGGAAGGGGCTGCCCCTGGCATTCAGCCCCCCCCTGCTCCCAGCAAGAGCCCTGGCACCGCCACAGGGCTCAGGCTGGGGGCTGCCCCATGGATGCCCAGGCTGGTGGGCAGCTGGAAGCCCCCGGGCACTGCTGCCTGCCCCGCCTGTACCCACCCTTGGCCAGAGCACAGCTGGGGCTGCCCTGACACCCCCACATGGCAGGGGGGCTGGGGGTCGGGGGATCCCCTGGGACAAGGGGGCAGGGGGAGGGAGTCACGGGCAAGGGGGTCACAGCTGGGCACTGCCAAAGAGGCACCAGGGACCCCCTTGTGACTCCTGCCCCGGCCAAAGGGGCACCAGGGACCCCCTTGTGACTCCTGCCCCATTCCCCCCCACACCTCTGCTGGCCCAGGTGGGAGCCCTCACACAGCGATCAGTGGGGCTGCGACCCTCACGCCGGGGGTGGGCGCGGGTCCCCGGGGTGGGGTCGATTCAAGGTTCAGGGGCATGGGGACAGAATGGACACGTGCCAGGGCAGTCAGCGACGGCTGTCCCCAGCAGCCAGGATGTCCCCGGAGATGTCAGCGACCGGGGTGAGCAGCAGCCATGTCCCATGACAGAGCACTGCCACCTCCTGGGGACCGCGGGGACGGTGCTCACCCGGGCATGGGGACGGGGATGGGGACCGGGACCTGGCACGGGATCCTCTGGGTCCCTCACACCACGCTCCCCGCCGTGACACCACAAGACAACGACCAAGAGACCCTCGTTGTTGGACACTGGGGTGGTGGCAGCCACAGTGTGACAGAAGGAGGTTGGCCGAGGCTGTGAGGTGGCCACATGTGCAGCCCCCTGCATCCCATTTGGCCCAGCATCTTCCTCTCTCGCAGCACAAGGGATGGCCTGGAGATTTCAAACCAGAGGAAAAGCATCTAAACATCAACACCAAGCACTCAGGGCCGTGTTGGGGAGCAGGGCAGGGCTCCTATCCCACTCCCTGCCCACCTGGGGAAACTGAGGCACACTCACAGCACACCCACAGAGGGCAGGAGCCAGCACAGAGATGTCTCTCCCTACTCCCCAATTTTAGGCCGTGCTGTCCCAAACCACAGGACCCCTCTGCCCCCTTGTCCCCGCACACGAGGCAGGCCCTGGCGGGCCCCAGCCCTGGCTGGCTGTGCTGGCAGCGTCCCAGCCCGGCCGGATGGCTGCATCCTTCCTGCCCGCCTGCCTCCCCTGTGCCCCGCCTCTGCCCGCGGCCCCGGAGCGCGGGCCTGACGTCGGCCCGACTGGTGAGTTTGGGTTTTCGTCTTGGGGAGTTTTGTTTTTTCCCTGCTGGTTTCCTTTCTCCGCTCTGACTCCTTGGCCCCGTGGCCTTGGCTGACCCCAGCGCTGCCGCCCCTCCTGCCCTTCCAGCCCCCTGGCTCTGTGCCCAGCTCCCAGCGGCCCAAAAGTGAAGTGGTGGGGGGCCCTGTTGGGGCTGCAGCTCTGCTGCCTGCTGCCCTCACTGTGGCTGGGTGAACCCTGGCCCCAAGCTCCACCACAGCCTCTCTGCTATGGTGTTGTGCCTGTGTGGCTCTGTGGGTGCTGGGGAGCCCCCACATCCCCTGTCCCCCACACCAGCACCCCAAATTCCTCTCTGTTGGGGTCCTGTGATTCACCACCCAGCCTGGAGGACACCCAGCCTGGTGGTTGGGCTCATCTGGGTGTCCCCAGTGCTTTCCCTATCCCCCGGGGTAAGAGCAGTGAGTGTCCAGGCCCAGCAGGACAGGGAACACCCCACTCCAGGGCATTGTGCCACTACAAACCACCACAGCACAGCCACCGCGTACCCCAAAAAACCCCGACAGCCAACAGAAACAAGGAAATGCCAAGGCATGAAAGCGCTGGAAATCCCCATCCCAAATCCGGTGGCCTCCAGCCCCTGGCAGGCAGCGGGAGCGCTGGGACATGTGCAGGACACACACCCAGACACCAGGGGGTTCAGCAATCGGGACTCAGCGAGGGAGCCGGGACTGGCGGAGGATGCAGGCGCAGGCTCCCTGCAGGCACGGATTGGGAAGCCGGGGCGAGCGGCCGGGATGCTCCCTCCCTTCCTCTGAGCGCAGCATCGCGCTGCCCCGGCGGGATAAACACCCGCTTCCTGCCCTTAATCAGCTCCAGAGGGGCTGGGGGGGGACAGAGAGGCAGAGAAAAAAAAAAATTAAAAAAAAAAAAACTCTGGAAAGAAAAACTCATTTCCTGCGACAGAAGAAAAAGATAAAGTCTGGATTCATTAAAGTGAACTTTACTGGGGAGAGACGGGAAAGAGCCAAACACAATGTCCTTGAAATTTCCTCCGCACGGCTCCGTCCACGAAAACAGGATAAAGCCGCTTCCGCTGTCTCTGCTGGAGTGCACTGTGGGGAGCTGGGGCCGGGGGCTGCTCACAGGCAGTCGAGGTGGGTGCAGACCTGCTGGAAAACCTCCTCCACAGAGCCCTCGGCGTTGAGCTGGGTACAGAGGGGACAGCGGGGGGACTTGCCCGAGGGCTCTCACCCGAGAGCAGCTGGAACTCTCCCAAGGATGCATTTTGGCCATAGGGGAAGAGACCAGGGCTTGTTTAGGGCAAAGGGGTGCAGGCCATCCTTGGAGGGGGTCGTGTTGGGAATGAGAGGGGTCAGGCCCACCCCAAACTAGGCAGGATTGAGTTTTCCTGCTTCCCTCATCATCCCCATCCACCACTTCCCCTTCCATGGGACACAAGTCCCGAGCTGGCATCAGTCTCATTCCCGCTTACCTGGCGGACAATGCCTCTGCTCTTGTAGAAGGCAATGACAGGCTCAGTGGCCTTGTAGTAGGTCTCCAAACGCTTCTTGATGGTCTCCTCATTGTCATCCACCCTCCCACTGGTCTCTCCTCTCTTCAGCAGGCGTTTCACCATCGTGTCCTTCCCCGCATCCACGTACAGCAGCAGCGTGGGGGGTGCGATCTGTGCACAGAGGGGACGTGGCTGTCACCACACTGAGCTGCTGTGGCTCTGGTTTGGCTTGGGGGGTGGTGGTCGTCAGCATGAGGGTCACAAATGTCCCCACACCACCCTCTGCCTCCATTCACATGGGTCTGGGGGCCAGCAGGACACAGATGTCCCCACGCCATCTTCTGCCTTCCACTGCTTTGGTCTGGGAGCCACCAGGACACTCTTCCATGTAGAGGAAGGCAAAGGCACACTGCAGCCAAGCCCTGGCTCTCTGCCATCACCATCATGTCAGCACTGCTGTCACGCTCTGACAGCCTGAGGACACTGTGGTCCCTCCCACTGTGCTCTGGGCACAGGCTGTCCCCAGGCAGGGGGACCTGCTGCCCAGTTTAGACCCTTCTGGGATGTGATCTCCGCTGGGATGGGGAGCCCAGGCTGCTGCTGCATTGAGTCTCTGTGCTAAGCTGGTGTGTGGCACAGCCCAGCACAGCACAGCACAGAACAGCACCAGTCCTCACCTTCTTCTCAAACTCCTCTCCCTGCTTCACCTCGCGGGGGTATCCATCGATCAGGAAGCCTTTGGACACGTCTGCTTTGGCCACCATGGCATCCCTCAGCATGTCCAGCACCGTGTCCTGGAGAGGGAGGACAGAGCTGCCACAGCTGGCATGGGACAACAAAACTCCCACCCAGCATCCCTGGGTCCCTGCAGCATCCCTGCTGCAAACCCCGCCCTGGGATGGCAGAGCCAGAGATGCCCGAGCCGTGTGCCAGCCATTACTGTGGCAGCCCCACTGACAGCCCTGCTCACCCCACCATGTGACAGCTGGTAGGGACTCACCAGGGGCACCAGCTCTCCCTTCTCCATGATGGCCTGCAGCTTCTTGCCCCGCTCCGAGCCCGAGCTGACCTCTGCCCGCAGCAGGTCCCCCGTGGACAGGTGGGTGTAGCCATACTTCTGCACGATCTTCTCACACTGTGTCCCCTTGCCCGAGCCAGGGCCACCTGCAAGGCACACGTGTGCCCCAGCCATGGGTAAGGAGAGGGAGGGTACACGGGAGCAGCACAGACACACACAAGCCCTCAGAGCTCAGTGACACAGCAGTTGGTGTCCCCAAGCCCAGCACGAAGGGGATGGACAGAGCTCCTCGTGGCTGCCCAAGTGCTTGGGGGTGACATGGGCTGCTGGGAATCGGCATTGGGCACCACACCCTGATGGCACCCAAGACATCACCACCCAGGGTTTTGTCACATTACCTCCCAGGGATTTGTTGTCACATCAGCCCCCAGTGGTTTACTGTCACATCACCCCAGATGCTGCCACCCCATGTCTGGCCAGAAGTGCCCTCCTGGTCCCACCATACCCCATGTGGACTCAAGGAGCCAAGCTGGAGCCATGGCCATCCCACAGTGCCTGGGAATAGCCCAGTCTCAGCCTCCAGCCCTGTTTCCCCAGCCTAGAGGTACAGGGAAAAGGCGTGGGCTGATCCCACCAGTGACACAGGATCCAGACACAGACTTACCAACCACAAAGATGATTTTGTGCTGCTTGAGCTTTTCTGGAAAAGAGAAAGGAAAAAAAATAATTATCAAAAGCCAAGAGGTCCATCAGGGAGAGAGGTGTCCCCAGGGGGTGCCAGATCCAGGGCAGGCATCCCTGGGGATAGAGGGGACCGATCCAGGAGAGTCCTGGGGGAAGATGGAGAGGGAAGCAGACGTGTGTCCTGGTCACCTGGGCAGGCTGGGATGTGTGGCCACGTCTGAGCACAAAGACCCCACGGCACTTCGGCCATGGGGTGGAATTCCAGTGCCACGTGGTGTCCCAGAGGTGCTCACTGTCCTCGGCTCCACTGCAGGCAGGGACTGGCCTCATCCGTCCCTGCGGCCGGCTCCTCACCCCGCTGGGCTAACTGGGGCCGCGGCAGCCTCGGGTGGCATCGAGCGCCTGGCACAACCCCGGCAGGACCCCAGGGCAGCTCCCTGGACTTGGTGGCCGCTGTGCAAATGGCACTGAGCGCCCCATCCCCTGCCCAGCACCTGGCACAGGGCTCTCAGCACCTGTGGGGTCTGTGCACCAGCCGTGGTGTGGGGCGATGCCGGGGTGTGATGCCGAAGGGGGGAAGCAGAGCTAAAAATAAAGTTGAGCTGCTCTGGGGCCACTTTCCCATCTCCTGATTACAGCTGGATGAAATTTCAACTCCTTGGCACTCAGCACTCCCCAGAGCTGGGGATGGAGCCAAGAGTCTGGCAGGGACCAATGGGATGTGGGGCATGTGGGGGGGCTGGAGGGACATGGGGGATGGACAGAAGGGAGGGAGGCAAGGACACAGGGGCACGTGGAGGGGGGAAGGCAAAGAGGACCAGGGCTGCACGTAATGGGGACAAATGCAGGGCACAGAGGCAGGGAGGGAAGGGGAATGCAGATGGGGTGGATGGGGGGGCCAAGGGAATGGATAAAAAGGGGGACAGGGGCATGTAGAGGGGATGGGTGCAGGGGGGACAAAGGGGATTAATTCCAGGGGGGATTGATGCAGGGGCAACCAAGGAAAAGGACACAGGGGAGACAGGGAGATGCAGAGGGAATGGATGCAGAGGACACTGAGGGGACAGAAGCATGCAAGGAGATGGATCACTCACCTGTCGCCATGCTGATGGTTCAGGCACAGAAGCACTTAAGGCTGCCAGGAAAGAGAAGGATAAACAACTCAGCACATCAGGTCACCAACAGTCTGGGGAGAAAAAGGGTCTCTCTTTTTGGTCATGATGGTGCCCAGCTCCAAGCCCAGGCTGGGAGGATGGCAGAGAAGACACAACTCCTGGCTCGGCCCTGGAATAGGGAGCTAAGGGATCTCTGCTTCTGCGGCCATCACTCACCTGGCTCCCAGCAGTCACCCTCCGCATCCGGCTGCGGTAAGGGCATCCCCATGCCGGGTGACGCGCGGTGACGTTGCCGGCTTCCTCCCCTGCCCTGCCCACATCCCAATGCCCGAGGTGCTGCCCGGCAGCAGGAAACCCGCTGGGGATGCCCGGTGCCCCCGCAGCACCGAGCGATGGAGGCAGCACCCCGGCTCCCCACGGGCTGGGTTTAGGGGGTGTCCCAAGGAGGGGGTGCAGCACCCCATGGCACCCCCAGGAGCTCGAGGGCTGTTTGGCCACCCCACCTGCCCACACCCAGCCCCGCAGCGCCCCAGCTGCTTGGGCACGGTGCGTCACCCCGAACCGGCCGGACGGGGTGCAGGGAGGGGGCACCCGCAGCCGCTGGCAGGTCGTGTTACAGCCTCCAAAGGGCAGGGGCTAAGAATGGCCGCGCTGAAACCGGCACCGGGTCACAGCCCACCGGCGCCGCGGGGACAAAGTGCTGACATGTCCCCCAGGGGGTTCGGGGAGCGCGGGACCCCCGGGTCCCTGACTGTGGGGGTGCTGAGCCCCGGGAGAGCGGGCAGCACTCTCGGTGGGTGACAGGGGCTGCGGGCCTCAGGGCGAGCTGGGTGCTGACCCAGCGCGGTGCCAGGGGTGCCGGTGAGGGTGATGTGCAGGTGGCCGGCCCAGAAGGGATGGGGGGCGCTGACCCGCTGGGGCCGGGGCTGGGGAGGGGGCTGGGGCCGGGGAGGGGGCTCAGGGTGCCCTTGTGCCCCCCCAGCCAAGGCCCTTGCGGGCTGCACCCGGGGGTGCCCCAGCGATCTCAGCTCCATCCACCCCTCCCATCCCACCGAACGGAAGGGGAACGCGCGCCGCAGCCCCTCCCGGGGACCGAGCCCCTCACCGGGCGGCTCCAGCGCCGCTGAGGCGCCCCCGCCACCCTTCCAAGCGCCAAGCCGAGCCCCCCACGCTGCCCCGGGCCCGCCGCTGGCTCGGTGCCCGCACCGACCGGGCCCCGGGGGTCCCGCACCGCCCTGGCCTGAGGGTCCCGCTCCGACCGGGTCCCGCACTGACCTGGCCCGGGGCTCCCGCACTGACCTGGCCCGGGGGTCTCACACTATCCTGGCCCCACCGCCGCCGCCCGGGCCCGCCGGTACCGCTATTTATAGAGCACGGCGGCGCGCGGGGCACGCCGGGAGCGCGCGGCACCGGCGGCGCGAGCGAGCGGCGCGGGGGCACCGGGAGGGACGGGCGGGGATGGGGGGGGACACGGCCGGGGCGGAGAGCGCGGTTAAACCCTCCCGGCTCGGGGTGCGGGGCCGCCCGCCAGGGGAGCGAGCCCCGCCCGGCCCGGCCCGGGGGCTCCGCGGCGCCTCCGCCCCCAGCTCCGCGGACGGGAACGCTTTTCGTGTCACTGGCCTCGTGTCGCCTCCCCGCTTCTGCCCCCATTCCGTTCTCATGTCCCCATCCCTGTCCCTAATGCCCATCCCTGTCCCTAGTGCCCATGCCTATCCATAGTGCCCATTCCTGTCGCTACCGTCCCCATCCTTGTCCCTAATACCCTCATGCTCCCATCCCATCCCTATGTCCGTCTACTAATGTCCCCATCCAATCTCCATGTCCCCATTCCCATCCTTAGTGTCACCACCCTTGTCCCCAATGTCCTTATGTCCCCATTCCCATCCCTAGTGTCGCCACCTTTGTCCCTAATGTCCCTATGTCCCCATGCCCCTGCCCCAGCTCACACACCCCTCTCCCTCAGCTCCAGGGGTGTAAAACCCCGCAGGTGTTGAGTCCTTGTTGACATCTGCTCACTGAGAGATTCCGGATGCCAAAGCCAATGGCACAGATTTTATTAGCAATAAAATGTGAGGTAGAGAAAGAAATAGGAAAGAGGTATTGTGCATCTGGAGGAGAGAGGTCGGCCAAGCAGAAGATTGTCACCACCCTCAGCGTCCCCTTGGTCCTTCCCCACCCTGGTGTTTGTGATGTGGGGGTCCCGAGGTTGTTGAAAACTTCTCACTATTTATACATTTTTGCAAATGAAGGCATTAATGCTCATTGGCTACACAGCTCCTTCATTCCATTGGTTAAATGATTCCCTCTCTTCTAATGCTAATTAATCCCATGTCAGTCTCTCTTCCAGTCGGGTCCCTGTTATCTCCCCGTGCCAGAATTACCTTCTATCCAGCTGGAGCTGATCCCACCCACCAGTTACCTGGCTGGCTTTCCTTGTGGATTCTTTGTGTCCTTTATCAGTGACACATTCTTCTCGCTCAGTTTTATTTACCATCCCTAATCTGAGGTAATGCTCGGACGATAGCACCACCTTTATCTTATCTCAAATTCCTCTTGGGAATTCAGCAGGGGGAAGAGGAGCTTCAGTGGTTGCAGGTGCTGTCTATCCCATAGTTTGGGGTGATCTGTTTGATCAGTGATCTGTGTATGAGCAGCTGCCCCTCCACAGTTTGCCAGGGTGTGCCAGACCAGGCTGAGTGCCATGGTTCTGCTCCCTTCTGTGCCCATGTCTTGGCAAAGCCCTTCTGTGCCACCCAACCTTTGCCAGGCACTGGTGATCTTTCAGTCCTGGCACTCACCTGCCCTTCCTCCTCCTCTGTGGCTGCAGAGACCCCTTCCCAAGACCCTGTGACCCCAGGGCACCTGGCTGGGGGTGAGGTGACACAAGCTGGGGGGGTCTCAGGTGTCACCTGTCACTGTCAGAGCTGGAGTCAGTGAGGGACTGGACATGGATCCCACCTGGACATGCTGGTCACCTGAGTGTCCCCACGGGGGACAGTATTGCTGGGGGTCACTGCCATCATCCCCAAAATCCCGTCCAGAGCCAGGCTCAAGGTACCAGACTGCAGCAATATTTATTCCTGTACAAACAATTACAAAACATGGGTGCCCCACTGCTTCCCCCAGCACTGAGCCCCCCAAAACCACAGCCACAGCCAGAGGGAAACTGAGAATGGATTCCTGCCAAGGCACAGCACCCAAACATGCCATATTTAGGTGCTTTCCCCAGATCAGCTTCTCTGCTGCTGAGAAATTAGTGACAAAGTCCTGTTCCGGACACAGGGTGCCAAGAGGCACCACTGCCCCCCACTACCTGCCCACTTCTAAGTTGTTTATAAGCAGCTGCTGACTCTTTGTTTTCACTAATGAGCAGCCCCTGCTCACTCCTTCATCCAGGAAACCCAAGCAGAGACTCCAGGATTAGAAGTGGGGAGAAAAAAAGCCAAAACCTCCAAAAAGCTCCCAAAAATCCCATCTTTCAGTTCGAAAAGGTTTTGGCAGTGTGGGGCACAGCGGTGCTGGGAGGGGCTGGTGGTTTTGGGGTGCTGGGACAGGGAGGGTGGTAATGTCACCCCTGTGGGGTCCCACCAAAAACTGTGGGGTTCTGCTGTGGGAAGGATGACTGAGGGCTGGAATGAGGGGCTGGGGATGGTGGGGGGGGCTGAGCTCCAAGAGGAGTCTCCTCACCCAGACAGTTGGGGGAAAGTCTCTGTGGTGACCCCAGAAGCTTTGCAAACCAAAACTGAGCCGAGGGGACCTGGAACCCCCTTAGAGCCTCACAGGGGCTGCAATGTGCATGGACCAGGATGGGGCAGGATATCACCCCCAAGTATCCTGCACAGGGAGGGGCGACACTCCAAGTTTTACATTCACCGCCTGATCCCCAAAACCCAGCTCAGGGGACACCCCAAATCTTACATTCACCACCTGATCCCCAAAACACAGCTCAAAACCCAACTCATCCCAGGTGCCAGGAGCCACCATGCACAACAGCAGCGGTCCTGTGGCGCCTGATGCCACCACTGCCAGGGGGATGCAGGGGACCCCCATCCATCCACCCCCAGCTGCCCAGCAGGCGTGAGGCAGCCCCTAGGTCCAGGAGGGGTGGGAGAAGGTGATGTTGTAGAGGCCGGCCCAGCTGGCAAAGACTCTTTTCTCGGTGATGAAGCGGTGGTGGTTGCCGCGGCGGCTCCGCTCGTTGTGGATGTAGGTCGTGCACTCGTCGGGGCCCTTGGGCTCGTAGTAGTGGTAGGGCAGGCGGCGGGGTGGGGGGTGGCGGCTGCAGGGGGCAGAGAAACGTGGGGTGAGCCCCGTGGTGGGGTCAGGGGGCTGGGGTGGGGGCATGGGGGTCTCCTCACCCGCAGTAGCTGGGTGGCACCATGCCATAGACGTGGATGGCGTCGCACAGCTCCACTGCGATCACCATGGTGAACCAGCCAGTGCTGAGCCACGAGCGAGATTTCTCCCTGGGGAGGAAAAACCACAGTGAGGTGATGGGGATAATGGACCCCCTCAGTGTCCCCAGTGTGTTGCAGTGAGCCCCAGCTCAATGCTGCAGCTCTGAGAGTCAGCTCTGTCTTGGGAACCTGCAGAAAAGGGGGCACAGCACAGGAGGTGGCTCTGAGGTACCTGTCCTTCCCTGTCTCTCCCCGAAACAACTCATCAAACTGCTTCATGCGGCCGGGAGAGACAACATAGGCTGTCATGTTGGGGAAGGAGGCGCAGACGCGCTGGATGATCTTCAGGAGGCTCTTCTGCATCTTGGTGGGCGGCCCCCAGAAGATGAACATGGTCTCCGGGGTCTTGTTGACGAACTCCTGGGGCCGCTTGAGGACACGGTAGAGGCTGGAGTGGGCCACCACACGGAAGCTGGTCTTGTTGCCCACATCAGCACTGTAGCCCGTGGTGGGAGCGTCGTTCATGCGGATGGTGCACTCAGCCCCGTCGATGGCCGTGCCCAGGTGGGTGCCCAGCAGGTGGCTGGAGCTGGTGACAATGACGCATTGGTGGCAGCGGGCGGTCAGGGTCTGGTGATGATAAATGCCGTCAGCAGGTGACTCTTTGTGTCACTGTGGGCAGGGCACTGTTCCCTGCAGAGCTGCTGTCCTCAGGAGGGGACAGCTGGGCAGGATGCCAGCAGAGGGACAGCCCCTGTGTCACCGCCCAGCCCCAGCCCCGCTGCCCAGCCCGTACCTTGTTCCCGCACACAGGCAGGTACCCGCTTTTCACCCCCCACTTCTTGAGGTCGGGGGGCCGGCGGGCTCTGCCCCGCAGGCGGCTGTAGGGGAACACCTCGCTCCCGTTGCCGGAGCTGTAGATGATCAGCAACATGATCAGGGCAAAGAGGACCCCCAGGGCGGCGGCGCGCTGGCTCTGCGGGCGGGGGGACAGCGTCAGCCGCTGCCCCACCCGCGGGGGGCATCCACCCCTCTCCCAAGGCACCTCCAGCAGGGTGCCTGCTGTCCCAGGAGGGCCCCGAGGGGATTCTCTGGCACTCACCGTGCTGCCACTCATGTCTCTGTGCCAGCCTCAGCACACAGCGATCGCCGGTGACCCGCGAGCACCTGCAAGGAGTGTGGTCACCCCAGCCTGGCCCTGCAAGGCGTGTGGTCACCCCCAGCCTGGCCCCTGCAAGGAGTGTGGTCACCCCCAGCCTGGCACCTGCGTGTGGTCACCCCCAGCCTGGCCCTGCAAGGAGTGTGGTCACCCCCAGCCTGGCCCACTGTCCCCATGCCAGGCTGGTGGGGGGACAGGTACACAGGACATATCTCCAGGTCCCCCTCTGAAGAGGAGAACAATCCCCTGGAATTTATGAGGGGGAAAGAAATGCTGGTGACAGGGGCTGGGCAGACTCCGGGGTGTGGAAGAGCCAAACCCAGCCTGGGGAATCGCCACGTTAAGCTCTGTGCAGGGAGGATTATCCTCCCCTCGTGGGGATGAAACCACTCGAACCGCAGGGTTAGGGAGGGTCAACCTGCTGCTCGTGCAGTGAAATTCCATTAAAACCACTGCCACAGGAGCCTTGGATCAGGAGGGAATGGGAGGAACGCACTCACCCCACTCAGTGCATGCATGGGATTGCATCCAGCAGACATGCAGGTACTCTCCAGCCCCAGAACCAACTCTTACTTCCACTCCAAGTGGACTGACCCAGTTTAGCTCTGGGAGACCTGGTTAGTGAGCCCCAGCCGTTCCTGGAACGCTCCAAGCAAATGGAAATTAAAACCCACTGAAGCCTCCTCTTTACTAATTGTCACACGGAAAATTATGCAACAGCTTGAGATCAACCCCTGGGGGGAGCTGACACCTCGAAACGCTCTCAGGGCCGGTGGCGGTGCCAGCAGGTACCAGCCTGCCCCGGAGCCCAGGCCAGGCCGGCGATGCTGAGCGGCTTCGTTGTGCAAAGGTTGTGATCGCTGTGGGACCCCCACTCCCGGACCCCACTTCGCTCCCTGCAGCTCTCGGGCCATGTGGAACCGCACGGAGGGTCCCGGCGGCCTTACCTCGCCTGCCGGGGGCTCTCATGGAGAGTCCGTCACCTCCTGCGCCCCGCGGGCGGCGGGCGCTGCCCGGGCCCTCCGGCGGGCTCGGCCATGCCGGCACCGGGGCTCACATCGTCGCTCTGCGGGAAAAGGCTGCTCCAGAGCCGGGCCCTCCTCCGCCGGGGTCCCCCAGTCCCGGATGCGAACCCTCCGGGAAGGGAAAACCCGCCCGGGCCGGGGTGCGAACCTCCCGCCGCTCCTACGGGCGAGTCCTCCCCCGCCCCGGGGAGCATCCCCCGCCCCCGGCCACGGCGGCACGGGAGGGAGCCGGACCCTTCCTACCCTCCATTCCCGCACCCTTCCTACCCTCCATTCCCGGACCCCTCCTGCCCCTCCATCCCCGGATCCCTCCTGCCCCTCCATTCCCCGTGTACCGGCCCCGGGGGCAGGGGCCGCTTTCCCCCCGCGTTCCGCCCCTGCACCGGCTGAACGGGCCCGGCGGGGACGCGCGAGCTCCACCGGCCGCTCCGGCCCGCAGAGCGCCCCGGTACCGCTGCCGATACCGATACCGCTGACGATATTGATAGCGCTGCCGATGCCGGTACCGTTACCGCGGCCGTTACTGATATCGCTGCCGTTGCTGATAGCGCTGCCGATACCGAGCGCGCCGCTGCCGCCGCCCAGGCCGGGTCCTAGTGCCGCCCTCCCGGGATGGGGGAGCACCGCCGGGTCCTAGTGCCCCCCTCCCGGGCTCGGGAGCACCGCCGGGTCCTAGTGCCGCCCTCCCGATCCCGGGGAAATCCTAGTGCCGCCCTCCCGGGATCGGGATAGCCGCCGGGAAAGACCGGGACTGATCCCCCGAGGGCACCGGTGCGGGCAGCGGGGATGGGGAGCGGCAGCGCTGCCCGTGCCAGGAGCAGCCCGCCGTGCCTGCCCGCATTGCTGGCATGCCGAGGTCTCCCCCGCATCTCCCCCGCGCCGCTCGGGGCCCCGCTCGGGGAGGTTTCGTGGCGCATGGGGAGAGCTCCACCGCTGGCAGGGATCGGCATCCCTGAGGCGTGTCCAGAGCGATTGTGGCCCCGCTGTGCCGGTGCTGCCTTGCCCTGCGCAGGGCTGGGGAAGCTGAGGTGGCAGGCGTGAGCTCCATGGGCTCCTGTGCTGCACTGCCCTGCAGGAAGCAGCCCTGGCAGCACCCCCAGTTCTGCACCACTTGCTCTTCACTGCACCCCTCCCATCTCTGCTCCTCCTCTCGCCCCTGGCCCCCCAGACAGCACCAGGACATCCCAAACATATGGCATCTGTTTATGTGTTCAAAGTGCTGCTGTGGGCTCAGGGCCATGCACCAACATGGCCTGTCCCAGCTCTCCAGGGACATGGGAGCTGCCAGTGCCCTGAGACAGCCCAGCAGCACTGAGCTCTGTGGGACTGAGGATCCCCAGACCCAGCACCCATCCTGAGAGATGCAGCTGCTGGTTTCCAAATAACCTCAACTGCTTTCAGCACCCTCTTCCAAGTTTAGGCTCAACTCTACCCCCTTGTCACCTCCCCCTCTTATTTATAGCCTGGCAGCCTGTGAGGAGGTGTTGAGTGTCCCCCCTCCCTCACTCCCTGTCCTGTCCTGCAGCCACAAAGGGCACAGCAAGGGGCACCACTGAATTAAAAACAATTTTAATGGCCACGTTCGCTTTGGTCTGAATCCAAGGACACTTGTGACAAGGCAATTCATAGCCCCTAGGGCACAGGTGGCTCCAGGGTTTCCAGCTGAGGGGCTGCAGGCACCAAGCAGCAGAAGGCAGAGCCTGGATCCAGGTGCCTGCACCCCACACCCAGCACTGTCCAGAGGGTACAGGTGAGGCGAGGAACACAGTAGAGCTTCGTCCCTGTGAGAGGCACAGGTCTGTGGCCCTGGCAGGGCTGAGCATTTCTGCACCATGTCCTGCTGGAGTCCAGCAGCACGTCTAATCCTGCATTAAATATTCCTCCTAGTAGAGAGAGCAGAAAACCAGGTCTCCCTGGCTCCATCCAGGCAGACATTTGGAGCTGGTGGGGCTGCATGGGTCCAGCTCATGCCCACCATGTACCAACAGGGGGTTCCCAGCCCCTCCACCAGCTGGGAAACAGGCACTGCTGTGCAGAGACGGAGACTCCCTGCTCCAGGGCTTGGCAGGAGGTGTCCAGCCGTGCCGCCGGCAGAGCTGGGACGTGTTGCTGCAGGAGGAGAGCTGCCCTGCGCCGAGGTTCCTGCCGCCTCACGCCGTGGCAGCGCCCTACCTGCCTGCCCAGGATGGGTGGTTGAAGACAATGTTCCCCCTCTTGGCCCAGCGGGAGAAGATGGCTTTCTCGGTGATGAAGCGGTGCCCGGCGCGCCGAGCCTGCTCGTGCGTCAGGTACATCCTGCACTCGTCCAGCCTGCCCTTCTCAAAGTAGTGGTACGGCACGCTGGAGTGGTTCTTTTCCCTGGCAGGAGGGCACAGGGTGAGTGTGGGACTTGGGGGGACACCAGAGCACCCCACACCTGCCCCTGCCAGCCCCGCACACCTGCAGTAGCTGTCGCTGACCATGCCAAAGACACAGATCTGCTCGCACAGCTCCATGGCCAGGATCATGGTGAACCAGCCCGTGCTCAGGAAGGAGCCGGATTTCATCCTGAAAGGCATCGTGGTCACACTGGAGTGGGTGGCACCACCCGGGTGGTAGTGCCACCACTACGGGTGCTTGATGGGGGACCCAATGAGACCTCCTGACCTCAGGAACCAGCAGTACCTGTTCTTCCCTGTCTCATTCTGGAAAACATCGTCACAGTATGTCATCTTCTCCTCGGTCAGGGTGTAGATCTGCAGCTGGGGGTACTTCTCCATCACCTTGACCAGAGCCTGGTAGGTTGAGCCCATCTTCTCCCTGCTCATCTTTTTTGCTGGCCCCCAGATGAAGTAAAGGGTCTCCTGGGACTGCTGGAAGAAGTAGGGCTGGTTGCCCAGCAGCAGGGGGACGCTGGTGTGTGAGACCACCCGGATGGTGCTGCGGGCCCCCACGTCCTGCTCGTAGCCGGCGGTGGGGGCATGGTTCATGCGCAGGACACACTCCTGCCCGTCGATGGCCTGGCCCAGCTGCGAGCCCAGCATCTGCCCCGAGCTGGAGACGATGGCGCACTGGTGGCACCGCGCTCGCTCCAGCGGCTGTGGGGAGAGGCACCGTCAGTTCCTCCTTCCGTCCAGGATACACCGCAGCCCCTGCCCGCCCTTCCCAAAGGTTAGGGAAACTGAGGCACAGGTGGGCCGAGCTGGCCCAGCGCTGCCCCATCCGCACGCACCTTCCCGTCGGGAACGCGGCTGTAGCCCGGGAAGCTGCGGACGCTGTCAGCCCTGGCCGTGGCGGGGCTGTCCCGGAGCGCCGGGGCCGAGCAGCAGCGCTGCACGGGGGTGTGGGAGCCGAGCAGGATGTACAGCACGGCCGCCACCGCCGCGCACACCAGCGTGAGGAAGAGCCGGACCTGGGAGCAGAGCGGGGGGAGCTTTCCGGGCCTGCCCACGAGCACCGGCCCGTGCCGGTACCGGTGGCCCCGCGGCCACGGGGGAGCTGCCGCTCGGAGGGTGTTGAGGTGTGCGGGGTGCCGGGCCCGGCTCAGTCCGTGCCCTACGGACTCCGTACCGCCCGCGGGCACCGGCAGCAGCCGGGCTCATCCCCCGGCCCCTCTCCCCTGCCCAGCGGGTACTCACCAGCGTCTTCATGCTCGGGGGGCTGGCGGATCCCCGGGCGGGCACCGGGGGTCACCGGCAGGGCGGGAGCTCGCACCCTGCAAGAGGAGCGGGCTCAGCGGCGGCACCCGGGATCCGGGATCCGGCTGCCGGCATCGCCCCGGTTCCCAGAGCCCGGGGTTCCCTTCCACGCCTCATGCCGGCACCCCCCCCGAGGCTATTACCGGGATCCCTCCCCGCATCCCATTCGCATTCCCCGGGGTGCCCCACGTGTGCAGTTCCCCGCTCCGAGTGCCGTTCTCCCCGTGCCCCCCGTGCCCCGCCCCGCCGGGCAGGGCTCGGGCCCGGGGGTCTCCCCGGCGCGGCATCCCCGGTTGGCGGTGCCGGCCCCACTCACCGAGCCGGGATCCACCGGCGGCTCCCGCATCCCGCCCGGAGCGGGGCTGCCGGGCCGCGGGGGGCGGAGCCGAGCGGGCACTGCCGGAACCGGCACCGGGACCGCCCCCGCCCCGCCCCGCGACCCCGCTCCTCGGGGGCGCGCCCGCCGTGCCCGTGCCCGGCGCACGCAGCGCGTGTGTCCCGGTACCGATCCCCGCCGCTCGCCCCGCCGTGTGCCTCGGCAGCCACCACAGGGCTCTTCCCCCTCTCGCTCGGGGTTCCTGCAGCCTCCCTGTGCCCTGGGCTCTCTCACCTCCTGCACCGCGGCTCCCGATGAGCCCGGGGACACCACGATGGCTCAGGAGTGGGAGCAGGGCAGGCGAGGCAGCCCAGAGCCCACCCAATGGCCCCAGGCCCATCACCTGCCGCCCCTCCTGACCGGGTCAGGCCACAGAGCACCCATGGGAAGTGTTCCCAGAGCGAGCTGCCTGCTGGCCTGGGGGGGGCATCGGATTTCTCCCACTGGAGATAAAGAAACGTGAGATGTAACCTTCAAAGCACCCCCCCTATTGTCCTGAACAGGCCTGGGAGCACAGAGGAAGTGACAGGGACAGCACTGGGCTCCTGCACAGGAAGCGAGGCTGGAGGGAGAGGTCACACCAACAGCTGCTCAGTCACCAGGGAATTCTTCCACTCTTTGCTTCCTTCTGCCCAACCCAAAACCAGCCCTGAGGGATGGGCTGAGCCTGCAGGTGAGCAGCAGGAAGGGCAGCAAGGGGCTCGACAGCTCAGTACGGCCTGGCAGCCTCTGCAAGAGCTGGAAACAAACCCCAGGCAGAGCCTCACCTCTGGCCCCTCTGCTGGCTCCTGCAGCCAGGCTCAGCTGTGGCCCTCGGGGTGTCCCAGGCCACCAGCACCAGCCCAGGCTGGATGGGATGTCCCCACCGTGGGACATGCTGCTGGTAGGAAGCTCACAGTACATGCAAGAAGGGCTGGAGTGCCCCAGATCTGCCCTCCCCAGGCAGGGTGCAGCAGCCCCAGGCAGGGCAGAACCAGCGTTTTTGGCCAGGTTGTCTCTGGTGCTTCCCTGCCTGACCTCCCCAGCAGGACTTTTCAGCAGGATAATGCCATGAACTGCCAGGGCCATGCAGCTGAGCCCACCATGGCAGGCTTGTGGCACCCCTTGGCACGGCAGAGGACAGGGAGTGAGACCTTGCAGACGTTTATTAAGGGTGGGCCTGCTTGCCATGGCCCGGGAGAGGAACCCCAAGGGGAAGGACACTGCCACCACACTGCCTGCTCAGCCCCAGCCTGGCTGGCACATGGAGGAACCAGGACTGAGAGCTGTGGTGGGAACCACACCCAGCACCTCCCTGTGATCCAGGACATCTCCTCCCCACCCCTCAGCTGGGTGGGACACAGAGGCAGCACTGTCCCTGCTCCCTCTGCACACCCAGCCTCATGGGAGTCCCTCTTCAGAAGGGCAAGAGCCCCCAGCACCATGATCAGCCCTTCCAGAAGCAAATGGAGAAGGCAAACCTATCCTTTCCAAGCCCAAAGTGTAATTTCTCTCCTTTCAGACTTGAACCAAAAAAACCCCACAAACTGTAGGTAAACTTTTAAATAAAATTCCCAGAAGGAACAAACTACTGGGCTGAGCCAGAGCTGAAGGGAAGGAGTGCCCAGAGTGGGCAGGGCAGCCCCAGCTGGGGAGCAGCTCCCTCAGCAGGGCCTCTGGTCCCTCACTTGATGAGCCTTGGATGAATCCTGCTTCTCTTTGGTCAGTGAATTGTAAACTACAGGTTTAGTCTCTGCAGGAGGGAACGTGGGAGCAGCTCAGTGCTGGGCACCTTGGAGATGTCTGCCTGGAGCTGCAGGAAAAGTCTTTTCCTGGCTGTGATGCTGCAGCGTGGGCACCTCCCCATCTCCTCAGCTGGGCCTTCAGTCTGATTTCTTGGCGGGTTTCCTGCTCTTCCACGTGACAAACATTATAAAAACACCTGCCAAGACAGAGAAAACCGATTCAGGTAGGAAACTTTTAATTCCACAACACCTGCCAATGAGAAACAGAATCTCAACAGAGAGAGCAAGAAAATTCTGCTGTCCAGAGGCTCAAACAGCCAAAAACCACACACAAACACAGCCCCCGTGCCAGGCTAAGCTGCAACAGTAACCACAGAGAGTGCTGTGAGTGTCACACATTAACTAAACCCCAGCAACCTTCCTCTCTCTTCCTAATTTAGAAGTTTCTAATTAGAAGCACAGAAACAACTCTCACCTATAAATAGCAGCAGCAGCAGCCCGGCTGCCACGGGGATGATAACTGCGTATTCCCGAGGCAGGAAGAACTGGTGGATCCCATGGTCGCTGTCCATGAAGGGCTGCAGGGACACACAGGGGGTCAGCAGGTGCCCACAACACCTCCAGGGCAGCCTCGAGGGTTTGGGACAAACATGGGAGTGTCTGGGGTGAGATGGCTGAAAAAGGTGCCCAGACCTGCAGGGGGCACGGCCACAGAGACAACAGGGGGTGGGCAGTGAAGGTTTGGGGTTCAGGGGACAATGAGGGGCACTCTGGGGCTGGCACCGGGTCCCACAGCCCCGGGGGTTTGGGGTGGGCAGAGCTGCTGGTGCAGAACAGCAAATCCCTGTCCCTCTGCAGAAGGGAGCAGCTGGCACCAGCTCTGCTCCAGGTTATCCCAGTAGGATCCCCGTGCTGAGGCTGTGGAAGGCTCTGGACACCAGGGAGCACTGTGAGGATGGGAATAATCCTACAGCTCTGGGAATGCTGTGAGGATGGGAATAATCCTGCAGATCTGGGAGCGCTGGGAGGATGGGAATAATCCTACAGATCTGGGAGTGCCAGGAGGATGGGAATAATCCTACAGATCTGGGAGCGCTGGGAGGATGGGAATGATCCTGCAGATCTGGGAGCACTGTGAGGATGGGAATAATCCTACAGCTCTGGGAGCACCGTGAGGCTGGGAATGCTCCGACAGCTCTGGGAAAGCCGGGAGCACAGACAAGGATTGGGAGCACAGACATGGATCAGGAGCACAGACACAGATCAGGCAGCAGAGTGAGCGATGCAAGAGGGGAATTCAAACCCCCTGGAGTTGGAGGGAAAGCTGGTGGGAGTTCAGACATCAGTCCAAGGCTGAACCTGGCCTCTTGGACCCGGAAAACTCATGGGGAGAAGTTTCTTTCCAGGGAGAAAATCACCAGTGAGCTCAGCTGATGTGTCCCCAGAAATGGGCAGCCTCACTTTCCCAGAGCCCCGCATTCCCTAAACTCTTGTCCTCCCGACCAGATTTGTTAAGATTTGTCTCTTCCTATGTCTCCCCCTGTCATCTTCCACCAGAACCAGGAATCTGGGGGATGTGAACATTGATGACTACATCTCCATCAGGGCCAGGCTTCAGCTCTTCCCAGTGGCTCCTCCAGCCCTGGCCTTGGAAGAGCAGGTGGGCACCACAATCAATGTTTGGTCCTGCCCAGGAAAGGCCAGGAACACCCAGATGGGACAAGGACAGTGCCAGCACACAGAGGAAGATCTGCCTTGACATTTTTACCCCAGAAGTCAAAAGTCTTTTGGGCACACAGCCACATCATCGCCTGAACAAAGGGCGGGGAAACACCTGAGAATGGAATGACTGGGGTTATATTGGCCAGAGGAGCCGCGTACCAGAACGATGATCCAGAGGGTGTAGTAAACAAAGAGGACGAGGCTGAAGGCGACCAAGCCAAACCCAACCAGCTGGTCTGTCGCTGTGGCCTGCAAGGGAGAGACAGAGCGGGATCACCACACTGGGGCCCGAGCAGATCAGGGATCTGTGGCTGGGAGTGTGACTGGGGACAGGGGCACGGCCAGGGATGATGTACCAGGGGCAGCTGTGCCCTGTCACACACACATTTTATGAAAAATCCTTTCCTTAGGGTTTTTTCTCCTGAGGAGCTGAGAGGCCTCAGGAACAAAATGTAAACAATGATTTTCTGCTGCTGTGGAATGCAACAGGTGCATCTGTGATTGGCCTCATGTGGTTGTTTCTAATTAATGGCCAATCACAGTAAAGCTGTCCGGACTGTCTCGGTCAATCACAAGCCTTTGTTATAATTCTTTTTCTATTCTTAGCCAGCCTTCTGATGAAATCCTTTCTTCTATTCTTTTAGTATAGTTTTACTATAATATATATATCATAAAATAATAAATCAAGCCTTCTGAAACATGGAGTCAGATCCTTATCTCTTCCCTCATCCTAAGACGCCTGCGATCACCGTCACAGCTCCCTGAGTCGGCTCATACACCGCATCCCGGGGGCCGCTCCCGGTCTCTCCAGTCAGGGAGCCTGGCCAAGGCTCCGGGCCGCTATTCGGCCCAAGCCCCCCGTGCCGAGCAGGGGGCGAGCACGGACCGGACCGGACCGGACCGACCCTCCCTCCCCGCCGCGGGGTCCCGCTCGCTCCGGGCCGGGCCCGCACTCACCATGGCGCCCCGGCCTCCTCCCCGCCGGTCCCGCCTTTCCGGCGCAGCCGCCAATCAGCGAGCGGTGCGCCAATCCCGCCCCAAGAGCGGCCAATCAGCGGCGGCGGTGGGCGGGGCGCGCACCAGGCCCCGCCCCGAGCTCCGTCACCTCCCGGGGCCGCGAAAGGGCGGGAGCGGAACGGGACCGGGACAGAGAGAGCGGCGGGGACGGGACGGGACCGGGGCGGAGAGGAGGGTCCGGGGAACGCGGGAGAGAAGCTCTCGGCACCCCGTCAACGGAGGGCTCTTTGTCTCAGCCGCAGGCCCGCGAACCTTGTCACCGCTCCGAGCTCCTGCTGCTCCCGGTCCCGTTGCCTTCACCCGCGGACCGGGCACTCTGTTTGCATCCAGCACCCGTGCCCGGACCTGGGGTGGTGATGGATCCTGACACCAACCCCAGCCATCCTGACATCCCAACCCCAAACTATTTAGGTCAAGCATGCCTCACTCACCCCACAGCATTTAAAACAAGAAACAGAGCAAGAAGAATCAGTGTGAAGTACCAAAAAAACCTTTATTTTTCCCCCAAACCATAACAACATTTGACATTATACTGATTTCCTCATATATTTGTTATTTCTCTACATTAGGAACCAGATACAGAAAATACAAACACGATCTGTTGAATCAAAGACGGCACAGCATTCCGTTAGAAAAAGAAACAAAAAAACTAGAGGAGCAAGATAGAAATGGTGAAAAATAGTCATTCCCTCCAGCCCAAACTTTCCAAGAATCATCATCAAAATAGAGCAGTGGAAGTAGCTTCTCTTTCTAAACGCACTTCTGCTTTAAGACAAAAGTTAGATTTATCTTTAGATTTTTCAAAGTAAAAAAATGTTAAACTATCTTTCAAGCAATTTTGGAAGTTTGCATAGACCCATTCCCTTTCCAAAAATATCAGCCATCTCTCTATAGAATCTGATACAAATCGAGTGCGCCTCAGCCGAAGGTCACCAAGCTCAATTCACTTTCAAGAAAATAAAACATGATCTCCCCTTCCCCTCCCTCCCCCCACAAAAATACGGGCTCTACCATTATTCCACGTGTTTGAGGCAAGTTCCCAGGCTCATCCCTCGCTCAGAGCTTCATCCCAAAATTCCTTTTCATTTCCCAGGTTTCCAGTCCTGCTGCTCCGCGGGCAGCGGGATGGGGGGCGCAGGGAGGGGGCTGATGGCCACAGCTCTCAGCAGGGAGGTGGGGGGAATTCTGCACTCATCAATCCCTCCCCACAGCCAGGGAAAGCGGCTTCTCAAGGACAAACACCTGCAACCAGGCAGAGTTTGTAGGAACTTGTCCCTGGGGACTGGCCTTGTCCAAAGGGCACGGTCACCAGAGCAAGAGCTCAGCTAGAGACCAGGAGGGGCAGCAGGGAGGGGCAGGAGGGGTCCAGGGGGGGCTGCAGCCCCAGGTAAGGCAGCCAGGAGGGCAGGGGAGCCCCTCACCAGGAGGGGTTTCACTGTGGTGCTCTAGCGTACCTGGAGTGAGGTTTTCCCAGAGGTTCCTGGCAGCAGCGCAGAGACCAGCTGCGCTGCCACCCGCTTAAAAAGAAACAGCAACGACAAAATAAATAAAAAAGTCAACCCCCTCCTATTCAGATGAGAATGAAATACTATTTCTTCAGGCCTCCACCTGGTTTGGAACCCTCTAAAAACTGAAGCAAACGTTTAAAAGGGCTTGTTAACCTGTCTGCAGGGGGCAAAGTGATGTGGCAATGAGGGGAGGGAGAAATCACACGCCTGCTGCCCATCACTCCAAGGGTCAGAACAGCACGAGGCCCCCATTTAAAGTGCTGACCATGCAAAAGATGATGATGAGGGAGCAACATCCTTCTCCTCCCTTTTCCCATCACAATTTCCAACTGAAATCCATCTCCTTCACCAAGAAACGACTAAGCCTATTCTTCTGGACACTCAGTTTTATATTGGTTTTAAAAAAAGAAAAGAAGTTAGTAAAAAAGTTACACTGAATTTCCTAACGCTTTGCAATGTGCTTCCACCAACTAAAGGTCTGGAAACCAGGAGCAGAGCTCACATGTTTTGCCTGATCCCAAGACTGAAGCAGAGAGCCAGCTCTGCTCTCCAGGGCCAGCCAGGCATGAGCAGCTCTGCTCGTCAGCATCAGAGCCCCAGGGGATGCAGAGTCTTGCCAATAAGGTTCTTTTACTTGTTAAGCCACCTCTGAATCCCCTGAGAAGGGGAACAATGTGGGGAAGAACATTCCCCCCCCTAAGCCCCCCCTGAAATAAAATATCAATGAAACAATGCAGTCAAAAAAAAAAAAAAAAAAACACACCAGCCTGCTGGGTTTGTATAAAAAAAAATTCCATAAACTTCACAACAAAAAAGAAAAACCCAAAGGAAACTAGCCAGCGGTTTGGGTCTGGAAACTGATTCACTTCTTAAATGTTCAAAGTACAACAAGGAGCAGGCAGCAGGGATGCCACAAGGAAAAAAGTGCTCGTGAGTGCAGCTTCCTGAGGCAGCAGTGAGTGTGTGGGACCAGGACCCCACAGGCACCACCTCGGGTGCTGCCCAGGGACTGCTGGGCACTGCTTGTGCTGGAGCTCTGCACGGGATCTACAAACAGGAACAGACTGCTCCAGCTCCCCCAGCTGTGCTGCACAAGACTGGATGACCAGGACTACTTACTGAAAACCAGGGGCAGGAGAGCTAAAAAGCCACACAAAGATCAGAATCTGTGGAGGGACTAATGTGGAGACAAGGAGGAAATTCCCTATGGGACACAGTTATCAGAAATGCAAGCAGTGATGTGCCAAGCCACTGGAGAGAAGCCAAAGCCATGCCCAGCTTGGCCACAGTGATGGGATGGAGCAGGCTGTGCCTCTGCCAGCCTGGGAAGAAGAGACCAGTGCTCTCAAAAGCTCAACTGCTTCTCTTGCTTTGCTGGGAAGATATTCCTCCTCTGTCCCAGTGATTTCTTGACATGCCAAGCTGCCAGTGCCTCAGAGCAGCCCAGTCTGGAATGCCCTGGGATCCCAACTGCTCTGACAGTGACTGCCATTGTTCCTCATGGGAACAGAAGCAAAGCAGCAAAATGAGCTGGGTTTTAGCCTCTTTCCTGGCTTATGCTTGCTCCTTTCAAGGCCTGGTTGGATCTGATTTCCTGAGGGGCTTTGTTGGCCCCTGGGGAGCAGCCAGAGTTGCTCTCAGCCCTGCAGGGCCATGCACAGAGAGGCAGAGCAGCCCCTGCTGCCCGAGCCTCCTCCTGCCCTCACCCTGACCTGAGCACACGGTCAGGCCAGGCCTGGCACTCTGGCACTGCCCCAGGGAGACAGAAAGACAAACAGTTCTGTCCTTCCTGCAGCCACGTGGCACCCCAGGAACAGGGCAGGATGCTCAGCAGCCTGCAAGTGAGTGCCAAACCTACCCAGGCTGAATGAAGAAGAGATCACCATTAAAAAAAAACCTAGCAAGTGTGAAAGAGCTTTTGTTCTAGACAGTCTCAAAAAGATCCAACACTTTTCCCCTATGTTAAACCAAACCAAGGTGTTGTCTGTATCCCCTTTTTACCCTAATTCAAATTTAATTCCCTTTGAAGGGAAAGGGTGGAAAAGATGCATATCCTATATGTGGTCTGTCCAAACACAAAGAAGCCTCTTGACTCCAAGAGAGAAACCATCAAAACAGAGTAAGCAACTGTATAGTTCTACCACACTGCTGAGCATCCTCCCCATGCAGCATCCTTAGCTAGAAGGGTAAAAAAAAAAAAAGCTAAATCAAGGCCCTTTCATTCCTTGTTTCTCATTCTGCCAGATTCCCTTTTCCAGCAGCTCATCTGCATGCATTCTGGCCAAAGAGACCACAGTTAATGCTTTTCTTTTTTCCTCCTTTAAAAGAGGCTTTACAATAACTCAGAATTTGAACAACGTGATCAGTTAACAAGCCTTTCCTTGCTGAGCAGTGAGTGTGTGCCTGAACACACAGCCACAAGTGCCAGAGGGGAGCCAGGTCCTGCAGAGGGCATGGCTGCCACAGAACACTGGCAAAAGAGGAATGGGCAGCACACAGAAATAGCTTATCAGCTGAGGGGCTCTGTAAGGGAGGGCTGCAAGCACAGCCTGCCCAGATCCTCGCTGGAAATTCAGCTGCCAGGAGAGATCTCCAAGTGGGAGCTGAAAGGGATGCACATCTCTGCCACACACTGCAGGGAAAAGTGTCAAACAACTGCAGAAACCAAACCCAAAGAAGAGCAATTGAAAGATAACCAGAGAACAGTTTGAAGCCTTGTCACAAGAGTTCACTCACCACAGAGCAGGTCAGATCAGCTGCTGTGGCTAATGCAGCAGCAAACACCCCTTCTACCCTTGAAGACAGAGACAGTGGCTTCTCCCCAGCCCCAAGAGGAACCAGCACAGGCACAGATCTCTGCTGACAGGATAAGAAAGGCCAAGCAACACCAAATCCCTTACTGGCACAGGCCAAGAGGGGCAATTGACATCACCACCTCAACAGAGACACCACTGCAGTCAACTGCATCCAGCTCTGGCCCAAGGAAAAGCTGTCAGACGAGATTCTTTTCACAGTCCAAGAAGGGCAGTTCCCTTCCTGAGCCAATGAAACAAGGAAAAAAAGCAAAAAAAAAAAAAAAAGAAAGAGGCTTTGTATTCCAAGCTCCAACAGGACTATTTGCTGAATCAGTCCAGCAAACACAGATTAAACTCCTGGAATAGTGAGCAGAAGCCTCCTCCAGGTAAAATCTATAAGCTCTAAAGTGCTCCTGCTAATGCTAGTTGATGAACACCCCCTTCCATGCCCAGCAGTGGAAGGGCTGCTGCAGTCAGTGGTGTGATGAGCACTCACATTGAACCGTTCACCAACTCCCAGCTGGATTGCAGTAGAGTTTTCTGAAATGCACTTTTGGGAAGTATTTCCTATGAGAAGATGTTGTTTGGGGATGTGAGGATAGGAAGGTGAAGTGTACACCACAGCATACATTGTTCAGTAAAACCATTGCCTTGGGAGGTGATGTTCCCTTGCAGAGTCAATGGAATAAAGCATCCTGCAAGTGGCCATGTCACCATGTCCCCAACAAGCAGCTCTGGGTTTGGTTAGAATGGTTTCCCCCACCCCCAGTGGTTTGAAGAGTTCACAGTGGTATAACCCAAAGTTTTGGGGAGACAGAAACTGAGACGTCCCCTGCTGCAAGTGAATGGGTGGAATGAGGGATGCAGATGAGCAACATCCTCTGGGACTAGCCCAAGGATAAATCCCACAGACACCTTGTGTCTGAGCAGGAACAGGGGAAGGCATGCACTGGGAGGACCAGGAAGCAGAGAAGGACAATGCCAATGCAGGGAAAGTGCATGTTCTGGAGTGGTCTCGGAGTCGTTCTGCAGTGCAAACGTACGGGGAGGGGTGTGGAGAAATCCCTTCTGGAATGCTGCATGAAGAGAGGTAAAGGTTGGCATCCAGGTGGCAGCAGACTGGGTAGGGGGCCTGTGTCCAGCAGCTCTACCCTGTTCTTCACATTTAGTGGGTTTCAATCACCACTGGCTCGTAAACTCCAGATGAGACCCTGGGGAGGCAGAGGGGAAGAGGGGCTGGTTATTTTCCAGTCATTTCAGCAACCAAGTTGTGATTCAGAGCTCTCCACTCTCAAACATCATCTAAGCCCACTCGGAACACTGCCAGTAACGAGCCAGCCTTGTGGGAAGTCAGTCCTTGGAATACAGAGGGGACAAGGAGGTGGCAAATCAGCAACAGAGCCCTGGAGAGAGCTGGGTGAGACACACAAACCCTTCTGCACAGACACAGAAAAGGGAGAGTATCCTGCCCAGAACAAAGCCAGCCTGGCTTTGCTGTGCTCCCAGCTTTGTTTCCAGCTTGATAGATCTTTGCATTACCATTACTGCTCTTTTAAATTTAATGGAAAGATGCAACAAAGACTCAAACACAACTGGACAAGAGCTGTACTAAGTGCTATAGTGGCAAGAAAAAGTTTTATTGCTTCAGAAGGCTTTAATGAGAGAACAAGCCTTCGAAGGTTATGGAAGAGGCAGAGAGAAGGGACAATAAGGGGCAGGGAGAAGGGACAATAAGGGGCAGGGAGAAGGGACAGTAAATGCCGCTCTGCTGCAGTTTTGCTGCGGGCCAGCAGGAGGCAAAGCTCCTCCTTCAGGAACGAACGGGAACCAGCCTCTACCATTTTGTCCTTTCACTCCTCATTTCTGTTCCTGGGTCTGGCAACCAGGATCCCATTATCCCTCTGAGCTCCTGCTGAGAACTGCACTCATACTCGAGTGCAACTGCAGCCTGCCACCAAAGGGATCCCAGGCTGTTAATGTGGAATAAAGTCACCATGTAGCACATGATATTTAGAAATCTCTCCTGTAGTAAAAAGTGCAAGTTTCCTAGGTACAGAGCCCACAAATCTCTCTGGGGCCCCTCTGGATGCCAGCTTTTTGGGAAACCTACCTGTTTCCCAGCTGAATACCACTCAGAGTAGTTGTTCCATCTCTGCTCACAAACAACCTCAGGTTACTGTCTGCAGATAGAAAAGGAAATCAAAAGAGAAATCAGACCTCAAAATCCAGAACTGCTGAGGCTGCCAGGAACTCCCCTCCCAGACACACCATCAGCACAGAACAAGTGTGTCTCAGCAGATGCACATCCACATTGCCTGGTGGTGCTCCCACAGTCACGGAGCCCCTGGGAACCCTTTCCTTGCTCCAAAGGGACACCTCCACAACATGCAGTTTTGGAAGAATAAAGACAGATATTAATTCAGTCATTGCTTCTTTTAAGGCAATTCCATGGCTGTAAGTTCTTGGTCAGCTTATGCACATCTGAACAGATTAGATGTGGGGCCTCACACTGCTTTGGTAGAGTCACTGGAGGAGAAACTCAGCCTGTTCTGCTGGGGAGAGGCAGCTGCATCCAGTCTGGTCCTAACCCACACTGAGTGAGGTATAACTCCCCACATAATAAGAGTGCTGCCATGTGCAACAATTTAAGGTGACTAATGGTAAATTAATGAAGCACAGATAACAAGCTAGGCTCAAGTCTAAAACTTAACAGAAAACCTCAGATAAAAAAATCAGATTAGAGGTCAATTTCTATGCTAAAGTGGAAAATGAAACTGAAAACAAAAGCAGTTACATTATTAGTTCTCTCCTAACAGATGCTGTGACTGCAATGGAGAAAACTCCTTCTTAAGCTTTTCAACAGACCTGATCACCAGCACATGGTAACCCATGTTTCTGTAGAGATGTGCTGCTTCCCTCCAGTTGTGCTCTCTTTTGCTAAATACCCTTGGCCTGACCCTGGACAAAGGCCACTGGAGCTGTGCAGACAGCTGATGCAATTCATCTCCACTGTGCTAAGAATCAGTGTTTTTCCTCTCTCTCCCTGCATGTTTGAGCTACTATTCAATCTCTGCTTCATGTGTGAAACAACAGCAAGAGCTATCTGTAAATACATGTGCAGCTCTCAAACCCACATGGTTTATCTACCACAGAAACACCCAGCAAGCACTGAAGGCAAACGGCCGTCAAAGGAGAAGGGAGCCCATGGCAGATCAGATCTGACTGCAAACACTTGGCAGCCGTGCAAAAGGAACAACCCAGACATCCCCTCTGAGGCTTCTCCTCTCACCTTCAGTATTGCTGACATCTGTGAAGTCCTGACTCTGCATTATTTTCTCCACTATGTCATCAGCATCGATCCTGGTGTCATCCACTCGCGTTGGGTGACTCTCCATTGAATCCTTTTTCCTTCTGGCAAGAGGAAATCCAGGACAAACTTACTCATCTTTTCAAGACACAGACTTCTACATACTGCCCTGCATTTCTTGGCCACAGCCTCCTCCACAGTGGCCACAATTCCACTGCTGCCTGGAGACAAAGGAGCGGGTTCTGTCTCTCCTTCCCAGGTCTTTGCTGCACTGTCACTCACCGGGAGGGTCTGTCCAGCAGCAGGGGTGGTCTGGGGGGCCGAGGTGGCTTCTCCAGCTTGTGCTCCCTCTCTCCCCCCTCAGGGTACTCCACAGTCATGCTGAGCCCCCCCGAGGCACTGCTGCTGGTGGAGGTGTTGCGGCGGTGGGTCAGGTCGGACATGCTGGAGGAGCGGGAGTGCTCCGTGCTGTAACCTGCCAACACAGGGGCACAGAGCTCAGCTGCTGCTGCTCCCACTCCTGGCAGCAGAGAGACAGGCAGGGAGCTCCACAGCTGCACTTCTGCCCTTGCACACAGAGGTTTAGACATCTGTGAGCTCATCGGCAGAGACTGAGCAGGAGGCTGGTATTATGGGTATTACAGAGCTGGTATTACAGAGAGAGATGGCTGCAAATCTCTCTCACAGGGGCTTGCTGCAGGAAGGAAAAGGGAAAAAGGGAGGCAGAGCTGTGTGGATCAGTGGTTACCAGAGATCTTGGACTGCTGGCTGGCATAGCTCGAGTTCCGCGAGTGCCCTGAGTGGAAAACTTCCTCCGGGCTGGACAGGTTCTGATCTGACTCCTCTGGGACACCTGCCAAGGAAAAGAGGACACTGCTTACACCACAACCACTGATCACTGGGAGGGAAGACTGATCTTGGAATGAAAGATCAAGGAAAGGGCAGTCTACTGGCCAGAGTCCTGCTGCAAAGGCCAGCACAAGGCTTAAAAATACCCAGGGAATAGGAAAGACCACAGTGAGCTGTGTCAAGTTTATCACTATTTCTATCCAACACGTGAATTTACAAACATCTCTGGGGGGTTGTAGCATCTAGAAGGACAAGTAGTGTCTGAAACTATGCACAGTTAAAGGCATCAAGCTATGTAAGCATCAAATGACCACTGGCAGTAAAATATTTCAACCTCTGTTTGGATGCTTCTGTTAGCACCTTTCCTTTTCTATTACTTCTGAGAGAGCCTGTACCATTTAAATAATCTCTGAATTTGCTACAGACACTTCAGCATGAGTCCTGCTCCTTGGCCCTTGGCTTGTCTCTCTTGCAGGAAGCTTATCCAGAAGTGCACAAATGTAACACATTAGCCAGCTTTTTAAGAACAACACTTGCACCACGTGCTCTGTCAACTGAGGGGATGAGACTCCGGTGCTATTTTGGTGCAGTGTATCTGCCTGCACATTTGGAATGTGCTGGGAAGGAAAAAAACTGATGTGAAAATGCAGTGCCCTTGAAAACAGGCTCATAGAGAAGGCAAAGAACTGCATCAGCAGCTGGAACAAGGCCACTAGACCTTCAACCTCTAAAACCTTCAGAGGAACTTTTCTAGAAGATAAGTCTGAGCAACAGAATAGCTGAGTGCAGAACAATGGTAAGTATCACTGAACACAGTGGAAAGCAGGGATGAGTGCAGTGCATGAATTATTAAATCCCCAGCAAAAAGAACAAATTGCTTTATCTCCACTAACAGAAACATGCACGTGGCAAATATTCAACCTTCCTCAGTTACACTTAGATGGCTTTGTTATTCTCAATATTCTGAATGAGCAATGAGAGTTGAGGATCAGTGTGGGAAAACATGAAAAATTAATGAGTTTCTGTGCTTGCAACTGCTGGGAAAATCAAAGGAGTGACCAGGCAGAGGCTGGCATGGCCTGGCTGCAGGGTGGGCATTCAGACCTGAGCTGAGGATGGCAGTTCTTGGCTTGGCCTGGCGCAGGGAGCCAATGGTGGAGGAGCTGCTGCTGCTGCTGGTGGTTCCCTCACCCTTGCAGGTCAGCTGCAGAGTGGAGTCCTGCCCTGGGATGGTGATGGACTTGGCAGTGGAAGGAGGCCTGGAACAGAAGGGAAGGAGGTTACAGACTGCCAGGCAGGGAGCAGCCACCATTCTGTCCATCCCACCCTTTCAGCAGGGGGAAGCTGGCAGCCCTCTGACCAGCAGCTCAAATGGGATGTTGGGTTTTGTTTGCCCACATGCAAGACTGGTGTGGTCCCTACCTTGGACTGGAATACAAGAAAAAACAAATTTCTGAGGTAAATTAAGACAAAAAGGGGCCATTTATTCATTTATATAGGACAGCAGGCTCAGAACTTGCTCCAGGACACATCCAGAGCTGCCCTTTCACCCCTAACATGTGTCCATGCCCAGCTGGCTCCACAAACTGGAACCAGTTTGTCCCACTCTCAAATCCAGCTTCCCTTCTCCTACACCTCTTTGGCCAAAATGAAACCTTTTATCCCAGCAACCCTGTCCCCTTATGAGAGCACTTTGACAACAATCAAATAACCTTTCCCTTTTTTAACTGACTTTTAAACTCCTTTTCAGAGAAACTAAAGTGTTTTTCCAGCTGTCAGAATTATTTTTCTGGTTATTCTGTGAGCCTGCAACATCCCTTTGTAAATGCTGACTGCAGGGCAGATCTGTGAGTGCCTGGAGCCCCCTCCCTTCCTCCAGAAGTGCTTTTGGGTGGAAGCCACAGCATGTGCAGCGTGGCAAAGTGAATATTCCTGTTGGAGCCCTAACCTCTCTCTGCAGCCTGAAGAGTTTAGTTCTGAACTGGAACTAAAGAACCATTTTATGGTTTTTAAGTGAGGAGTGAGAAATAAAACCTTTTGTCTCCCTCAGAGCTCTGAGGGAAGATGTTACATGAGAAGGGATCTCTGCAGTATTTTGGAAGGCAGAATATTTAATGTGGGCAGCTGAATGGCTATAAAGCTTTCAGGAAACTCGCAGCATGCCTTCACCAGGAAAAAAAAAACCTTCCTTAATCACCTTATCAGTGATTTGCATGCGCCCAGGTGCTTTGGGGACTTGGCTTGACAGGTTTTTAAGGCTTTTACAACCTTAAGCAAGCAAACTGTTCCTGCAGCAGCTGTGGGAGCAGCCTCTTGCTCCGTCAGCTCTGCCCCTTTCAACAGCCCCAGCAGGAGAAGGTTCATGGAGTGCTGCAGAAAATCAGTGCTTGGAAGTGATTTCCCAGCACAGTTTAATTCCTGCCTAACCCTCTAATGAGTGTCATTTACCAGAAGCTCCACTGATCAAGGACTATTCCACATGCAAAGTTTCTATTTTTAGATATTTGCACATCATCAACATAAAAGGGAAAAGTGGGAATGACTGCAAAAATCCTTCAAGAAAATTAGGTTTGACTTTCAGACCAAACCTACTTACATTAAATGGATATTTATATCCTATTCTGTGTAATTTCAGGCATTCTAAGAGTGGGACTTGCTTCCATTGCAAAGGAGCAACAGGTATTTTTGTAAGACATTATTACCAGACATCCCAGCACCCTAGATTTAGAACATCTGTTACTCCTATAAAGTTATGGCTTAAGATACTCAAAACTTCTATATTACACTTTGTTCTGAAGCAGAAATTCTTCAGAATCAGATGACACTGATGTTGGGTTCAGAAGTGTCAGAAAATACTGCAGCACTATGAAAAGCCACTTAGAAAACAAACCTACCAAAAATCATGCAGCATTTTTAACAAGAATTTGAGCTAATTTATGCACTTCAAGCTAGCTCCTAAAATTAGATCTACAGGAGTTGGCCTCAAGGTAAAGCTTTCTTCTCTCATTCTGTTGGGAGGCAACATGAAATATTCCTTTGGGCACATGGCAGCCCTGCTCTGCAGTCACACACCTTCAGCACAGTTGGGACTGTGATGCTGCACTGTGGTGTGAGATCAGGATATTTGTTGATTCACCAACAATTCTTTAAACAGCAGAACTGCTCCCCAGCCAAACTGTACCTATCCTTTCCTATCATTATGCATTAAAAAAACCCCACATTACTGCAATTTCTCTGCTAATTAATACAAGTTGTGAGCCCTGTAGGGAAAAAAAAAGTTAAAGTGATTCAGCCTTGAAGTATTTTTGTTGCTGTTTCAATCTGAGATCTTTATCCCCTATGGTATGTGCTGAAGCGTGTCCACTTCCAAGACTGTTTTCTTTATTGACCTTTCTCCTCTTGGAGGTCAGTGAAACCAAGCTCAGAGCCATGAGAAATTCCATCCTTCATGCAAAACATGAAGTCTGTAATCAAAATCTACTCATTTCTAAAACCTGAGTTGCACCAGCAAGGAAAATACTGTGCACAGCAATAATGAGAGCTGGGAAAGCCAGAGCAGAGAGTAAAACCAATTAACAGCACAGGCTGGCTGTGCTTTTCTGGTTGATTCAACCAGTTTTACTGTAATTCCCAATATCAAGGGCACCTTTTCCCCTCCCTTCATCAGTTTTAGTGTCTGCCCAGAATGGGGTACAGGCAGGAACTCACGTTTTGAAGCAGGGGTCCCCAGAGAGCAGGGACATTCCGATGGTGACCTGGAGAGGGGACACAAGGCACATCATCAGCCATGCTGCACTGAGCTCCTCCCTTCACAGCAGCCAGGAGCTCAAGGGCTAGGTGTAAAGATCAGCTAGATCTAACTCCTTTCCCAGGGAAATCAGCTTCAGGGATTTAGCAAAGTATCTCCCTCCCTGCCCCAAATCCCTGCATCACTAACTCCAAGTGGCAGTGGCTCAGCAGGACACCAGCTGGGTCATGCTGACAGTGCCTTGTAACATTTCCCTCCCTCCTGCTCCTGGGTTTTTTGTTAAGGGTCACTGCTTGGCCAAATCAATGCCAAATTATCAAAGGGCAACTCTGATAATGGGAAACTTCCCAAGTCAGTCTAGCAGCACAAAAGCAAAATCCTGTCTCTGTACATAACAGGACATTCTCCCAGGCCTGGCACTGTGCTGTGATCTCCCCAAAGCAGGATTTCTGCTCTGTAGGTTCTGGCTGTTGTACCTTCAGGATGGAGTTGTCCTGTCGGGTGTTCTTGGTATCATATCCTTCCAGCAAGCAGCAACGGACAGTGGATCCAGAGCCTGCAAATTCTGCCAGATTGAGATCAGCAAAGCCCAGCTGCAGCCAAGGAAACAATGGAGGGAAAGGTGAGAAAACAGACATTACTCCATAACGGGATACACAGTGTCACACAGCCCAAACGGAGAGAACAGGAGCCAGGACACAGAGTGGTGGCTGTGAAGATTCTTGAGGATGGACAGGGTAACATTCCTAACCCCAAACTAGATGGACACTTGGAGACCTTCAGGAAGCCAAGCCCACATGGAGGAAGGGTGTACAGTGGTGCTGGTGGCCAGGACAGTGTTAACCAGCCTGCAGCCATTGCATAACCAAGGACATGGAAGGCACCAGGTCAACAATGTGGAAAAAACACAATCACACATACACAAACATAATAAGGCACTCTTTGTATCGGGCCATCCCAGAATGCAGTGGAGCATGTGAACCAGGAGATGAAAGGATATTGTTACAGGGGAAAGTGACACCATCCTGACAAAAACAACAGACTATGGGCACGGGGAGCTGGAGGCCCAGAGCCATGGGGCTTTCACTGCCTGAGCCTCACCCCTCAGAGGCAGCTGCTGGGCTGGGCAGCTCCTCCTCAACGCTGCTCGGGTTTAACCAGCAAGGGGTTGGTTTGGCACGCAGAAGGGAAGAGAAACATTTGGAGAGATTTAGTTGTGAGCTCTCTAAACCTTCCCTAACAAATGGGAAGCAAACAGGGAAGGTGACAAAGCTGGAGATCACACGCATTTCTTAAAAGGGCACCGATCCCTCCAGAGTAAATACACACACAATGAAGAGCACCTTTGTTTTCCTGCCCTAATCCCTGGTGCATTAACACAGTGTTTCAAAGAAAAAGTTACAGCTTGTTTTATGCAGAGCTTTAGGAACAGAAGGCAGTTGTGTCCCATCTCATCTGATCAGCAGGACATGCTGTACTCTGTATGTGGCCAAAGCATCCAGGCGTGGAGCATCTGCGTCACAGCAGGGCAGGGCAGCTCCCAGGGGAGCAGGGAGCACAGGTGGAGCAGCAGCAGCAGCAGCAGGTCCTTCTGTCCTCTGCACACATCCCTTCTGCCCTGCTGCTGACAGCTGCATGACAACTGAACAGCAGCACCATCCTATGGAACTGTGGTGCCCCTGAGGAAGCTGATGGAGAGTCCCAGCACAGAACGGTCACTGCCAGAGGAACCCTAGCTCCCACTGCTCCAAGTCAAGAATCACAGTCTGATCAAGATCCATGATTGAGGGGGAAACAGCAAGATTAATGTCACTGCTTCCTTCATCCCATCCTCAAAGGGCAACTTCTGATGGCAAATGAAAAAAAAAATGGGATAGAGAGGGAACATTTTATCAGGAAAAAAACCCAAACCTTTCTTCCTCTCTTCTCATTTCTTAAGAATTCCTTTAATGCAAGTGTTTCTTCAGCCCTTGCTGCAGAAATTTCTGTCTCTTCTAGCCAAGGGCTATGCCATTTGCTAATTATTCACCGATAAGGAAAAAAGTTTTTCTCTCTTAGAGATAAACAGGACAGAGGAAAGCCACAGAAGGGGCTGCAATCCATCACTGTGACAAA